>NC_067398.1:289145003-289489170 GCF_016432865.1 Antechinus flavipes | reverse complement strand
TTTGTATTTGTTTTTCTAGCATTGGATACACAAGTGCTTAAAAATGCATTTTCAACGATTCATTTGTACTGTTGTTACTGTTTATCCTTCAATACCAATGACATTATGAGGATGATGTCTTAACTTGCGCATAAATTGGATATGACAGAGCTGTGTGTACAAAGCTGTTTTACACTCTCTCTCACACACACACACACGCATACACACAATACATATTTACATTTTATTTTGTTTCTAAAAACTTTTCTAAATGCAAGTTACAGTTCTATAACTTCAAAAGATTAGTAGATCAAATCTATAAAGACATATAAAGACATATATGAAAATATAATAAAAACACTCCCAACCTTAAAGCCTAATTGTTTTGATTTCAAATGAATGAAATGATTCTCTTAACACTTGATGGCTTCTCTTGCTTTAATCACAAGCTTTAATAGCAATAAATTATCATAACCATTTTATAGGGCTCATATCATTACATTTATTAGCAACACCAACCTGCACTTACTCAAAAAGAATGAAATGTTGTTGTGAAATAAACAAAAACAAAAATTACACCTGTAACATAAGCAGGGTAGAGTATTTGGTGACTGTTCTTAAAAAAAATAACAACAACAACAACACTTTAGTGCTCAAAGGTTCCTTGGAGATCATTTCATCCAAATTCTCTCTCTCCAGGGGAAACTGAGGCATTGCCCACAGTCACATATGAAGTGAAAGAACAAGAATTCAAACTTATTCTAAATTTAACCTTCTTTGCATTCAATTCCAAGGGATGTTTTAATACTAACATTTGTACTTAGAATATTTTTTTCTGACAATACAATGAAGAGCTGAGCTCCTCCAGGGGCAAGGAGAAAAGGGGACTAACATATAATGCAAAGAATTTTTCCTTCTGAAAAAACATTCTACAGAGTGACAATGATAGTTCTACATTATGATCTAATGCAGTGGAAGTAAAAGCAGAATTAATAAGTGAAAGAAATACAAAATAAATGATGAGAACATGGAATTTTGAAGCTGGATTGTGGCTCAATTCCCACCTTCTACCTTTTATCTTTATAAATGAGAAGTTGAAGCTGAAGAAAAGTTTAATGGCTTTTCAAGAACACAGAGTTACTGGTAAAGCTAGGAGTTAGAAGATAGGTCTCCTAAGTCTTAAGTCACTGCTCTTTCTGAGCAAAGAAAAATGGAAAACTGATGGATAACTGTGGGGACTAAGTGCATAAAGCCTATAAGTCTGTGATGTTGAGATAAAAAAAAAGCCTTAGTGATCATGGCCAGGGAGCACTATGGTGGGGAACGGAACAACTCATTTATCAAAAATCTACAGGTATTGTTCAAGTGAACATTTTTAAAGCCTTCTTTCTACACTAAATATTTTAATAAAAAAACCAAGGGGTTTATTTCCCATTTAACCTTAGGAGAGGATGCTTATGAGGACAGAAATTTGTCAAAAGTAAGGCAGTGGGAGGAAGGAGGAAAAGAAGCAATGGGCAAATTGATATCATTTGTCTCTGAATAATCAATCATATACTGACTCTATCCCATAGATTAGCCATTTATGGCATGCATACCAAAAGTGATATTGGATTTTTCATAATTTTGGCAAATGGAGCTCTAGACAAAGATATATGTAGAGTGGAAATTTCTATTGTATCACCTTCCTTCCTCTCTTGTCAGTTAATTAGTATGTCAGGTCTCTTGGGTGTTTAAAGTGACAGGATCTTGGTATTCCCTCCCATGGAGTATTCTCAATTATGATTGAGAGAAAGTAAAATTACAATGACCAAGATTAACTTTAATGAAGATTTATCATGTGGAAATGGAACTGGTATGGGACACAGCACATAATATAAGATTTGGTTGATGTGTTGTGTTAGTTTGTTATTTATTTAAAAACTGGAGGCAAGGGTAGGGAAAGAGATATTGGGCACTAAAGTGTTATAAAAACAAATAATATCAAAAATATTTTTTAAAAAGATCATAAAAATAAAAATTTTAAAATATTCATAGCATCCCCAAAATCTAAAGCTTAAAACTGCCCAAAGTATTTGAGACATCTTACATTTATGAATTAATATTTAAATCCGCAATTTCATTACATAGCCAATCCCTTGGAAAGAAGATAGGCAGTATAAGTTGTAGCAATTTGCTGGATTTCATATGTGTTTTCTGAAGCAATGATAGAAAATATCCAAGCTAGTTGCCAACAGAGCAACTGTGTGTGCCACAGTGAGCCTAAAGCAATCTCAATGCTGAGATTCTGCCCCTATTCTTCTTCCTGCCCTGTGTCAGTCTTTTTCTGGGAAGGAGCTCTCCTCAAACAGGATTCTGAATATATACTTCAGCAATGTTTAGAACAAAGTTTTGTGAAGACTGAGTTAGCACCCTGGATGCCTTAGAATCAGCCTAAGTCAGGATAAGCAAAAGTCCTTGGTCTTTATTCTTGGTCTTTAGGGGTAGAAGTGAAGAGGCTGGACATAGGACCTCCACAACCTCCCTTCTCCTCGTCTACCACCAACGTGACTCTGGCTTTTCTTACTCTGCTCCCTAATCCCTCCTACTATTCTCTGTATACACCAAAAGATCGAGCCAGCACAGAATAGTGGGAAGGCCATTTTCCAAGCATATGCTAATAGAGTATTGTCCAATCAGTAATTAGCGTAAGTGCTCCAGTTGTCTGATTCCAGTACATCAACTCAGAGTTTCGACCCTTTACAGAGTTTGTCAGTTTAAAATTTAAAACGATATGCTGAAGCCATATTGTGAAGAATTTTAAAAGCTAAACAGAAAATTTTACATTTTATCCTAAGAGCAATAGGAAGCCAGTGTAGTTGCCAGCAGAAAATTAAAAAAACAAAACAAAAAAAGACTATTTCTTAGGAGAATCTAGAGGAAACATCAATGAGTAGAAAATTATTCTGAAATTCTAGTGACTTGTGCTGGATACTACTGTCTTCATATCAGTAAAAGCAAAATCACTTTGTACAAAGACACATAGTATCAAAAAACAAAACAAAAATTGCTAAATTACCTGAGGCACAGAGATTGATATTTGCCATTTGGGACATTTCTGTTTGAATTCAAGGTCAAATCCAGAAAGGAATTAGGAGTCATGCAAAAATCCCATCAAGTCCTGAAACGTGTCCAGCCTGAAACACAGAGAAAGTACCATAACATTTTGCATAGAATAGAGATACATTGAAACATAGGAATAGCCAAATTATACTTGGAGAATAAAAACTGAACTAGCAACAAATTTGAGGGGACATTATCTTGAACCATACCAATGAATTAAAAAACAAAAACAATAAATGAAGCTGAGTTTGTTGGTGAATGAAAAGCCTAGAATCTCATCAGTCATTTCATCAATATCCAGAATCAACCAATTTTGATTAACCAACTAACAGTAATTTTGTTTTATAAATATAATTTTGTTTTCCCAAAACATGTATTATTTATTTTTAAACATTCATTTTTGTAAGGCTTTGTGTTTTAAATATTTTCTCCCTCCCTTCTTATTTTCCTCTCCCCAAAACAGCAAGCAATCTGAAAATGGTTAAATATATAACACTATTTTTTTTTTTTTTGCAACTATTCCTCTTCAGGTATGAACTAAGTATTTACTAGTCCCTTTAAAGTGTCCTATATATTGCATATCTTCACTTGAAAAATCGCAAGAACATATTTTAAATAGCTATTTAAAAATCTTAAGTGTAAATAACAGGAAGGTAAAACAATGACAAGATCCATGACTTATGAATGAAGTATTTCTCCAGGTGTTTTGGTTTAGATAGCAAAACCTCATTCTCAGCTTTTCAGGACTGAATTCCTTCACATTCGCCTTTGGCCTGAAATTGTAAGTGAATTTCTTCTTGTACATGGGACAAATGATCTTTATCAACAACTCAAAGTGGGTATTCACAAATATATATAAGTTCAAACTGTTCAGAAATGTCTGTATTAAGTAGCCCAACAAGCACTATGGCAGGGTAGCTAGATGGCACAGTGGATAGAACACCAAGTATGGAGTCAGATACTCATCTTTGGGTTGAAACCTGGCCTCAGGTCACTTAACTCTGTTGGCTTCCGTTTCTGGATTTCTGATTCTGGCATACATCGACACATACATAAGCAATCTCCATATGTTCAGATGAATCATCAGGGATTCTTCAATGTCTAACAATTTGGAGGAATCCTCCACAGATAATCAAAAATGCAGTAGCTATTTTGTCTGTAGACTTATAAAGACTTATAAAGCTCAGCCTTTCAACAAAATCATTCAAGGACTATGTTCACATAGTTTGAGCAGACTCAAACTAAGCAATCATCTACTAGGGAGTTTACAGAATGAATGCAGGCAGTGTCTATGGAGAAGAACAAGTTTTATACTGTATTTCTCCTTTGCTCATTATTGTCCAGAGCTGACTCAGTGGCAGGTAGCTACAACTGTGAGGACTCTTTATTTTCAATGTTATGCAATTCTTGCATCAATGTGAGCAGAAAACTCAGAGTAGCATTGGCAGGGACACATCTCGCAAACTGTGGCTCCTTTCTCCTCTCTGGCCATGCCAACTAGTAAATCTTTAGAGGTACAATGGTACCCTAATGCTGCCAACAAAGAAGGAACACTTTATCATGGCTTTCTTTTAAAGGCTTTGGGAAAAGATAAAAGAACAAAAGATAAGTTGTCTTCCCTTTTCTTTATTGCTGGGGTGAAAATGCAGATGTTAATGCTATATTTAATGAAAAATAATCTAAAATAACCTGATAAAATTCTTGGGCTTTTTAGAAGCTAGAATTCCACAGTTCCTGAAGTTTAAAAAAAAAAAAAAAAAAAAAGAATGCATGTGAAAAATATACATGAAAAAAAAAAAGGAAAAAAACAAACTAGGTTCCACATAATCTCTCAAAACAATTATAAAAAAGTCAGCTACTCGTTTGTGAAATTCAAATTTTAAAAAATGGGGAGAGGAGGAAAGAAAGGGTAATCTTTACACATCCATGCCCAGTCTGATAGTTTGAAGAGGCAGGGTATGTAGGATGGACATATAGCAAACGTATAAGGAATATTATGGTTCAAATAAGTTTTCCTATATAAATTTCAGCATTTTCCTACTCTTAGTACTATAACAAGGTACTATTATGAAATTATAAGCCTGATTTTAAAAATCATTCATATCCAAGTAAGTATCATTCTCTTCAAAGTTCCCATGGGAGACAATGCATTCATTTTGATGCTCAACTCAATTACGAGCCTTTTCTTAAATTATGAGCCTTTTTCTATAAAAGTTTATAGGGCCATGTGAAAATGAGTTTTGCAATTTTACATATGGCCCATAAACATTTTCTTAAGGCAAAACAAACCAAAAAAAAACCTTCCAAAATTGTGCTGAGCATTCAGAATGAATGCCTCATCTCCCAGATATTTGATGGTGAGTTTTCTTTTACTCTAAAACAATATAATGCAGCTTGAACACTCATCTTTTTCACCAGCTTTGTTTCCAAATTACAGCTAGTTGTTTTCTAAGATCATATATAAACTACAAATGCTGTAGATTGTCACTAATGAAGATATTCAAAGAAGAACATATTAAAAATATCTCACAGAGCAATATGGATACCCCTGCTTAAGGGGGTATGAAACTGTGCATACCTTTTGATGCAGCAGTGTCTTTATTGGGCCTATATCCCAAAGAGATCATAAAAGAGGGAAAAGGACCCACATGTGCAAAAATGTTTGTGGCAACCCTTTTTGTAGTGGCAAGGAACTGGAAACTGAGTTGATGCCCTTTAGTTGGAGAATGACTGAATAAGTTACGGTATATGAATGTTATTAAATATTATTGTTCTATAAGAAACAATCAGCAAGCTGACTTCAGAAAGTCCTGGAGAGACTTAGACATGAACTGATGCTAAATGAATTGAGTAGAAACAAGAGAACACTGTATACAGCAACAACAAGATTAGGTGATGATTAACTCTGATGGACTTGACTCTATTCAATAGCAAGGTGATTCAGGCCAGTTCAAATAGGCTTATGATAGAAAGAGCCCAGAAAAGATAACTGTGGGCACTGAGTGTGAATCACAACATAGTATTTTAACTTTTTTATTGTTGTTGTTTGCTTGCATTTTGTTTTTTTCTCATTTTTTCCCTTTTTAATCTGATTTTTCTTGTACAGCATAATTGTGGAAATATGTATAGAAAAACTGCACATATTTAACATGTATTGAATTATTTGCTATCAAGGGGAGGAGGTAGGAGGAAAGGAAGGAGAAAAAAATTGGAACACAAGGTTTTTCAAGGGTGAATGTTGAAAACTATCTATGCATAATTATATAAAGATATATGCATATATTAGATTTAACATATATATTTTTACCATGTTTAACATATATTAGATTACTTGCCATCTAGGGAAGTGGTGGCAGGAGGCAGAGAAAATTTGGAACACAAGGTTTTGCAAGTATTAACATTGAAATATTATCCATGCATGTTTTGAAAATTAAAAACTTCAATAAAAAAACTATCTATGCATATGTTTTGAAAATAAAAAGCTTTTTAGAAAAGTAAACTCAATTTTTTAATAAATGACTTACAATAGCAATCTCACTAAAATAAAAACATAGTTTCTTGGATTTGAGGGGAGAAATTATATTTAACTATGTTAGTTTGGGTATACTTATTCTCCCTGCCCTACCTTTCCCCCTCCAAAAAAAGCAGTCACATTTCTTTATAATCATATTTCAAACAAAGTGGATAGAAAAAATAATGTATGTGAAAAAGGAATAAAAATATATACAAATGTAGCACTTTATTAAAATGGCTTTTTTTTTTTAAGATTTAAAAAAAATATAAACTGTCAAATAACCTTATAATGCACTGTGTAATATCTACATGTAATAACTATATGGACCCATATAAAAATGGGTACATGTATATTCATATGGGTGTATGGTTAGATAGATAGTACATCTTTATCTATCTATCTATCTATCTATCTATATATGTGTATATATATGTATTATATATATATAAACAGGCATATGCATATAGAAAACAAGTATTTATTCAGTGCTTACTATGTGCTCAGCAATGCAAAAAGAAAACTTTCTATTAGACTCAGTTGTCTTCTCCTCAAAAAATACAAACACTACCTCCTTGGGCCTTTGTAAAGCTCCAATCTGTAGCTAATCTGTTTGTAAGATTAATATTCCAATCCCCCTGACTTTAATTGAAAACTAATGTAACTCCATAATTTTTTTTAAAAATCCTTTTAATTATCTTAAATTTAAAATTTTAATTTAAGCATATCCATCCTATAGTATAATAAAAAAGATGATTGCACATGAAATTGCAAATCTATTATGGATAACTTGCTATTCTTTTAAAAATATAATATTTATCATGTAAATTTTTTCACCTTTTTTTCTCTCCTTTACCGCCCATAATGTTATTCAGTCATATCTGACTCTCTATATCACATTTGGTGTTTTTTTGGCAAAGATACTAAAGTGGTTTGCCATTTCCTTCTCCAGCTCATTTTAGAGATGAGGAAACTGAAGCAAATAGGGTGAAACCACATCCTAAGAGAGCCTGACCTGAAAAAAGAAGGATCACTTTTTTTATTTCCCCCCCCCTTAGATTCTCAATTTTTAAAAATAACATGAAAAGTGTATTGTGGATTAATCCCAACTTAATTTGACATACAAATTATGTTTAAAAAGATGAATTTGGGTGGGTGGAGGAGAGTGAGATACTCTGTCACTAGGCCCTTTACCAAAGTCCTATTTGGATGACTCATGGAGAGTCTCACTTTCCACATTTGAAATAAGGGGGTTGGACTAGATGATCTCTGAGGTTCCTTCCAGCTTTACATGTATAAGCCTATGGGGTATGGATGTACCCCTGGCCTGTTAAAAGACAGTGTTGAGAAGACAAGCCAGGCTTAGCTTAAGAGAGATCCATAATCACAAAGTTGACACGCAAGGGACATTTTTGGGGGGGAGAGAGGGGTTTTTTGGTACTAGCTAGAAGAGGAGCTCTACATCAACACGTAAAATCTACATAGAGAGAATGAAAAGAATGTTCTGGGATGAAATACTCACAATGAGGAAATAAATTGCAGCTCTTTATAGTATCAAAGAAATTACTTGGTAACCTTAAATCTTAACTTTACCAAATAAACTATATCAAATGGGAGAGACGACATGTAAATAAATAAGTACAAAAAAGATTTATATAGAAGCAGATGGAAGGCACTAAAAAAGGGGAAATCAGGAAAGGTTCTTATAAAAGGTGAGTTTTAAGCTGAAGCTTAAAGAAGTTGGAAAGGCAGGGAGTAGAGATGAAGTAAAAGAGCATCCCAGGCATAGGAGAAGAGGGACACCTAGTGTAAAAAGTATGGTGATGGGAGGTGGCCATGTCACATGCAACAATTGCAATGTATATACTAAGTACGACTGGATAATTTTTAAATAGTTTTTTATTGACAAAACACATGCATGGGTAATTTTTCAACATTGACCCTTGCAAAAACTTCTGTTCCAACTTTTCCCCTTCTTCCCTACCCTCCCTCCCCTAGATGGAAGACAGTGCCATACATATTAAACATGTTAAAGTATATGTTAAATACAATATATGTATACATATTTATTTATTTTATTTTTAAATAACTTTTTATTGACAGAACCCATGCCAGGGTAATTTTTTACAACAGTATCCCTTGCACTCTCTTCTGTTCTTATTTTTCTCCTCCCTCCCTCCACCCCCTTCCCCAGATGGCAAGCAGTCCTATACATGTTAAATAGGTTTCAGTATATCCTAGATACAATATATGTGTGCAGAACTAAACAGTTCTCTTGTTGCACAGGGAGAATTGAATTCAGAAGGTATATATACATATTTATACAGTTATCTTATTGAACAAGAAAAATCGGATTTAGAAAGGTAAAAATAACCTGGGAAATAAAACAAAAATGCAAGTAAACAACAACATAAATAGGGCAAATGCTATGTTATGGTCCATACTCATTTCCCAGTGTTCTTTCACTGGATGTAGTTGGTTCTGTTCATCACTGATCAATTGGAACTGATTTGGATCCTCTCATTGCCAAAGAAAGCCACTTCCATCAAAATCGATCCTCATATAGTATTGTTGTTGAAGTGTATAATGATCTGGTTCTGCTCATTTCACTCAGCATCAGTTCATGTAAGTCTCTCCAAGCCTCTCTGTATTTACCCTGTTGGTCATTTCTTACAGAACAATAATATTCCATAACATTCATATACCACGATTTACTCAGCCATTCTCCAATTGATGGGCATCCATTCAATTTCCAGTTTCTGGCCACTACAAAGAGGGCTGCCACAAACATTTTGGCACATACAGGTCCCTTTCCCTTCTTTATGATCTCTTTGGGATATAAGGCCAGTAGTAACACTGCTGGATCAAAGCACAGTTTGATAACTTTTTGATACAGTTCCAAATTGCTCTACAGAATGGTTCTACATTGAAAAGAAATGCAAATGATGAAGATTGATTAAAGCAACTACTGAAGTCCAGCTCTGGAAAAGCATAAGTTCTTTGAGGGCAGGGACTTCTCCAACTTTTGTCTTTGGATCCTCAGGGCCTAGGACGATACTTATATATGTTGCAGGCACTTATTAATGTTAATTAATTAGGAAAAATATGCCTTGGGATAACTAAATTTAAAACCCTATAGGTTTGACATTGTAGTTTAAAAAAAAAAAAAGGAAAAATGAGAATAATTGTGTGATTAGAAAGTTACAATAATGAAGTGAAACAAATTTTAATACTGCTTCTCAGAAGTGTTTATGTTTATTTTCCTTGTAAGAAAAATAAAAACTTGTGGCTGTGGCCGTGATAATTCAGATTCACAGTATACACTTTACAAATATCTAGGAAAAGAAACTGGTTTCTTATACTTATTCCATCCATGTTATAAATTTATCTTATATACTTTACTTTTACACACACTCAAACTGGGTATGAATGTGTAAAGAATCAAATAGTATTTGTTTACAGACTCTACCTAACCACTTCCAGCAGCTATAAATCATTTTAAGCCACGCACACCTCCCAAAAAGCTTTCAAAAGCATGGTGCCAAAAGGATGATAGGTGAAAGCCATCTGTAAGCTGACAATGACATCAGCTTGCATAGACTGTATTATCTTTACCACCAAAGCTAGAGTGCAGAACCTTGAGCAATTTCCAAAACACCTTAACACAATTAAAAGAGACAATGATTTCCTTCAAAGAAATTCACCAGAGTAGAAACATCTCAGAGTATGACAATGTGAGATGAAGACAGAATCAACTAAATTTTAAATAAAGGCCAAAGTGATTGTAGCTGAATTTCAGGACAGCTGGTGGGGGCTGGGGAAGGAGGAGGAGAGTGGTGAGGTTTAACAGTTTAACAAGAAATTTTTAATTTGTATGTACTGATGTTTTTCTTTTAGGGGAAATTATTTTAGGGACCTTTAGGAGGCTTAGTAGCATATTACTGACTGACTTACTGCAATATACTTATAATTAGTTTAGGGTATATGTTTGGAACCTCTGAGACTATCTGTAAATATGACCATTTCATCTGAACCTTTATTAATCATATATAAATGTATACATGTATAATTTGTAAATTATATATATTATATAATACATATAATACTGTATCATGTAATATAATCACAAAGGATTATATATTATATGACATTACATATTGTATAAGTATATACTGGGATATATACACACGTATATCAATTTATATCTATATACATGTATGTAAGTATATATATGCCCATAAATTTTGTGTATGTGTATATAATAGGGTGGGACTAGAAATAGGAACATAAGTTGGTTAAGAAATGATCCCTATTATTAAGGAATTTCATTGCAGGATGATTTTTGGTGATATTTATTAAAACTCACAGATCAGTAATCCAGCTTGGATCATGACAATAGAAACAAAGATAACAGAGGCCAATACAAAAATTCAGGATATGTTAAATCCACATATTATGTACATTTTGCCACAGTTTAAATGTTTTCATCATTTTTTCTAGTAAAACTTTTTCTAGAATCTAAAGATCAAGAGTGACAAGTGTGAAAAGTAAAAGGAGGGATTGTTTCTTCTGTTTCTTTTTTCACAAATCAAAATATTTTCATAGTTGGAAAGGATTTCAAGGACCATTCAACTCATATCTAAAAAAAAAAAAATTCCTCCACAACTCACCCAACAGATGATCATCCACTTGTAATCTGAAAACATCAGTAAGAGTTTTCTCTGGGCCTCAATATTCCCATCTGTAAAATGAGGGAATTGGGACTAGATAGACTTGGAGGTCCTTTACAATCTAGATCCATAATCCCACATAGCAAGTGGCATGGTGGATAAAGTTCTGAATTTAGAAGTCAGAAAAACTTGTGGTTTAATGCCTTCCGCAGACACTTAACTGTGTGACTTTTTCAGGCAATTCACTAAACTTTTCTTCCTCGGTTCCTTTATCTACCAAATAACAAATAACATAAAGAGATCTGTAAAACCTAAAAGCACCACATAAAGGCTAGCTATGATTGTAGCTGTAGTTCCATCAAATCACACATATATCAATCAACAAGCATTAAATGCCTCCTGTGTTCCAGGTACTATATTAGATATCCGTATAATAAATGTAACAATTTGTGCTCGCAACAAGATTACATTACAGACCAAAGACAACTTCTAAGAAACAATCTGTACTTACAAAGAGATTACATTTGAGCCCCAAAACAACTTGTACAGAGAAAGTCTCACATATGTCCTAGCATTAACAAGACTAAAGTTCAAGTAGCTCCTTATATATGCTACTAGCCAAACCAGAAGGTCCTGAATAATGCTTTTCATAAAGAACAGCAAATCTCCCTTAATCTGATACTCTATTGAAAGCTCAGAATAATGATGACTTTGCCTCCTCATTGGAATGCAATAAGCCTGCTGTGGCAGGCAGGACCTTGGTATGCATGACTCAGCCTGAGTCATGTTTGTGCTCATCTGCCTACAGTGGGGTGTGTGCTACTGCATCAGATGGCTCATTGGCTTCGGTTCCTGAACAGGTCTGGTTCAACAGTAGAAAGTGGCTGAATGAGCCTTGCTTCAGTCAGCACCTTCCCCTAAACCACAGCATTCAGGAATCCTAATGTGGTGTGACCACAATAGGACACAATGAGATGTAGTGGATGGGGTTTCATCCTTGCTTTACTATATATTACTTATTTCTTTTTCTCCCCTCCTCTTCATCTCACATTATTTGGCCATCTTTTCCCTGCCTCCAGCACCTTATCTCTTTTTTAACTCTCAGTCTTTAACGAAGAGGTGGCCTTTTTCAAAAACAAGGCAAAGACTTTTATATGCACTTTTGATCCCACCTGCTCGGTCCCTCCTCTCTTTTGTCGCAAACTACCCTCAGTATCTCCCCTTCTCTCTAATCTTTACTCTCTTACCTACTGACTCCTTTCCTGCTACCTACAAACATTCCTATGAATTCCTTATCCAAAAGAAACAAACAAATCAACCAACAAAAACCCCTTGCTTGATCTGGCCATTACCATTAGATATCATCAGATCTCTCCTTTCCTTTTTGACTGAACTGCTTGAGAAATCCATCTACAAAAAGTGCTTCCATTCCTTCTACCTTCACTCCTAGAAGTGAGAGAAGAGAGAACCATCTAGAATTTAATTTCCAATCTTATAATGGTGTTTTCTCAATTCTCGTCCTCCTTGATATTTTTGGGGTCTTTAATCCTATTGATCACCATCTTCTCCTGGATATTCTATCTTCTCCAAGTTCTCATGATACTGTTTTTTTTCCTAGTTCTCCCCTTACTTGTCTGCCCAGTATCCATTCTATGCCTACTCACTATGGGTGCCACCCCACCCAAGGCTCTCTTCTCTTTTTTCCTCTATACTATCTGGCTTAGGGATCTCATTAGGGTCCAATTATCATCTCTGTTCAAATCATTCCGGATCTCTCTACTCACTTCTAGTTTCTCTCCTGAGTTCTAATTGGACAGCACCACATAAATGCCTTTGGAGCATCTCAAAATAGATGTCCTGTGGCACTTCAAACTTAGTATGTCCAAAAGAGAAATCATTATCTCACATAAAAAAAAAAAATCTTTGAACTTTCCTATTATTATCAAGGACAATACTGTCCTTCTGGTAACTCTGTTTCAAAATTTTAGGGCCCTCTTTCACTTTATTTCCATTCACCTCACATAAGGAATTATAAAATCTTATCATTTATACATTTATAATCATCTTTTGTATGTCCCCTTTCTACTCACACAACTGACAACCCTAGTTCAGATTTGTTACCTGGGATATTGTTTTGGCTTCTAATGACTCCCTAACTCACTTCTTCCCCCTCCAATCCAAATTTCTATCATCAGCTACTAAAGGCATGGTAGGCCTATAATGTAACTGCCCTAGCTAGAGAAGTGGCTCATTATTTCTTCTGAGATCAAATATAATTCCTATGTTTGACATTTAAAGTTCTTCTTCACCTGGCCTGCTCCTACCTTTCTGGTCTTCTTATATTTTTACTCCCCATCCTGAATTCTACCAACCCTGGTACACCGGCCTATTCACAGTTTTTGGAACCCTACACTTCCTCTTCTGATACTATCGTCTTTACTACTGTCCTCCAAACCTAGAATGCCCTTTTTTATTACCACCTCTCATTTGGCTTTCTTCAAGACTTAACCTCAAATCCCACTTTCTCTAAGAAGCTTTTCCCAATTTCCCAAATCTTCTCACCCAGAAAATACCTTCCTTTGGAGATTATCGTCTATTTATTAGATATTTTTAGTATGAACACAGTAATTACAAGCTGTTTGCCCCACTAAAATAAGAACTTTTTGAAGATAGTTCTTTTTTTTTTTTTTTGGTATCTTCAATGCTCAGCATAGTCCCTAGTACATAATTGGTGATTAATCAGTGTTTACTTACTAATATTGGCCAAGTCCTTTAACTTCTCTGAATTTTGTTTCTTTATCAATACAATAAGAGAGTTGAGTTCCATGATGTCTTTGAATTTTCATCCACCATATCTATGTAGTTGGAACAGAAATCACCCAAAACCTTCATAGCTAATACTGGACAAAAAACAAAACAAACAAAAAAACCCAAACCATACAGGCTAGACAATTCTTGGCTTTTTAAAGAATCTCTAGGTATCCTAATAGGAAGATCTCAAAGTGCATACCATGAATAAATGCAACAACATCAATGATCCAGTAGAAAGAGCACAGACTTTTTATACTAGTCAAGGAAATTGGGTAAAAACTCTAGTCACTACCTCTGTGGAGTTTGCTTTTCTTATTTGCTTGGACTAGACAGTCTCTAAGATCTCTTCTACATCTCAATCAACCACCTTGTGCTTCAGACAAATTCCTTACTTGGAAGTCTTAATTCTGGTTATCCTGCTTAGCGCAAGGATCCTGAGGGTAGGATCATAACCCTCAGCCTAAATCACTGTCCTACCAATTCTCCATGTCCCCAAAACAGTGACTTAAGGGAGAAAGAAATGATAAATCAATGCTCTTCAAACTATAGCTTAAAAAGAAAGAAGAGGGGGAGGAAGAGAAGGAGGAAGAGGATAAGGAGGACATGACATCAAATTAGACCTCGGACACTTAAAACTTACTAGCTGTGTGACTCTGGACAAATCTCTTAACCCCAACTGCCTTGCCAACAAAAACAACAAAAATTCTCCAATGCCACCTGAACTGCTATTTTCTCAAAATCACAGAATCTCATGGTTGGAAGAATCTTGGAGTCTAAAATAGCTCTGCAACACATTTTAAAAATAGTTATTCAGATCTTGCTCAAAGACCTCCAATGAAGAGAACCAATGAGGAAAACTTCCTGAAGCAACCCATTTTGAGACAGCTCTGATTTTTTTTTTTAAAGACCTTTTTCCTTAGATCAAGCTTACATTATCCTGTGTGATTCTTCCCCCTCTTCTAGTTTTACTTTCTGGAGCCAATCTGAACAGCCTTTTAATTAACTTCAAGAAAATTATTGTGTCCCGTCTTCTTCCCTCTCCATAGCTTGCAGGGTATACACAGTTACCTTCTGGGGAACTTCTTTTCCTTTCCAAATATGCCAATGATATTTATTTTAATTGTACTTTTATTGTACAGAAATGTTGGGGGGGAGGAGAAAAGTCAGGCCCTGGCTAAACTTCTTCTCTTGAAGAATGCTTGAAGAGGCATTGCTGTCTGTGGGTTCCATCCCAACATTATCTTTTATTTTATTTTTTAAACATTTGAAGATGGCTTATAGGACATGAATTGAATGTATGCAAAATGATTTCTGTCTTAGCCTGGACAAGTGTGCAGAGGAAATATCATGTCAGGGGGAAAATTTAACCCTAGACCAATGAAAGAAAGAAAAAAAAATGTGTATAGATAATAACAGGGCCTGAAGTTTCTTTAAAAGATAATAAACTTCTCAAATGTGACAACTAAAACATCAGAGCTAAAACATTCAACATTCTATTATCTTTTACCATGAGGCATGAGGGAGGCATGAACAAAATGGAGCTTCTCGCAAATGGAATTTTTAAAAAAATTTAAGTTTATCCATAAGTTTCAGATTTCTCCCTTAATGAAGTTTTTCATTATTTTCCACTGTAATAATGAGACTAAAGTTTTTTTTTCTTTCTCCTCCTTTTTTTGCTCTCTTTTGCCTTTGTATTAGTGTAGCACCTCCCACATAATTAATCAATAAACTTTTATTAAGAACTTACTATAGGGACAGCTGGTTAGTGCAGTGGATAGAGTACCAGCCCTGAAATCAGGAGGACCTGAGCTCAAATCTAGCCTCAGACATTTAGCACTTAACACTTCCTGGCTGTATGACTGTGAATGAGTCACTTAACCCCAATTTCCTCAGCAAAAAAAAAAGTTAACATGATATAAAAATAAGAACTATCAATAAAATTTCATTAAAAAAAAAAAAAAAGAACTTACTATGTGTCAGGCACTAAGCTAAATCTATTCCATCACGAAAGAACTATGAATTAAGAATTCTTCCTATACCAAAAGCCTCAGTGACGTGGATCTAATTGGCAGCCTAGAATATATATGAATGAAAAGTCTGAGAAGAGGAATAAGAAATAAGAAGACTGGAAAATTAGATTTTAAAGCTTCAGGTACCAGGCTCAGAAATTTATATTTTAAGATTTTGTTTGGGAGGGTGTTTTGTTGAGGGGTGTTTTTGTGTCCTTTTTCAGGAGATTTTACTTGTATATCTTTCTTGAATTCTTATTTAACTATTTGACCATGTCTATCTATGTTAAACTAAATATAATTATCAATTAGTTTGTTTTTAATTGGGCAACTTCTCTCATTTCTTTTCCCATATTCCTATTTCAAAATAAAAAACAGGCGGATTTAACTATTAGAGATATAATAGTTACTAGTTGACTATCAAGAATTGTCTAAGTATGAAAATATTTATGGAAATGTTCTTGCAACTTCTAGTTTCTATTTTAATAATATTGTCACCAGAAATCTGACATCCATTCCCATAGTCATAAGCCTTCTTCCCTTTTAAAGAAATTCTGATCATGTGAGTGTGTACATATATGTATGTGTGTGTGTTGTGTGTATGTGTTGTTTTGAAGTACAATGAAATTTCTTTCCCTTACAAGGACCAAGCAGCATAAACAAAGAGAAATGGAGTGGAGGGGGGAAAAAAAACCCAGGATTTTAAGATCTATCCTGCTCCTAATTAGATGGGTGGCTTTGAGAGAGCCATAGTTTGTACTCAGTTTACCCATTTGTAAAAGAGAGACCATGGAAAATAGAGTTCTCTGAAAGAGCTTACAGTATCAGCCTTTTCCTCAACAGTAAAAGTCCTAATTGATTTTAAAGCTGTTTGCAATTTATTATTTCATAGCAACTAATCTACATGTCAATGTTTTAGGACCCAAAATTTTATTGCTGGAAAACTCTGACTCAAAAAAGTGTTTGGGAATTGCTGCATGTTAACTATTTGTGTCATATTTGTCAAAAAGTATGTATATGGGTCACTATACACAAGGTGGTCAGCACTCAGAACAGCACTGGAAACACTAGTATGAACTTAATAAATGCTTTCTTATTGATTTGAAGCACTAGAAGCCAACTGAGAAGATTCAGCCAAAATGACAAAAAAAGCTGTTTAAGAGAAGGCATGGAAACTGAAGCCAGCAGAGCTAAAAACATATCAAGGACTAAGCACCAGCTAGACAACTGACTAGAGACATACTTTTTAATTTGTGTGGGGAGTCAATCTGATTTGATAAAGAATTGATGCTAGTAATAAGAAAGGCTGCCATGTTCTCTGACCCTCTTTGCAGCTTGAAAAAGGGGAAACCCTTACATTGTCATTTACCACCCTAGAAGGCTGGGACAGCTAGCAGACAGGCTGAAGACTGGAGTCCAGGAGACTCATTTTCCTGAATTCAAATGTGAATATTTACTAGCTGTGAGACCCAGGGCAAGTCATTTAACTCTTTTTGTTTCAGTCTTCTCATCTGTAAAATGAGCTAGAGAAGGAAATGGTAAACTACCCTTGGACTAACATCTTGGACAAGAAAAACTCTAAATGGGGTCATGAAGAGCTGGTCACAACTAAAAACAAATGAACTTCACAATGCCATCTCAAAGCCTTTTGGAAGCATAATAGAATAGCTTTTTAGAGCTCATCAGTCTTAAAGGAAATGGCTTTTCCCTGAAAGAGTGTACAACACTCTTTGTCCCAGTATTTAGCTAAGGGAGCATACCTAGAATCTCTAAAGCAGTGCAGACCCCAGACTTGCAGCTGCTGTTAGCTTAAAAAGGCCTTGCTTCAGCAGCTGTAGAATATCAAAGAAGGGGCTTTAGCAGGAGAGAAGGGAATCTAGTACAAGTACAACTCAATAAGTGACATGTGATATAGACTACTCCTAAAGAGACCATTGAAGCACCAAGTCTGGAGTTGTGAACTGCCTCAGGCATATAGGCTTTTGTATTCACATACTTCACCATTGGGGGTTTCTAAATTTGTGGCCACTCTTCTACTCTTTTTTTACACTGAGATTGTGTTAGTTCCTTGTTATATTACCTGCTTACATTCTTTTATTTTTTTATTCTTCAGTACTGAATCACAAGTACAGTTGATACATTTATATAATATTTTAAAATCTCAATTAAATGACTGGTGTGCCAAAAATATAGGTTATGGTAATCACAGTATCTTAGAGTTCTAGGGAGCTTAGAAAATATCTTTTTTATGGAATTAAATTAGATTGACTCTAAAGCCCATTCTTGCTCCAGATATCTGAGTCTATAATCTCATGAATGGATATAAAGTGAAGTATTCAGAGCCAGGAAAACATTACACACAATGGAAATGGAAAGAACAATAAATCAAAGCTGAATGTTGCATAATTATAATGATCAAAGAATGATCAAACTTGGCACAAGTTGAGAAACTGTATCTCTTTCCTCTTGACTATAGAGATGGGGATCTACTGGTGTGGAAAATGTAGATGCTATCAGATGTGGTCATTCTAATGGTTGGATTTCCTTTTTAATTTTTAATTTATTTTTGATAATATTGAATGGCTTGAGGGGAGTTGGAGGAGGAGATGACGACTGTTCAGAAATAGAAATGTGATATAAAAAACAAAGGGAATCAATCAAAATTGTTTTAATTACTGGAACTTCAGGCAAAAGGTCTTTACACAGTTTGGAAATGTGAAGAAATGGCAGGTAATTCCCTTACCAACCATTCCTCCCACTCCCAATTTACCCTCCAATACTGGAGGTATAAGGTATAACACTGAGGCAGCACCTTTCCATTTGGTGCCAGAATCCCCGAATGACAGAAATAAATGCCCTTGTGCTCTCATAATTTGCTCTCTCATATCCTAAGGGAAAAAAGAGAGCCTTAGCAGTAAACAGCACCAATTCTACCAGCCTACTTTCAATACAATAACACTATCTACTCCTCTATGTAATATATTGAAAGAACTATAAAGAGATAGGTAGGAGAGGTGGCTGAAATGCAAGTTTGCTTGGCTTGATGTAGATGGATGGCAGAAGAAATGGGGATTAATAACCACCTTTACACATATGCTCATATGGAAAGAAGCTTGTGATGGCCCTTTAAGAAGGAATGTCAGTCTACAAGCTCCAACAAGTTATGCTCTTGTGAAAAATGTTGAAGTGTCAAGGCTACGGCTCTGTGCTAGCATGAACAAATAAATATTTTTATCTTAACAGCTCATTAGGCAAACTGCTATGGATTCCAAGCTATAATCAGACAACTCCTACTAAATCGACCAAAGTAAATTTAAAGGTTGCTTTCCAGCTATATAATATTGGACCAAATCCAGATTGGGAGAGTGTGGAGATAAACAAACTAACAGACTCACCTAGCAGATTTCACTTGATTTTTCTTCTATATTCTATCCTATGCTATTACACACTGCAGGGTGTCAAGAAGGAGAGGAAGAAGGAGGGGAAAAAAGAGAGGGATAGGCTTTGCTCTCAAGTATACTGAAGCTGGAGAAGACACAAATATAGATTGCTAGAAGATATTAGCACTTCAAAGAAATCAGACTAGAAAGACATTCTAAGAAAAGGTCTGGTTCTCTTCTTTGTGTCTTAATAAATAATTGTTAACTTGGGGCAATAAGAGAAAGGAGAAAGAATACTTAACTTAGAAAGATGCGAGTCTTACTTGACTATGCTGTTTTCTAGCTCTTAGTAGCCTTCTCTGTAGAAGTTTGCTTGTCTGCAAAATGGGCATAATTATTATTATTACTTATAGTAGTAGTAGTAATAATAATAATATTTGCACTATTCAACTCAAAACTGTTATTAAAAGTATGTCTGGTAAATTTGAAAGCACCAGAAATGTGAGTTGTTGTTATCGTTATTATTCTTTCTTACTCATGATAAATATGGGAATATATTTAAAAGACTTGTACATATTTAACTTTTATCAGAATGCTTGCTATCTTAGGGAGAGAGAAGGAAGGGAGAAAAATTTATAAAGTCTTATAAAAATGAATGTTGGGAGCTATCTAAAGATAGCTAGAAAAATGTAGTTAGAAAAATATTAATTTTAAAAAATTATTATTGTTATTATTGACTTGAACAAAAGGCTATTGAAATATAAATTACCACAGCAAGAAGTCACTTTAAGGAAGAATTATCAAACGAATAATCCCTTGTCAGCACAACACTCTCTCGTGCAATCTAAAGCAGATTGAAATGTAATTGGGAAATTTAACAAAATAAATAAAAATACGATAGAACATAGATAATGTTGCTATATGGGTTTTTTTTTCTCTTTTGCAAGGTAATTGGGGTTAAGTGACTTGCCCAGAGTCACACAGCTAAGAAGTGTTAAGTACCTGAGGCTGGATTTGAACTCAGGGCCTGACTCCTGACTTCAGGGCTGGTGCTCTATCCACTGCGCCATCTAGTTGCCCCGATACGTGGTTTTCTAAGTCAATATGTGGCCAGCTAGGATCCTTATGTGCAGTTTGGTGGCTTTGTTTTTCATCTGAGTTTGTCACTACTGCTTGAAGGAACCTGAGATAACGATTCTATTATCTCTTGATTCCAACTCTCATCTGAAAGACCTGAAAGAAGCATACTTGGCATTAGCTGTATCATTCTAAATCTCTCAGGACAATATGACTGGAGAAATCAACAGATTTTGGGGCTTAAGTTTGTGCCCGGATAGAAATTCTGATTCTTACTTTAGCTTGTAAAGGACTCATGGGGTCATCGAACACAGAATCTTTTTTTTTTTTAAACAATCTGAAATTGACAGGGTTAAGTGAATTCCCTAGGAAATCATAATAAGTGGCAGGGCTCAAGTTTGAACCCAAGTCTTTGAATTTTAAATCTCCTTCCATTGCACCAAATTTGGTGATGCTACATCCACTGTTCGCCACTGTGTTTCTCCATTTGGGTCACTTCTCACATATGTAAAATTTATGGGTTTTCTCTTATCCACCAACCTTTTAGATAAAAAGGGAAGAACAGAAAGTTCTTTAAAGAAGATATGTACATTATACATGCATATAAATCCATATCCACACACATACCTACACACCCTGATTTATCACTATTCCTAAACAGAATCCAAAGCAAGAGGCAGCTAGGTGGCACAGTGGATAGAGCACCAGCCCTGAAGTCAAGAGGACCTGAGTTCAAATGTGATCTCAGACACAACACTTCCTAGCTGTGTGACCCTGGACAAATCATTTAATCCCAATTGCCTCAGGGGGGAAAAAAAATTCAAAGCAAATTGTTAGGAAAGATGTGTTATGCTTGACAGGGAATTAAAGAAAGATTCTAAAGAGACATAAAAGTCTATTTCCTCATTAAACTCAAATTCCTATAACTGACTACTTTCCATATCATACAAGAAACAGACTAAGTACATACAAGTAAAAAGATATATATTTGTACATATTTATTAAAATATATATAAAAACATCATCGTGCCTGTGTTAGACACTAAGAATATGTGATTCTATCAGTATGGGGTTTTTTCCACGACAGAGATTATATATTCAAATCATTTGGGTAGATGGTCACCAAAAGTAGCCAGAGCCAAAAAGATCCATCAGCCCTCTAGCAAATCTAATGACAATGTTTTGTCCTGGCCTTCTTTTTGCAATCAGGTTGGAACTTATAAAAGCCTTCCCAAAATCTTTTTCTATGCATAAAAATAAAATATATATTACAAAGGAAATAAATTACACTAAAATATTTATCAAAATATCAAAAACAAAACTCAAGTTAACAGACCAGGTTAGGAACCTCTGTCTTTTTAGCTTATCAGAATCTGTGAAGAGCTGGTTCTCTATTGGTATAGTCTTCAGAGTACCAGTCAGGCCCATATCATGATGGCCCAGTCAAATAAGGATGTATCTCTAACCATACATGTTTCTTAATATGCCAATGAGAAACAATACTCTACAAAGGAAAGAACATTTGGGTTGGATTTGGAAAAGTTCTGGAATTGAATGCTGTGTCTGTGCTCGTTTTGTGATTATAAGCAAGTAATTAAATCGGAGCCTCAGTTTATTCATCTGCAAAAAGTTGGATAATAATACTCAAGCCTCTTAATTCACAGGGTAAGGAGAAGGATCAAATGATATAAATGCTTTTCAAAACTTAAGGTACTAGACAAATGTCACTTAGATTATTAAATTATTATTCCTTCACAATATCTGGTAATTCTCATCTTCTGCAGAGATGTCTCAATTAAAACAGGACAAGACCAAGACATTAACAGGGCAAGACAAAGATTTAATTATAAAAATTAAAATACCTCTGTTATTTCTCAATTGTCTCCCAACCTCCTTTGACTCAGAACTTGAAATCAGTTGAGCTCTGGTCCATTCACGTTTTTCAGTTACATTATTCAATTTACATAAGATATCTAAAATTGTTTTATGTCATCTACAGAGTAAAAATGATAAACATTGTTTATGTGTGTGTGTATGTGTATGTGCACACATGCATAAATAATAATGTATTAAAAAGGAGGTGCATGGATAGAGTGCCAGGCCCAGAGAGTGGGAAGACAAATCAAATCTGGCCCCCAATACTGACAAGCTGCATGACCCTGGGCAAGTCACATCACCCTGTTTGCCTCAGTTTCCTCATCTGGAAAATGAGCTAGAGAAAGAAATGGTCCAGTTATATTTGCCCCATCAAAAAAAACAAAAACAAAAAAAACAAACAAAAATAGGCTTGAAAAAATGACATGACATGAGAAACAAATGAACAACAACAAGAATAATTAAAAGAGATATATTCCTTAATCTTTTAAAGTAGTTTATTTGCCACCAATCTAAGAAATTTAAGGTCAGGAAAACTATTTTTACTCCACTTCATGTGATGCCTACTTATTTTACTTTGCTTTACTGTATAAACCTAGCTAGCCAGTTTTGATTTATTTCTAAAACTTAAAAGACTTATCTGTAAGTGAATGGACTTTTCAAAGTAATTTATTTCATCAAAATAAATAGACAACAGAAAGAATTTAAGATTTAATTCTCAAAGTCCAATTCATTGCACACTGTATCTCATTTATTTTGTTTCCTACCCAATTGTGGTAGGTTTTCCTTTCTAAATGAGCAAAACAAATAAAGGACCATAGATATTTATCATTCTTTATGAAAATGGATCTGATTCTGTAATAAGGAAAACAAAACTATTATTTCTTGTTGGTCTGTGGAAAGAAGACTAGCATTTAGGATTACATCTGCCAATTACACACTCAAACTTTTGAGTCTGGTTTGCCTCTGCCTAACATGGAGAGTGATGCTGACTACATGAAATCATACAGTAATTGCATGAAACATCACCATTTATGATAGTAACCAAAAATTACAAATGGTATTTTAAAAGATCTGGGTGTGACTGATATTATGTTATTCAGATCAGAAGTGTTACCAGAATGCTACTGTTTAGGATACTCCAATACAACTCTAATTTCCAAAAGAAGAACCTGACTGACAGACTAGACATTACTTTTAAGAAGCCTTGATTGGAGGAAGGGGAGGAGAGAGAAGGTAGTTGACTAAAAAGGAGAAACAAAGTACAATTCAGAAAAATAAATGTAGAATCTAATCTAATTTAATCAAATGATTAAAATAAACTATGCTCTGTGCTATCATAGTAATATATGCCAAAAAGTCTCTTCTTTCTTTCTATTAAATATGTAAAATATTAAATAAAATTACTTAATTATATTTAATATATTATTTTAAATCATTGTTAAATATATCATTTAATTATTATTTAATCTTACCCCCTATGAAATGTAACTCTGAATGACAATCTGAAAGAAAAGTAAAAAGGACTGAAAGAATATTAAAATTAAAAAAGACAAATAAAACAACAATCTAAGCACACAAAAACATCCTTAAAAAAATCTTCTCCAAAACATGTTTTTTACCCAGTGTATCCCTCCTAAACTGGCTACACAAAACAGGAATGGCCAGTGAGCTAAAAAGACTGCCAAGTAAAAATAAAGTTCTCAAATACCAAAAGGATATACTCAATCTGTCTGTCTATGCATTGGATATTAGGGAGGAATCCTAACACCCATCACAAACTTATAAGGAGATGTTGATATGTCTACTTAGTGGGATGAATTATAGAAATAACAGATTTACCTTTGGAAATTCCAAATCTATTTTAAATATAATATTACTTATCACAAAGCTCCCAGCTGAATTGCATCTTCTATAGTGGAAAGAGGAAGGACTGTTAGTTAATCACTTAAAATAGTGACTGTTATTTACTATCATGTGCACCCCAGGGCAAGTCCCTTCCTCTCTTAATCTCATTTTCTCCATCAGTAAAATGAAGAAAGCAGTTTGGATGATCTCTGTGTTCTCATCCAATTTTAAACTAATAATTCTCTGAAAATCACAAAAAGTTCAAATCCCATCAATTCTATCATACTTTGTTGTTGCAGAATGATTTCAGCCATGTCTGACTCTTCCAATTGGGATTTTCTTTGGCAAAGACACTACAGTAAAGTATTATTCCTTTCTCCAGCTCATTTTACAGATGAAGAAATTGGGGCAAACAGGATTTAAAAACTTGCCCATGGTCACACAACTAGTAAGTATCCTGAACTAGAACTCTATCCTCTATCACAGCTGTATTCCATCAGACTTAAAGACTCTTAAATTCACTGAGGGCAAGGACTATTACCTAAATACTGTATCTTCCTCAGTGCCTACACAAGTCAACAAGTCACATGGAAGCATTTATGAAAGAAGTATTATGTGCTAGGTACAGTGTTAAATTTCAGGGACACAAATGTTTAATAATTATTAAGCGCTCAGAAACATTAGCCACCTATTCAGCTTTATCTATAACTATCAACTATTAACACCCATTCGGTTAGTTTGGGAAGTATAGAAAATATGTAAATAATGTTTCTTAGAAAAGCTACTGTGATTTCAAATTCAAACTCCTATATAAAAATTCCAGCAGGCTCAGGTTCTACTCCATCTTCCTTCTGTCAATGTAACCAAAAAATATTTATTAACTGCCTACTACATGCCAGGTATTAGAATAAGCTCTGGGGTTACAAAAAAGAGGCAAAAGACAGTCTTCTGTCTTCAAGAAGTTTACAACCTAATGGAAGAATCAATATGTAAACAAATACATACAAAGTAAGCTTTATACAGGATAAATATGAAATAATTAAAAGAGGAAAGGCACTAGAATTAAGAGAGTTTGGGGAAGGCTTCTTGTGGGATTTTACGTAGGACTTAAAGTCAGAAAACAGTAATTGGATTCTGCAGGGATGGGGGACAACCAGAGAAAATGTTCAGAACCAGAAATGGAGTATCTTATAGTTGCAACAGCCAGCTGTCCAATGTTATTAGACTGAAGAGTACATGGAAAAGAGCTTACTCTTTTCCATGGTATAAGAAGGTATAAGAAGACTCAAAAAGGTATGAGGTTAGAAGGATTTTGGATGCCAGGGCATTTTGTATTTGTTCCTGGAGACATTAGGGAGCTATTAAAGTTTGTAGATTGGAGGGAGGAAAGATGCAGAGAATAGCTGATTGGCTCTATATTTTTATCCAAAGGTCAATTACTCAGAAAAGTTGTAAAAACATACATGTGCATGATTAAGGAAATTCCCTATACCAATTAAAAGGCAGGGAGAGTTTGTAAAAGCCCCCACTTTTTGTATATTGGTAAAAGAACAACAAAAAGAAAGGCTATTGTTATCTCTTAAGACCACAGAAGGAGTATGTGTGTATCATAGGGACTCATGCATTATCCTAATCCATTTATTCACATGCTTCTGACTAATTATGGCAGTAAGAAAATAAACCTCATGAACAGAAAGAGCTGGTGCTTCTGAAATAAACTTTTAAAGCAGGGAAACTTAAAACCCAAACATTCATTCTGTCTAAATTTAACTACTGGTTGCATTCTAACAACATGGGGGTTATCTCCTGAGTACATCATTGGAAGTAGGGGTCAGCAGCAACATGTGGGAATTAGACTCCAAATGGATAGTCAGGGGCAGCTGCAGGCAAAATTTTGTCTTGACAGCTTCCCAGAAGTTACCTAGCAGGTTCCTTTCCTCTCTCCTAATTTGTATCCTATCCCTACTACCCACCACCTAGCATGTAAACTGTGTGCAGTGTCTCATTCTTGATCTAGTCAATTAACCAACCTTGTTTGCTAAGTGCTAAATAAAGCACAAGTTAATAATTTTACAAAAAGCTCTTGCTCTTCCTTACCCAACTGGGAATATCTGCTTTTTAAAGGAGGATAGATTCGCATTACAAGCTCTCTGCCATCAGATAGTATTTCTGCTTGTGACCCCATCTCCTATGGGGGTGGCTCTATCCAAATTCTGACTCAGATACTTCTGAGTTGCGTGGTCAAAGATAAGGCACTGTTTGCCTCGATTTCTTAAATTGTAACAAGGGGAAAATAATAGCACCTCCTTCACCTGGTTATGGTGAAAATTAAATATGATGGCATGTATTTGCTTTGCAAAGCATCTTACATATATGTGTGATATTATTTTGATATTGTTCTATGGGCAAGTTAAAACAATCAAGAAGCTTTTATCAAAACACATGATGTACCAGACTCTTTTTTATCATCATAAATCAGATGGGTGGGGTCCTACACAGACAAATTGTTGTACCCATTATAAGAATAAAGGAGATTTAAAGTGGCATATTTGATTAAGAAAAGCAGAATACTGGTAGCTGAAGGAAGGAGACAAGGAGTCTATTACAAATGACTTAAAGAAGGAAACATGTTTAGACAGTGTGAATAAAGAATAACACTTTTTGGGGGGTTATTTTGCTAAAGCAATTGGGGTTGAGTGTAACGGGAAACTGAGGATATCTCAGATAATTCCAGACCCAATTTCAAAGATCTATTAATCATTAAGACTCTGGGAAGGAGAACAAAAGACTTGCTCTTCTAGTAGAAATATCTGATTTCCTGGACATTTAACTGTTTAGAGAAGAATCTAACTATTAAATGGCTTGGAGATATTCTAAAAGGTCTACAAACTGGCTAATCTCTATTTGTTGAGGAAGCCTGAGGTAAACTAAATTTCCTTGGTTATTCTAGTTTAATGAATTACTTACCTCTAAACAAGTCTTCCCTTTGTGGGGGATTATATGGTTTTTTATAAAATCGTTAACTAAGATACATTGAATTTATAATTTAGATTCAGTTTATCTGGGGAATTTGGGAAAATGAAATAGGGTTAACAGTTGTAAGCAGTTGCAAAACTTACCACCATAAAACATACCTGCAAATAGTTATAAACTTTGTGAAACTATCATAAAATTCAGGTCAAAATTTAACAAGTTCATGTTACTACCAAGCATTATTCTTGTGGTCACCACTATATAACTCATTTCAATCTCTATGGAAATTAACCTTTCTCTACTGGCTGAACCCCAGGTTAGAGAAGTTCGCTTCTTGCAAGTTTCTAGAATGAACCTTTAGTAACTCAGATGAAATGCTTTCAAATGACATAAAAATGTCTGCTACCTGAGTAACAACTTCTGTTAATTTAATATTATGCTAAAACCACCACTACCATTACCAACTGGGCACACAACATGATGCTGCACTACAAAGGCAAGGGATTCTAAACTAGATAAAACCATGGATCTGAATATAAGAAGTTTACAACCTAAGAAGGCCACAGAAGACACAAATCACTAATGCAAGGTAAACCTAGAGATGAATGTAAACGAGAGGTACAGAAAATCTGTGGGAGGCTACAATTCAGAAAGGCTTCAATGAGTTACCCACATCTGATTTAGGTTTTGAAAGAAGGGATTTTCAGGTGGGTGGAGGAAGTTTACAATATGGCAATATTTCCTGGGGGCTCTGAGAGTATGTTGAGCAGGATCATAGAACCAGCATGTGTCCAAGCCCACCTGCCATTTTTGCACATTATTTATGATGTTCTAGATAAGGGATAAGAGCCTGAATTAGGGCAGGAATATCACAGAGGTAGAATAAAGAGTGGCTCAACTCACTTAACCCTGTTTGCCTCATTTTTCCCCATCTGTAAAATGAGCTGGAGAAGGAAATGGCAAAATACTCCAATATCTTTGCCAAGAAAACCCCAAATAGGGTAATGAATAGTCTGATATGGCTGAAATGACTGAACCCCCAAAACTTAGGAGATAAAAATAGTAAGAGCTGGCAGCTGAATCAAAGGTTACAAAATACTGGATTGGAGAATGGGTAGAATGGTAGCATAATGGGGCAGCGTGCAGTACAGAGGGATTAGTAAATTAATAGAAATAGAGACGTAAGGAGAAAGGGCAGGTCAGCAATGTGTTCAGAGATGAGAAATTTAAGTTTAAACGTGTTAAGCTGGGAACACCAGTAGGAAATGAAGGTAAAGGTTTCCTTCAGGAGGTTGGAAATATGAAACTGGCTGAAAGCATATTTAGGATTAGTTGCCTGAAGGTGATAACAAAAATCTTAAAGTGCATAAAATCTTTTTTTTTTAATAGCTTTTAATTTACAAGATATATGCATGGGTAATTTTTCAGCATTGACAATTGCAAAACCTTTTGTTCCAATTTTTCCCCTCCTTCCCCCCATCCCCTGCCCCAGATGTTAGGTAGACCAATACATATTAAATATGTTAAAATATGTTACATACAATATATGTATACACGTCCATACAGTTATTTTGCTGCACAAGAAGAACTGGACTTTGAAATAATGTACAATTAACCTGTGAAGAAAATAAAAAATGGCAGTGGATAAAAACAGAAGGATTGGAAATGTTATGTAGTGGTTCACACTCATTGCCCAGAGTTCTTTCGCTGGGTGTAGCTGGTTCTATTCATTATTGAACAAATGGAATTCATTTGGTTCATCTCATTGTTGAAGAAAATCACATCCATCAGAATGGATCATCATATAGGACTGCTATTGAAGTATATAAAATGATCTCCTGGTCCTGCTCATTTCACTTGGCATCAGTTCATGTAAGTCTCTCCAGGCCTCTCTGAAATGATCCTGCTGGTCATTTTTTTTACACAACAATAATACTCCATAACATTCATATACCACAATTTATTTATTCAACCATTCTCCAATTGATGGTCATCTGTTCAATTTCCAGTTTCTAGCCACTACAAACAGGGCTGCCACAAACATTTTTACACATACAGGTCCCTTTCCCTTCTTTAAGATCTCTTTGGGATATAAGCCCAGTAGTAACATTGCTGGATCAAAGGATATGCAGTTTGATAACTTTTTGAGCATAGTTCCAAATTACTCTCGAGAATGACTGGATGCATCCACAATTCCACCAACAATGTATCAATGTCTCAGTTTTCCCACATCTCCTCTAACATTCAGCATTATCTTTCCCTGTCATCCTAGACAATCTGACAGGTGTGTAGTGGTATCTCAGAGTTGTCTTAATTTACATTTCTTTGATTAATGATGACTTGGAGCATCTTTTCATATGGCTGGAAATAGTTTCAATTTCTTCACCTGAAAATTGTCTGTTCATACCCTTTGATCATTTATCAATTGGAGAATGGCTTGATTTCTTACAAATTAGAGTCAATTCTCCATATATTTTGGAAATGAGGCCTTTATTAGAACCTTTGACTGTAAAAAATGTTTTCTCAATTTATTGTTTCCTTTTTAAACTTGTCTGCATTAGTTTTGTTTGTACAAAAGCTTTTCAATTTGATGTAATTAAAATTTTCTATTTTGTGATCAATAATGAACTCTAGTTCTTCTTTGGTCAAAAATTACTTCCTCCTCCACAGGTCGGAGAGGTAAACTATCCTATGTTGTTCTAATTTATTTATAATTTCATTCTTTATGCCTAGATCATGAACCCATTTTAACCTTATCTTGGTGTACAGTGTTAAGTATGGGTCAATGCCCAGTTTCTGCCATACTAATTTCCAATTTTCCAAGCAGTTTTTGTCAAACAGTGAATTCTTAGCCCAAAAGCTGAGGTCTTTGGGTTTGTCAAACACTAGATTATTAAAGTTATTGACAATTTTGCCCTTTGAACCTAACCTATTCCACTGATCAACTAATCTATTTCTTAGCCAATACCAAATGTTTTTGGTAACTGCTACTTTATAATATAGTCTTATATCTGGTACAGCTAAGCCACCTTCATTTGATTTTTTTTCATTAGTTCCCTTGAAATTTTTTTTATTGTATCTTTTTATTTACAAGATATATGCATAGGTAATTTTTCAGCACTGACAGTTGCAAATCCTTTTATTCCAACTTTTTCCCCTCCTTCCCCCCCCCCACTTCCCCCAGATGGCAGGTTGACCAATACATGTTAAATATGTTAAAATACAAGTTAAATACAATATATGTATACATGTCCAAATGGTTATTTTTCTGTACAAAAAGAGTTGGACTTTGAAATAGTGTACAAGTAGCCTGTGAAGGAAATAAAAAATGCAGGCAGACAAAAATAGAGGGATTGGGAATTCTATGTAGTGATTCATAGTCATCTCCCAGAGTTCTTTCCGTGGGTTTAGCTAGTTCAGTTCATTACTGCTCTATTGGAACTGATTTGATTCATCTCATTGCTGAAGAGGCCCACCTCCATCTGAATTGACCATCATATAGTATTGTTGTTGAAGTATATAATGATCTCCCGGTCCTGCTCATTTCACTCAACACCAGTTCATGTAAGTCTCTCCAGGCTTTTCTGAAATCATCCTGTTGATCATTTCTTACAGAACAATAATATTACATAAGTTTCATATACCACAATTTATTCAGCCATTCTCCAATTGTTGGGCATCCACTCAGTTTCCAATTTCTGTTCCCTTTAAATTCTTAACCTTTGTGGTTCCAGATGAATTTTCTTGTTATTTTTTTTTCTAGATCATTAAAATAGTTTTTGGTAGTCTGATTGGTATAGCACTAAATAAATAGATTTGGGTAGTATTATCATCTTTATTATATTTGCTCAACCTATCCAAGAGCACTTAATATTTTTCCATTGGTTAAATCTGACTTTATTTATGTGGAAAGTGTTTTATAGTTTTGTTCAGATAGTTCCTGACTTTTCCTTGGCAGATAGATTCCCAAATATTATATACTATTGACATTTATTTTAAATAGAATTTCTCTTTGTATCTATTGCTGTTTGATTTTGTTGGTGATGTATAAAAATGCTGAGGATTTATGTGGATTTATTTTGTATTCTGCAACTTTGCTAAAAGTGTGGATTATTTCTAATAGCTTTTTAGTAGAATCTCTGGGGTTCTCTAAGTATACTATCATATCATCTACAAAGAGTGATAATTTGGTTTCCTCATTAACTACTCTAATTCCTTTAATCTCTTTCTCAACTCTTATTTTTGAAGCTAACATTTCTAATACAATATTGAATAGTAATGGTGATAGAGGGCAACCTTGTTTCACTCCTGATCTTATTGGGAATAGTTCCAGTTTATCTCCATTACATATGATGCTTACTGATAGTTTTAAATAGATGTTACTGATTATTTTAAGGAAAAGTCCATTTATTCTTATTCTCTCAAGTGTTTTTAATAGGACTAGATGTTGGATTTTATCAAATGCTTTTTCTGCATCTACTGAAATGATCACATAGTTTTTGGTAATTTAGTTATTGATATAGACAATTATGCTAATAGTTTGCTCCTTATAATTTGAGAATTTCAAGTTTAGTATTTGGGGGGTTTTAATTTGAACTTTATCTAGCTTTTTAAGTTGCAAGCCCAATTCATCGATCTTCTCTTTTGCCTATTTTATTCAAGTAAGCCTCTAAAGATATAAAATTTCTTCTTATTACCACTTTGGTTGCATCCCACACATTTTGGTATGTTGTCTCATTGGGTCATTCTCATGGGTGAATTTATTAATTGTGACTATGATTTACTATTTCACCCACTAATTTCAAAGGGAAAGAAAAATAATGGGCCTCAAGATCATGCCATGTAAGGTTAAAAGGAAGAATAATTAAAAGATTATTGCAATTAGTCAAAAAGGGCAGAACTAGAAACAGGGGATAAATATAGCAAAATTCCTATATAAGGATATAAAATTTCCTATATAAGGAAAATATAGCAAAGAAACAAATTTAGGTTTCAACCAGTCAATAAGCATTATTAATTAAGGGCCTTGCACTGTATGAGGCACTTCTTAAAAATTCTTTTTCCTTATTATTGTTCTATAAGAAACAATCAGCAGGATGATTTCAAAGAAGCTTGGAGAGACTTCCATGAATTGATGCTAAGTGAAATGAGCAGAACCAGGATATCACTGTATATGCCAACAGCAAGATTATACAAGGATCAAATCTGATGGATATGGTTCTTCTCAACAGTGAGATGATTCAGGCTAGTTCCTGTTGGAATCTTTACAAACTGCTAACTCATTAGAGTTGATGTTTTGGGCCAGAACCTGAAACAAGGTACTAAGTAGAACTAATTGATACAATGCTTGTGACACCTTTACTCATTGGAGTTCACAAGTATGGGAGAGTCACAAAGTAAACTTTGTAACTTTGTGAATTCACACTTCCCTTGAATCTCTTAGGGCCAGAGAGCACTATGGGAGAAAACCCATAATCCCTCTCTCTTGTATCCCACAATTCCTCTCTCTCATATATAAGATACAGCAGGGGCTCTCAGACAGAATTCAGCCAGAAAACCTCCTCGAGAAACCTTCTTTCACATAGAGAACTATTATAATTAAAAGAAGAAAATCACCACAAGTTCCAATGGTATTGTGATGGAGAGAGCCATCTGCACTCAGAGAGAGAGGACTATGGGAACTGAGTGTGGATCACAACATAGTATTTTCACTCTTTTTGTTGTTGTTTGCATGCATTTTATTTTCTTTCTCATTTTTTTCTTTTTGATTTGATTTTTCTTGTGCAGCAAGATAATTGTATAAATATATATGCATATATTGGATTTAACATATATTAGATTACTTGCTATCTTGGGGAGGGGGTGGGGAGAAAGGGGGAAATTGCAACACAAAGTTTTTTAAGGGTTAATGTTGAAAAATTATCAATGTATATCTTTTGAAAATTAAAAAGCTTTAATTAAAAAATTCTTTTTCTTTTTTTCCCTCAATAATATTGTTTCCCCAAATACATGTAAAATAGTTTTCAACATTCATTTTTGCAATATTTTATATTCCAAATTTTTCTCTCTCCCTCTCTCAAGACAGCAAGCAATCTGATCTAGGTTAAATATGTGCAATCCTTTTAAACATATTTCCATATTTGTCATATTGTTCAAGAAAAATCAGACCAAAAGGGAAAAAATCATGAAAAAGAAAAAGGTGAAAATACTATGCTTCAATCCAGTCAGTCTCCATAGTTCCTTCTGTAGATGCAGATGGCATTTTCTATCCCAAGTCTATCTGAACTGTCTTCAATCACCACTTTGCTGAGAAAAGCCAAGACCATCACAGTTAATCATCACATAATCTTATTTTTACTGTGTATCATGTTCTCTTGGTTCTGTTCATTTCATTCATGTAAGTCCTTCAAGGCTTTTCTGAAATCAGCCTGCTCCTCATTTTTTACAGAACAACATTATTCTTTATTCCATAACTTATTCAGCCATTCCCCAACTGATAGGCATCCATCTATTCAATTTGTGACTATAAAAATTGCTGGTACAAATATAAAATTATTTTTCTTAAGGAGCTTACAATTCTTATAGGGAAAGAAAATATACATATATAAATACACAGAGATACAAACTAGGTGGTTAGGAAAGGAGCATTCTAGCATTTGGGAAGGAGGAATGAGGACAGACTTTACACAGTAGGATGCTTGAAGCAAAGGATTCTATTAGCCAGAAATGAGGAGGGAGGAGATTGCAGGAATGGTGGGTGATAAGTGAAAAAGTTTAAGATTGGAGATAAAGTGTGATGTTTGAGAAATAGAAAGAAGGCCAGTTTAACTAAACCATGAACAAACATAAAATACGAGTAAGTTAGAAAAACAGTTTGGGACCGAGTTGTGAAAGGCCATAAAAGCCATACTAAGGAATTTTATCTTAGAGGCAACAGTTTCAAAAATCTGTGCTTAAGGAAAAATCACTTTTTGATAGTTGTTTGGAGGATGGGATGGAGTGGAGAGATACAAAGCAGGATGACCAATTAGGAAACTACCAAAACAGTGGCAGCCAAGAGGTTAAAAAAGAAGACCTGAATTATGGTGACAGTGGTTATAAAACAAGAAAAAAACTTCCTAACGATTACAGCTAAATAAATAGGAGTTAGGCTTCTTTGGGAGATAGTAGGATCGTTCTCACTGGAAAACCTCAAGAAAAATGGATTCACCATTTGTCTATTATATTAAGAAGGGAATTATTGTTCTACTGTGAGATCTCTTCCATCTCTAAGGAGCCTGAATTTTGTGACTTTGAAACTTACAATAAAGTTGGTATGAAATCACAAGGGAAAGGATGATTCAGATTATCATGTAACAATAAGAATCCAGCTGAAGTTAGCACAAATTTGTTGTGAACCTAGTCAACACAATCCCACTATGTCCTGAAGTAATATTCAGCAGCCTGGAAATGAGAATTGGGTAAGGCAGATGGTAGAAGTCACCCAGTGTTAAGAGTTAGACCTTATCTAGTGTGTTTTCATTAGTTACTAGCATATCCATGAAAAATGATTTCAATAGACAATGCCTTGCCCTTTATTAATCTCCCATCTAAGAGAATACAAGCACAATTAGAATTACTAAAGATATACAAATAAAACAAAACTTAACAAATCCACAGTTGAACTTACCAGACAGTTGCAAAGAAAATAAGCTTATTTAATCCACTATTAAGGGAAGAAAATAAGCTAGAAATTATGTATATTTAAAGGAAGGTTAAGACTGACATGAAAGGGTTATTTATTTTCTAAATAGATAAGAATTTCCTAAAGGAGGTAAGAATACAGAAATTTTGAGTGTTTTGTTTTGTTTTTAAATAATGAAAAGAAGAAAATGCTCTACAAAGATAATGAACATGCATGACATAAATAGTAATGTTGCTAGTGGAAAGGCAAAAAAAAAAAAAAAAAAAAAAAATCACAATAGTACAGGCCAAAAACCCCAAGAAGAAAAAAAAACCCATAAATTTCTGGCAAACCCAACTACCCATGAGGCCTACCTTATGGCAATAAGGACAACAGAGGAGCTAAGAAGATAAAAACCTCTATGTTGATGGAGGGAAAAGGATCCACATGTGCAAAAATGTTTGCAGCAACTTTTCTTATGGTGGCAAAGAATTGTAAAAAGAGTAGATGCCCATTAATTGGGGAATGGCTGAATAAGTTATGGTATATGAAAGTAATGGAATGAAAAGTTCTTAAAAAGTTCTATAAAAAATGATGAACAAGATGATTTTAGAAAGGCCTAGAAAGATTTACATGAACTGGATCTGAGCTAAAAAAGCAGAATTAGGAATACACTGTACACAATAACAACAAGAATGTGTGATGATCAACTATGAAAGGCTTGGTTCTTCTCAACTGATCCAAGATAATCCCAATAGACTTTGGATAGAAAATACCACCTACATCCAGAGAGAGAACTATGGAGATTGAATGTAAATCAACACATGGCATGTTCACTTTTTATTTTCTTTTTCCTCTGTTTTTTTCCCCTCTATTATGATTCTGATTTTTCTCTCCCAACATGATTCACAAAGAAATGTGTATTAAAAAAACAAACAAACAACAAAAAAACCAAATGCACATGTATAACCAGAAAAAAAAACAATCTTGAAAATAAAATTTTTTAAATTTAATAAAAAAAACAAAAACAAAAAAAATCTCGGTGTCATATTCAATTTTATGTGATGAATAGTTTCATTAGTACAACTCTGTGGAAAGGTGCCTACTTTGTTCCTAGGACAGAATCATTACTAAAATAAATTGTGAAACTGCCTTGATATAACTATAGGTACAGAAAAGAAACAAGAGCATAAAAAGTGCAAAGGTCACTTAGATTTTTACTATCCCCAGTGACTTTTTGCATAACTATGTTCTTAATTTAGTTTTAATTAGTCCAATATTAAAATGAATTTGAAAACTCTTTCTTCAAGTCCTACTCAAGGCACGAAGGTGACTACAATCTGAAAAACTATGCTGTTGGAGTATAAGCTCTAGAAAGATCTCCCAAGACGGAAGAGTATTCAGTAAAGGAGTTGGATTGTGTCTTACCATTAAACAAGCCTTGTTAAATTTTAGAGAGGCTCCTCATTACACTGGACATGGAATGACTTTTTTTTTTTTTTTTTTTTTTAGCCATAGCAATCACAAAGATAATCTAGATTGGAGAAAATTTACAATCTGTGTCACTATCCACATTAATAAAATCAAATTTCTTTGCGTCTAAGAGGGATTATTTAGTCCCTGATAAGGAATATATTTAGCAGTCTCAGTAAACAGAAAATATTTTTATTAACCAATAATCAAGTATTTACTACATACTTATCATGGAGCAAGGTATTTTGAGGAAGTAGTAAGATAAAATTTTTACCTTCAAGGTGATTATAAAATACATGGAAGGGAAATAACAAATAAGATGGCACATGGCAAATACCAAAGGAGTAATAATAGCAATAAATGGTTAAAGTTGATCAAAAAAGTTACAAAAATTAAAGCCTTATAAAAGGAAGAAAGAGAGAGAAAATATGTGGCAACAGATATGTAAAAAGTAGGCATTGGAGAAGTTATTTTAAAAAACAATCTGATTGAAGTGGAAGATTTGTGTAAGGGAACTAGGTGGCTTAGTAGAAGATTGGGCTATTACGTTAGGGAGACACAACTTCCTAGTTCAACTCTGGCCTTAGACACTTATTAGTTGTATCCTATTTATCTCAATTTCCACATCTATAATATGAACCAGAAAAGAAAATGGCACACCACTTCAGTAGCTTTGCTAAGAAAAACCAAAAATAGGATCATGAACCATTGGACATGACTGAAACAACAGAACAACCAAACCATTATGAAAAGCCATTTGGAACTCTACCCAAGAAATAACTACACTGTTACCTTTTGACCCAGTGATACAACTACTATAAACAGTTCTTAAAAAGAATGAAGACAGAAGGAAAAAGTCTACATATTAAAAAATGTTTGTGTCATAAAAGAATTAGAAGCAAAAGGGGTGCTCATCAATTGGAAAATGGCAGAACAAACTTATAGTATATCCATCTAATGGGTTATTATTATAATAAAATACCAAAAAGCTAGATTCAAAGAAATCTGGGTAGTCTTATAAACTGACACAGAATGAAGTGAGGAAAAAATAAAGTGAACAATTTATCGACTAATAACAATATTGTAAAAGAAAACAATTCTAAAAGACTTTAAAACTGTGATGATAATAATACAATCAATCATCATTTTAGATTGTGAGTTTTAGATTAGAATAATGGTGAATGAAGTATGTTTCCCACCTTTGATAAAGATAATAGGTGTACCATGAGATATATCATGAGATATATGTTATGGGCTAGAACTCTGTATTTGAAACAAGGATTCTTACAAGGTGCTAACTCAGTAGAATTGATGAGACATAGTTTTCTATTTCAGTACATGTACTTAGTACTTAATATAGTTCTACAAGATTTACACCTGTGATAATATAATTAAAATAGAGCATATAAGCTCGGACCCAGAGACATTCATTCATTCCATAATCCACCTTTGTGGCAGCTGGAGGCTGAAGCACAAGCTCTCGGACTCAGAGAGATTCTCTTCATTTTACACCATCGTGGTGGCTGGCCTCCTACACTTCTCCCACTGAGACCAAGGCCACTCTGAAGGGCTTCCAAGAAAGCTAGCCAAAGCCCCAGGCAAGGAGACAAGACTTTGAAGGAGATAATAAAGGATTTGGATTTTAACACCTGGCTATTCTCTTGGTGATTAATCTACTAAAAAGAAGGCTGCCCCAGAGACCTCCAGAAAACTAACCAGAACATTACAAAAACTTATTTTAAAAATACTAATAACTTATTTATTATCATTAATAATTTAATAATAATAAATAATCATTTATTATGAAGGAGTTCTTTTATTTAATAAAGGAGAGAATAGCAGAGGAAGAGTAGTGAGAATGATTCAAAGAAGAAAAAAGAAAGAAGCATCAATACAACATATGAAAAACACATAGAAGAGAGTGGAAGAAATTCTAGTAGGGGACAGAGACAAGCAACAAGGTCTTTCAGGACTAATAATTCATCTCACTACTGTACCCAGGAGTTCTCAGCCTTTCAATTTTCTCCACAACTGAATTTTTTCTTATATACTATTGGCCAAAAAAGAGATTGAGCTTTTAGGGAGGACTGAATGATATTTTCTGTTTGTGTCACCAACATCTGGCACATAATAAAAACTCAGCAAATGCTTTTTTATTCATTCAGGCAGGTCAAGAGTTAACACTGCCATATTTAATATATATCTTAACATTTTTATGTGTATATATAAATAAATGTTTGTTGTTCAGTTATTTTAAGTTTTCTTAGCAAAGATGCTGATGTGGTTTACCATTTCCTTTTCCTTATACATGTGTGGGAAAAAGGTGAAGAACTTACAGATCAAGCACATATTGATCAGGGACTGTTAGCTAAAGCCTTAAATGCCTCCTTTTAGAAAGCATGTGATTTTAGATAAGGCCTGGACTATTCCACCTTCCAAAAGAGGATAAGTGATTAAGAAGCAGGTGATTTTAGATAAGGTCTGGACTATATTCTATTGTTCAAAGGAGGATACTGGTGAGAAAGCTATACATCACCTTGTCTACTACATTCTACTGACCAAATAGGGGAATAGAGACTTATGTGATCAATCACACCATATAGAGGGTGGGATTCTGGGGATTCTTGGTCTGAAATGTATAAAAACTGTGAACATTTTCAAGGGAGTGGCTCTCTCCTGCTGTGAAGTTCGGCTCACAGACCAGGATGGGGTCCGCTTCTTGAGATTCTAATAAATCATTCTGCTTTTTAGGAGTGATCTCTGAGTAGTCAATTTGGGTAGATCTCTTTTTGTCCCAAACATACAGATGAAGAAATTGAGGCAAACAAGGTGAAGTGATTTGCCTAGAGTCATATAGCTAGTAAGTATCTGAGGAGAAGACAAGTCTTCCTAACTCTAGGCCCAGTACTCTCTTCACTCTGCCACCTACCTGCTTCTTAATGTACTTAAAATATCTCTTAATATATGTATGTATACATATACATTTAATATATACTTTAACAAAACTTAACATACTAAATATATACTTTAAGATGTATATACACTTAATATATACTTTTAACAAACCTCAATATACTTAATACTTAATATATACCTTAAGATATGCATATTATATTTAATACATAATTTAACAAAGCTATAATAGAGTCATAATTTCATAGACAATCCTTTCTTTGGTCTTATGTTACAAAGATAACAGGAATAGATCTAACCTTGGTCCAGTTCTCTGTGTGACAATCATTGATAAGGCACTCAAGGTATCCTATATTATACATTAATCAATTAAAAACCACATAGGTCACCCAAGTGGAAGAGTCAAATATATACACAAAGCCTATGCCTTGTTCCAACAGTAATTAATTTTTAAAAGCTTTTTCAGGAAGTTTTGCCTCTTTTGGCCCTGGAAATTGCCAAACCTGCAAGCAAAAGTAGAAGTAGCTCCCACCCCACCAAAAAAAATTACAAGCTGCCTTAAGGTTGTTTGAAACACTGTCTGCACCAATTACACCAGATATAATAAACAATTATATTCTCAATGCTCCCAATAATTATCTCCTCTAACCAGTTTTTAAAGTATTTCCTGTTCAACTTTCTTTTCAAGTTTAACAATAAGATTATTAAACCATTGATTCTATTAACCTTTACTTTGTAAATCTCAAGCTGAGGCTTCAATTGCTTAGACAAACTAAACTAACACATGCCTTTACACAAACAAGTTAAATTTTTCCATATCATTTTCCTAGAGGTCAAAGGGTGAACATAATTCAAAAGTGGAATCAGATTAAAAGGGGATTTAAATCTGGCACAGACACCATGATACCATGTTTTTAGAATGTGTGTGTATATGTGCGCACATAGATAACACTATATACTATGCTATTGTTAGTATCTTTATGTGGCATTATATAAACCCTATTTTGGTATGTGTATAGTACTACATAGTATTTTAGAGAGAGAGAGAGAGAGAAAGAGAGAGAGAGAGAGAGAGAGAGAGAGAGAGAGAGTGTTTGTGTATGTATGTACTGGACACATCATTTTTACAGTAGTAAACTACTAAATACTTTCCCCATATTACCTTCCATACCCAATTCAGTAAACTTCAACAATTCCTTATCACCCTCAGGATCAATTATAAAGTGCTATTTGGCATTCAGGGCCCCTAACAATCAGGCCTCCTCCTACTTTTTCGGACTTCTTATTTTATTTCCCTTCAGGTATTCTGTGATCCAGGGGCATCTGCCTACTGAATGTTCCTCCAACTATAAACTCCACCAGGCCTTTTTATTAACTATCTTCCCCCCTCCCACGCACCTACACCCACCCACACAGACCCTGTATTTCTTATTCTGCTTTGATACCCATTATCTGGCTTCAATTTCTAACTAAAATTCCATAATCTACAAGAAGCCATTTCTGATTCCCCCTTAATTCTAGTGTCTTCCTTCTGTTGCTTATTCCCAGCTTGTCCTGTACATAGCTTATTTTTACATAGTTGTGTGCGTGTTGTCTTCCCCATTAGACTATGAGATATTACAGAGCAAGGACTTTCTTCTAACTTTCTTTGTATCTCCAGCATGGTACCTGGTACACACTAGTCACTTAATAAATGCTACCAACACATTTAGATCAACATTCTCCCAGATTCCATCTAAAATGAATATACATTGATTATATATATATATATACACACACACACACACACACACATATATATATATATATATATATATATATAGGTTATTCTTGGTTAAGGAAAATTCTATTTCTACATTACTTAAAATAGGTCATATTTGGACTTGAAACATTGTTAAAGCTAATAAATACTTATCTAGGAAAGTGTTAGGGTATAAAATGCTCACAAGATCAAACAGAGGTCAAAGAAATACTGGAGCAAAATAAAGGAAGTTAATCTTGCTTTTGTGCCCAAAGATAGTCATACATAACAGGCATTCACAGCAGAATGAAGTAATGTGGAGGATTTCAAAACAGAAGACTTAAGTTCAAATTCTGATATCACTTATTACCCATGTGAATCTCGATCATATCCCTTAAATTTTGGGGGCCTCATCTTGCTCATTTTTAAAATGAAGATGCCAGACTAGACGTCTCTAAAATCAGATCCCAAGAGCTGAACACAAACATTCTAACATTTTTGGCAAATCAAATTAATAATTGTTTATCTTGAAGTACTTCATAGACTTAAGAATTCTACAGTTAATGGTTTTGTTTTATAAGGAATGCACATCTACAATAAAAGACTCAAGTGCTGGGAGTTTTGTCTTTTATATTTGATAGTGGTTCAATCTTGGAAGGCAACTGATGATGGGGATATAAGCTTTACTGACTGGGCAATGCAATTAGGGCAGTTGTCCTCTTTTTTTTTTTTTTTTTTTTTCATAAGGATCTACTTTTAATTTTCCTAAATTATAAATAAAATTACAAAAATAATTTTTAAAAAAATTATAAATTTAAAAAAGAAGGGAGAATAAAACAGAGAATAGAATAAGAATCGAGTCCTTGTTGAATCTCTTTGTGCTAGAAATACTTATAAGTCTTGAGAAAGGAATGTAAGGCAGGAGCTATAGGTGCCCAAATTAAGAAGAGTGGATTTAGCTAGCCAATCAAAACCCATCAATTGGGAAGTCTTTATGCATTTTATGAGTAGAGTATGGTACTAAATGAGGCCAAAGTCAGGTGTTGGTTCACAAATAAGCCAACTACTTTATCCTATGGATACATACTACATTCCCCTACATCAATTTTTATCTCCCCAGCATCAAAGGAAATGGGGTAAAACTCTATACATGAGATCAGTGCAAAAAAAAAAAATCACATTATTAATTCTGCAAGAAATCAATTTTTGTCAATTGAAAAAGCAAATTTTGATTCAAAATTTAATAATAAATAATAACTTTTATAGAATGCATAAGGGTTTGAGAAGTACTACATGATCATTATCTCACTTTTAACCTCATTTTATAAATAAGGAAACTGAGGCAGATAGATATGAAGTGACTGAAGATAAATTTGAACCGAGATCTTTTTAGCTTTCTAGTTAATGTTCTATCTACTGTATCACAGAAGTGCCAACGAAAGCTAAAACATTATAATTTAAGCTTGTTAAAAGATAACTTGGATAGTGGAAAATATATTAGTAGAATTTGACTCAGAAGGACTGGGTTCACCTCTTGGATTAACCATTTAGTAGTTATGTAACTTTGACCAAAACAGATGCAAAACAGGGATAATACCAATTATTGTACTATATCATCATCATAAGGGACACCATATATACACATATATGTCTATGTATGAATACATATGTGTGCATACACACAGAAACACACTGTTATTGTTCAGTCATTTTTAATTGTGTTCAACTCTTTGTGAACCCATTTGGGGTTTTCTTGGCAAAGATACCGGAGTGGTTATCCATTTCCTTATCTAGTTTTGCAGTGCTACAGTTTTCTTTTATTATCCTGACTGGGTTTCCCTAATTGTCCTAACTCAGTTTCCCTGAGTGGAAAAAGTGAAGAAAGATCAAGCACATATTGATCAGAGACTGTTAGCTAAAGCCTTAAAGGCCTCAGTTTAGGAAGCATGTGATTTTAGATAAGGCCTGGATTACATTCCACTGTCCAAAAGAGGCTACATGGTGAGGAAGCAGGTGATTTTAGATAAGGCCTGGACTATATTCCATAGTTCAAAGAAGGATACTGGTGAGAATGCTATACATCACCTTGTTTACTACATTTTACTGACCAAATAGGGGAATGGAGACTTATGTGACCAATCACACCATATAGAGGGTGGGATTTGGGGGAGGGGGGGGAATTCTTTGTCTGAAATGTATAAAAGCTGTGAGCACTGTCAAGGGAGTGGATCTCTCCTGCTGTGAAATTCGGCTCACAGATCAGGATGGGGTCCGCTTCTTGAGATTACAATAAATAATTCTGCTTTTTATGAGTAATTTCTGAGTAGTCAATTTGGGTAAGTCTTTTTGCCCCACACAGTCCTGCCTCAGTTTCCTTAATTGTTTTGACTCAATCCCCTTAGTTGCAAACCTCCCCTGTGGTTCATGAAGACTGATATACCTCAGGGCTATTTGATCTAAGGTTATAAATTGTCAATGAGAGTAAACTCATAAAAGAGGAATCCAGACTTTGTGTCTGTAGTCAGACACTTTCTTAACTCCTCATTTGTTAGAATTTATGGTCCTACCCCCCAACCTGTCAGAACTGAATTAATGGTTCCTGCCTGGAGATTCTCTCTAACTAGAGTTTGGACTTCACCCCCTCCTCCCAACTCTGTTTAGTATACACAGTAGTGTATAAATATGTCATTGAGAACTTGCATTGGCTGCTGGATGCTGGCTTCTTGGAGATGATAGTCTCATTCAGCCCTGGGACCAAACCATGGATCCATTTGGTCCCCGTAAATCTCTCCCTTTCAAATAAAATATTAAAAACTCTCTAATCTCTATCTTGCCTCAGTTTGTCTGGCATTACAGTTTGTCCATTTAACAGATGAGGAAATTGAGGCAAGGTTAAGTTGAAAAAGGGACTCCAAAATTCTAAAACTCCTTGAAGGAGAAAATCTTCAACGCTGCCTCAGTGACGGGACCCCGGCTGAAGAAAATAAAACAAACAGTTTCTCTCTGTTATCTAGGTGGGTTTGGTTCAGTCTAGAGCAAAAGAATTCCAACCTTATTGAATTAAAGAAACTCATTCAATTCTATTCAACTTCCAGCTAGAGCTGAAACCCAGCTTGTAAATGAGCCAACTTGGGCTGTCCCAGCCCCCATTGGGTCTGATCTGCTTGGGCTGTCCCAGCCCTCACTAAGACCCAATATATTACCTTCCTTCAACAAAGATCTTTTACAGATGGTAGCTCACTCAGCTGCCAGGACTTTCTGTCCACTGAGAACTGCATTCTCAGTGCAAAACTCCATTTTCCAATAGAGTTGCCACTATAGAAGTCAGTCTCTTGGTAAACTGATTTCTATCTAACCATAAACTTTCATTTTGCAACTAATAATTCGAGAATGAGTGAATTCTTTCAGTTCTAAAATCTGTACCCGATTTAAAGGGGATTATTAACAACTCTCTTATAACCACTAATATAGCACTGAAGTGACTTGCCCAGGGAAACACAACTAGGATGTATCTGAACCTTACTTTGAATTCAGTTCTTCATACTGTAGGCCAGCCACACCTAGTGGCCCAGTTATCTCACTTTTGCCTTACAAACAATATACTCTAAATAAACAATTTAGGAGAAGAAGGTTAAATCTAAACTTTGGAGAGGAAAACTGCTTTTCTATCACTTAAAAAGAAAAGACCTTACTTCTTGCTCTGGAAAAAGAGCATTTTTCATTGATCGATTTTAGTATCCTGTCTCCTTAAAGATCTTTTAAAAAGACAGTACAGTGCAACCAATTACCAGGCAGATATACCCTTGAGAGCAGTTAAGCCAGAAAGCTTGCTTTCCTGACAACCCCACAACAAAAACCTGTCGAACAGAATGCTTGATTTCTTATTAAACTGGGGAGATCAATTAGGAAAATGGAGAAGTCTTACCTTAAATGGGAGTTAGATAATCCAAGAAAAGTCAGGCAACACTGATTTTTCCCACCCATTTCCTAAGGGGAAAACTATACAAGAAGACTACAAAATCACAAAGTACTGCACTCATTCAGACAAGTCTTTTTCTGGGGAAAATTAAAGTCAGCATGATTCCAAGCCATGGGAATAAAGGCACTTTATCCTCTCAACTTAACACAAATATTTAGGCATTTATTATCCTTAATCACTTGGTTGCAGGACAGAAAAATCAAACAAGTTGCTTCAGTTCTAGACTTAAAATTAGGGGAGATGAAAGGAAGGAAGGAGGGGTTACTCAGGATCACTTTTTCTCCTCAATATTTGCACTGATAAGCGGTCTATAACTTGTTCATCCAAAGTCTGGACAATAGGCACTCTTTGTTCATTTGATTTTTCAAGTGTGAATAGGCCATTTTTTAAAAAAGGTATTATTATGGATCTTATTTAATAACTTCTGCAAAGTTCTAGAGCTTAATGCAGTAGGCAAGTTTTAGAACAAAGGCATTTCAAAACATGGTCCAACAAAATTAAAATGTAATTGGGAAATATCTAATAAAATAAAAACACAAAAATCAAAGAGAGGGTTATGTTGTGAATTTTCTAAGTCAGTATTCAGCTCCTATTTGAGTTTCATGCTATTGCTCTAGAAGATCTGACCATTTACAGAGAAATTGTTCTTCTACTTGGACTTTATATTATATAAACCTTTGACAAATAGATATATCTTCCCATTTCTCTCTCCTATAATGTTGCTTTTAACTCACTAACAATCTAGTCATATATTTTGTACTCCAGCTACGTTGGTAGCTTAGCTGCCTTCTAGACTATAAGCTCCATGTACATATGTACTATTATATTTCATTTTCAGTACCAGAATTGGCAAAAGAAAGAGAGAGAGAGAGAGAGAGAGAGAGAGAGAGAGAGAGAGAGAGAGAGTGAGTGAGTTTGTCATTTATAAACAATTTCTTCAGGAAATTTGGTACAATATCTACGTCAGGGCAGCGCTTGTTAAATAAATAATTGAGCCATATTCAAACTCGCAAAGATTTTCAAATTTACAAGGATCTATCTTTGGTCAATCATTCAACATGTCATAGTTTTCTTATTTTTATCATTCAGTCATGTCCAACTCTTCATGACCATATGGACTAGAGTATATCAGACTCTTCTACTTTCTTCTAGGTCTGCCTGAGCTCATGTTCTTTGCTTCCATGACACTATGTATCCATCTTATGCTCTGCTCTATCTCCTTTTGCCTTCAATCTGTCCCAAAACCAGAGTCTTCCAGCGAGAACTTTCTTCTCATTATGTGGCTGAAATCATTAAGCTTCAACTTCAGTATTTGTTCTTCCAGTGAATAATCAAAATTAATTTCTTTTAAGTATTGACTGATTAGATTTCCCTGGTATATATAGGACTCTCAAAAATTTCAGCCATCATGATTTAAAAGTGTCAATTGCAGCTTTCCTTAAAGCCCAGCTCTCACAGACCACATAGGGATCTTCCTTTTTTCCCATAAAGAGCAAATGAATGATCTAAAATTTTTTTCTTAAAGCAAATAGTTTCCTCTGAAAGAAATATATCTTGTTCAATCAGCCAAGTCAGACTTCTTACAGATAATCTTCTGAAGGAAGATGTCAAAGGACCTACATGCCTATAGCTTCTTCTGAGAAATCAACAGAACAAAGTGCCAATTGCCAAGGGTAGCAGCTTTTTATAGAGAGTCCCCACAAACCATTTCACAAATGCCAATTACTTTGCTCATCACCCCAATTAGTTTCTTCATTATAGAGTGGCAATAAAACCTAAAGTATAGAATGGTTAGATGGTTTGCCCAAGGGCATAGATAAGTCAAAGAGAGACAAAGACAAGGTGTAAAGTAAGTCCCTTCTGGACCCAGACTACATTAGGAATGGTCTTTGGATTATTTTTTTAATATCAATTTATTTGGGGGGGGGGGGGGGGGAGACTAAGGCAATTAGAATTAAGTGACTTGCCCAGGATCACACAGCTAGAAGTGTTAAGTGTCTGAGGCCAGATTTGAACTCAAATGTTCCTAACTTCAGGGGACTTGGGATTTTTAACAATGATAAGCTATGGAAAGATTAATTTGGTTTTTCCACTGTATTTTTGTTGTTGTTGTTGTTGAATTGTGGAATGTTGTTTTTTCACAAGTTTTCTGTGTATTTTACAGAATTTAAGCTGATGAAAATAGTACCTAAACGAATTTATTTATTTAGTGCTATGCTAATAAAACTCCCAAGAAACTATTTTACTGACCTAGAAAAAATAACAAAAAATAACAAAAAAATTCATCTGGAAGAACAAAAGGTCAACGATTTCAAGGGAATTAATGGGAAAAAAAAAAAAAAGCAAATGAAGATGGCCTAGCTGTATCAGCTCTTAAACTATATTACAAAGTAGCAGTCATCAAAACCATTTGGTATTGGCTAAGAAATAGAGTAGTTGGTCAGTGGAAATAGAACAAAAGAGTCAATGACTATAGCAATCTAATGTTTGACAAACCCAAAGACCCCAGATTTGGGGATTAGAATTCACTACTGGACAAAAACTGCTGGGAATATGGGAAACTAGCATGGCAGAAACTAGGCACTGACCCACATATAACACTGGAGACCAAGATAAAGTAGAAATAGGTTCCTAATCTAGACATAAAGAATGATATTATAAACAAATTAGAAGAACATAGAATTGTTTACCTCTCAGACCTGTGGAGGAAGAAGGAATTTGTGACCAAAGAAGAACTAGAGATCACTATTGATCACAAAATAGATAATTTTGATTATATTAAGTTTAAAAAGGTTTTGTACAAACAAAACTAAAGAAAACAAGATTAGAATAAACTGGAAAAAACATTTTTACAGTTAAAGCTTCTGGTAAAGGCCTCATTTCTGAAATATATATAGAATTGACTCAAATTTATAAAAATTCAAGCCATTCTCCAAATGATAAATGGTCAAAGGATATAAACAGATAATTTTCAGATGAAGAAACTGAAACTATTTCTAGTCATATGAAAAGGTGCTCCAAATCACTACTGATCAGAGAAATGCAAATTAAGAAACCACTACACACCTCTCAGATTTGCTAAGATGACAGGAAAAGATAATGACCAATGTTGGAGCTAATGTGGGGAAACTGGGTCACTGATACATTGCTGTTGGGAACTGTGAACGGATCCAACAATTCTGGAGAGCAATTTGGAACTATACACAAAATTTATCAAACTGTGCATACCTTTTGACCCAGAAGTGTTTCTACTGGGATTATATACTAAAGAGATCTTAAAGGATCGAAGGGGACCCACATGTAAAAAAATATTTGTAGCAGCCTATTATGTTGTAGCTAGAAACTGGAAACTGAATGGATGCTCATCAGTTGGAGAATGGCTGAGTAAATTGATAAATATGAATGTTATAGGATATTATTGTTCTGTAAGAAATGACCAGGAGGATGATTTCAGCGAGGCCTAGAGACTCTTACAAGAACCTTTTGCAAAGTGAAATGAGCTGAACCAGGAGATCATTATACACGGCAACAACAAGACTATACAACGATCAATTCTGATGGATGTGGCTCCCTTCAACAATGAGAAGATTCAAACCAGTTCCAGTTCAATGATGAAGAGAGCCATTTATACCCAGAGAGGACTGAGGGAACTGAGTGTGGTTCACAACATAGCATTCTCACTCTTTTTGTTGTTCTTTGCTTGCATTTTTTTTCGCTTGTTTTTTTCTTGTGTAGCAAGATAATTGCATAAACATTTATACATACATTGGGTTTAACATATATTTCTATCATGTTTAACATATATTAGACTACTTGCCATCTAGGAGAAGGCTGGGGAAAGGGGGCAGAAATTGGAAAACAGGATTTTCCAAGGGCTAATGCTGATATGTTTTGAAAAATAAAAAGTTCTAATTAAAAAAAGAAGAGAAAAAGAATAACTGTCTGTTTAAATCCTCCCACCACTTTTCTATTGGGAAGGGAAGATTTGACAAAGTTCTTTATGCAGGTGAGATATGAGGCCTTTATCTGAAGAAACTGTATAAGGAAATGTGGTTAAAAAGTCACAAAGATAATTTCTACTAATCAATGGTGAATGGATGTGGGAACAGACGGGTGCTGAAAAAAATGGAAATTGTTAATAATCATTTGAAAAAAATATCCCAATCTCGGGGCAGAGCCAAGATGGTGGAGAAGGCATACTTGACTTTCTAAGCTCCTCTCATAACCTCATGACCAATTATTAAATTCAGCCTCAAAAATAGCGCTTGACTGGTAAAACCCACAGTGATTAGAAATACAACTCACCAGCCAAAGATAATCTGGAAGATCACCAGGAAAGGTTTGTCCTAAAGGGCTGAAGCAGACCAGCAGAGGCAAGGAGATAGGAGAGGCTAGCAAATGGAGCTGACCAAGGGAGGGGGTAATCTCTGCGGTTAGAAAAATTATAGAAATTACTCTGGCATAGGCTGACTGCTCTGCCTTGCTTGCAAAACAACAGATCAGCAGAGAAATTAAAGACAAAGACAGAAAGTACTCTAAAAAATGCCAGAACCTAACAGGATCTGGCTGTACTCACCCAAAATCGGAAGTGAATGACCCAGCGCAGACCATAACACAGCTCTGCAGCAACATTCTACAGTACAGGGCTTGCTTGGGGCAGTTACAAATCTCCATGGCAGGTGGGCACAGCCTGGGGCAGCCTCTAATGTGCACAATATGGAGCTCGGGCCTGGGGCAATAGAACTTCCCCCGAGGGACTGTGCTTCCCTGGGCAGAGACAGTTCTGGTCCATATGGGACTACTAGCTGGTCAGCTGCAAATATCCACTGCCCGCCAGGTGGGCTTTGGCCTGGGGTAGTGACACTTTCACTGCTCAGCCTCTAGCTTTAGGGAAGTCGCTAATCTGCACAGTGGGGTTCTTCACTGTGCACTTCCACAGCTTGGCCTGTGCTAAACAGGTCTGAATCACTTACAGTGGTGGTGGTGGGGAACTATTTCCCAGAGCACTCCTGTACCTTGCTGCTCTTTGCAGCCCTTTTATACCTATCCCTGCTTTGCAGAGGAGGCTGGTAACCTCCTTGCCCTGAAGGCAGACGCTATAGGCTTTAAAAATGAGGAAAAAAAATCAAAAGGATGATGGATAGCTTCTATACAGAAAGAGAGCAGATTTGCAACCCCAAGGACACTAATAACAAACAGTCTCCAGACAATATCCCCAAGGGGAAGGTTACCTGGCCCCCATTACATCTCCTAGAAGAGACTAATAAAAATCGTAAAAGAGAGTTAGAAGAAAAATGGGGAAAGGAAAGAGAAGTTATGCAAGAAAATAACAACTTCCTGAAATGTGAATTGGAAAAGATAAAGAATTCCCAGGAAGTACAAGGAAACAGAATTTGTGAATTGGAAAAGGTGAAAAAAATCCCAGGAAAGTAGGATTTCTGAATTGGAAAAGATAAAGAATACTCAAAATAGTAGGATTTGTGAATTGGAAAAAGAAAATAATTCACTAAAAAAAAAAAAAAAAAAAAAATTAGTGAAATAGAAAAAAATTCCATAGAGCAAAACAACTCATTTAAAACCTCAATTGGACATATACAAAAAGAAGTTTAAAAAAGCTAATGAATAAAATAAGTCATTAAAAATCAGAACTGAACAAATAGAAATCAATGATTCATTGACACATCAAGAATCAGTCAAGCAAAACCCAAAAAATGAAAAATTAGAAAAAAACATTAAATATCTACTAGGAAAAACGATAGACCTGGAAAATAGATCTAAAAGAGATAAGCTGAGGATTATTGGGCTTCCCAAAAATTCTGATGAAAAAAAGAGCCTCGATACTATTTTAAAGGAAATCATCAAAGAGAACTGCCCAAATGTAATAGAATCAGAAGGTAAAATAGGCACTGAAAGAATTCATCAAACATCTGAAAAAAGACCCTAAAATAAAAATTCCAAGGAATATTGTGGTCAAATTTCAGAACTATCAGACTAAGGAACAAATATTACAAGCAACCAGAAAAAAACAATTCAAATACCAACGTGCCACAATATGAATCACCCAAGATCTGGCTATCTCAACATTAAATGATCCAAGGGCCTGGAACCTGATATTCTGAAAGGCAAAAGAACTTGGAATGCAGCCAAGAATAAAGTACCCAGCCAAGCTGAGCAGTTTCTTCCATACTCTGAAGAAGATGGACATTTAATACAGATGAATTCCAATTGTTTCTAAGGAAAAAAACAGGTCTAAACAAAAAAATGATCTCCAACCATAGGACTCAAGAGAAGCAGAAAAAGGTAAAAGGAACTCTTAAAAACTTTATTTCTGTTGTGGATATACATAAAGACTGCATGTATAATTTGATTTTACTGATATAACGTTAAAAAAGGGAAGTAGAAATGGAAAGGGGATAGTATCAGAAAAAGGAGAAAGGGGGGATAAAAGAGGGAAACTATATTCCACGAAGAGGCAAAAGAAGCGTATCATATCTGAGGGAAACTAGAGAGGGGGAGGAACATTATATGAATCTTACTCTCATCAGAGATGGCTCAAAGAGAAAATAATTGATATATTTGTTTTACAGAGAATCTTCTCCCACCTCATTAAAAAGGGGGAGTGTTGGAATCTTTACAAATTGCTACCTAATTAGAGTTGATCTAATCTTACAAGAAGATGTTTTGGGCAGAACCTGAAACAAGATACTAAGTAGTACTAATTAGTACAATGCTTGTGTTCACACCTTTACTCATTGGAGTTCACAAGTATGGAAGTTTCACAAAGTAAACTTTGTAACTTTATGAATTCACACCTCCCTTGAAGCTCTTAGGGCCAGAAAGCACTATGGGAGAAAACCTATAATCCCTCTCTCTGCTTGGTTCCAAGAGCTCCCTCCGAATGTCGCCAAATCCAAAGGTTTTGTCCTTCAGCCTCTGCCTCTGCTTTCTTCAGCCTCCAGCCAGCTCCACTCTTCTTGTCATTCCGGTGAAATCTTCCCAAGAGCCTCTATCTGTTTCTTTTATACAAGAGGGAGGAATTGTGGGATACGAGAGAGAGGGATTATGGGTTTTCTCCTATGGATAACACCTATGGATAGGTGTTTTCATCTCCCTTCCTGAGATGTCAGGGAAGGCGAGATTACCTTTTAGGTGGGGTTCTCACCTCGTTGAGAAATCAGGGAGGTCATGACCATCCTATGTTCCAAAACAAAAGAAAGGGGGAGATGTTGGAATCCTTACAAACTGCTAACTAATTTGATCTAATCTTACAAGAAGATGTTTTGGGCAGAACCTGAAACAAGGTACTAAGTAGAACTAATTAGTACAATGCTTGTGTTTGCACCTTTACTCATTGGAGTTCACAAGTATGCCAGCTTCACAAAGTAAACTTTGTAACTTTGTGAGTTCACACCTCCCTTGAAGCTCTTTGGGCCAGAGAGCACTATGGGAGAAAACCCATAATCCCATTCTCTCGGAAGATTCACATATAAGGCCAGTAAAGAGAGAGCTATTCCAGAATATATTCCACTTGGCTGGCTGGTCGCAGAAGAGAGTTCAGCTGCATTGGAGAGGAGCACTCTGGTGCAGACACAGAGCACTTTGGGAGAATTCAGCGGAATTACGCCAGAAGCCCTCTCTCCGAGGCAAGGCAGAATATTTTCCACTTGGCTGGCTGGTGGCAGAAGAAGAGTTTTCAGAGGAAGAAGCTACGAGTGGAGAGTTCAGTGGACAACCAGATTCATCTTCATCTCACACCACTGTAGTTGGTGGCTGGGCTCCTGCACTTCCCCCACTGAGCCCAAGTTGGTCTGAAAGACTCACCAGAAAGCTAGCCGAGCCCCAAGTGAAGGAGACAAGAGATTCATTCCATCTCTGTGCTGGTTGGAGGCTGAAGAAAGCAGAAGCAGAGGCTAAAGGACAGAACCTTTGGATTTGGAGACATTCGGAAGGCTCTAAGCTAAACCGGCTGTGTTTTGAGAAGAACAAGAAGTCCAACATTTGTACTCACAACAAGCAGAGGCAGAGGCTGAAGGACAGAATCCTTGGATTTGGCGACATTCAGAGGGAGCTCTTGGAACCAAGCAGAGAGATAGACCTCTAAGCTAACCAGGCTATATTGGAGATAATAAAAGATCTGAACTTTTATCACCTGGCTGTGCTTTGAGAAGAAAAAGCTCACCACAGGGGAGAGGAAAAGGGAAAAGGAAAACAGTAATAAGGGGAAGGGTACAAAAAAGGGAAAGAGATTCAAAGTGGGGATCCTTAGTGGGTGAGCAGTGTGACACAAGTGGGGTCCATAAATTTAAAAGTGGGAAAGAGGGCTGAGGGAGCAAGAAAAAAAAAAGCATATTCTGGGGATAATAAGATGGCAGGAATTACAGAATTAGTCATTTTAACCATAAATGTGAATGGGATGAATTCTCCCATTAAGCGGAGGCAGATAGCAGACTGGATCAAAAGTCAGAACCCTACAATATGTTGTTTACAGGAAACAAATTTAAAGCAGGGAGATACATACAGAGTAAAGGTAAAAGGCTGGAGCAGAATCTATTATGCTTCAGGTGAAGTCAAAAAGGCAGGAATAGCCAACCTTATCTCAGATCAAGCAAAAGGAAAAATTGATCTAATTAAAAGAGATAAGGAAGGAAACTATATCTTGCTAAAGGGTAGCACAGACAATGAAGCAATATCAATACTAAACATATATGCACCAAGTGGTATAGCAAGAAGAAATAGACAGCAAAACTATAAAAGTGGGAGATCTCAACCTTGAGCTCTTAGAATTAGATAAATCAAACCACAAAACAAATAAGAAAGAAGTTAAAGAGGTAAATAGAATATTGGAAAAATTAGGTATGATAGATCTTTGGAGAAAACTGAATGGTGACAGGAAGGAATATACTTTCTTCTCAGCAGTTCATGGAACATATACAAAAATTGACCACATATTAGGATATAAAGACCTCAAAATTAAATCAGTAAGGCAGAAATAGTAAATGCTTTCTTTTCAGATCACAATGCAATAAAAATTACATTCAACAAAAAGTTAAGGGAAAATAGACCAAAAAGTAATTGGAAACTAAATCTCATCTTAAAGAAGATTGGGTGAAACATCAAATTATAGACACTATCAATAATTTCACTCAAGATAATGATAACGATGAAAGATCATACCAAAATTTGTGTGATGCAGCCAAGGAGGTAATAAAGGGAAATTTTATCTCCTTAGAGGCCTACTTGAATAAAATAGAGAAAGAGAAGATCAATGAATTCAGCTTGAAACTTAAAAAGCTTTCTAAAGACCAAATTAAAGCCCCCAATCAAATACTAAATGTGAAATTCTAAAATTAAAAGGAGAAATTAATAATATTTAAAGTAAAAAAATAATTGAACTAATAAATAAAACTAAGAGTTAATTTTATGAAAAAACCAATAAAATAGATGAACCTCTGGTAAATCTGATTAGAAAAAGGAGAGAGGAAAATCAAATTATTAGTCTTAAAAATGAAAAGAGAGAACTTTCCACCAATAAAGAGGAAATTAGAGAAATAATAAGGAGTTACTTTGCCCAACTTTATGCCAATACATTTGACAACCTAAGTGAAATGGATAACGACCTCCAAAAATATAGGCTTCCTAGATTAACAGAGAAAGAAATAAATTGCTTAAATAGTCCCATTTCAGAAAAAGAAATATAACAAGCTATTAATCAACTCCCTAAGAAAACATCCCCAGGACCAGATGGATTTACATGTGAATTCTACCAAACATTTAAAGAACAATTAGCCCCGGTGTTATATAAACTATTTGAAAAAAATAAGGAATGAAGAACACAGACATGATACTGATACCTAAACCAGGTAGGCTGAAAACAGAGAAAGAAAATTACAGACCAATTTCCCTAATAAATATTGATGCTAAAATCTTAAAAAAGATATTTGCAAAAAACACTACAGGGCTGGTTCAATATTAGGAAAACTATCAGTATAATTGGCCATATTAATAACAAAATTAACAAAAACCATATGATCATCTCAATAAATGCAGAAAAAGCATTGGATAAAATCCAACATCCATTCCTATTAAAAACACTTGAGAGTATAGGAATTAATGGACTTTTCCTTAAAATAAGCAGTAGCATCTATTTAAAACCATCAATAAGCATCATATGTAATGGGGATAAACTGGAACCATTCCCAATAAAATCAGGAGAGAAACAAGGTTGCCCACTATCACCATTACTATGCAATATTGTATTAGAAATACTAGCTTTGGCAATGAGAGTTGAGAAAGAGATTAAAGGAATTAGAATAGGTAATGAGGAAATCAAATTATCACTCTTTGCTGATGATATGATGGTATACTTAGAGAACCCCAGAGATTCTACTAAAAAGCTAATAGAAATAATCCACACCATTAGCAAAGTTGCAGGCTACAAAATAAATCCACATAAGTCATCACCATTCTTATATATTACTAACAAAATCCAACAGTTAGAGTTACAAAGAGAAATTCCATTTGAAGTAAATGCCGATAGTATAAAATATTTAGGAATCTATCTGCCAAGGGAAAATCAGGAACTTTATGGGCAAAACTACAAAACACCTTCCTCACAAATTAAGTCTGATCTAACCAATTGGAAAAATATTAAATGCTCTTGGATTGGGTGAGCAAATATAATAAAGATGACAATACTACTTAAAATAATCTATTTATTTAGTGCTATACCAATGAGACTCCCCAAAAAACTATTTTCATGACCTAGAAAAAATAACAACAAAGTTCATATGGAGAAACAAAAGGTCAAGAATTTCAAGGGAATTAATGAAAAAAAAAAAAAAAATCAAATGAAGGTGGCCTAACTACCAGATCTAAAATTATATTAAACAGCAGTGGTTACCAAAACCATTTGGTATTGGCTAAGAAATCAACTAATTGATCCATGGAATAGGTTAGGTTCAAAAGACAAAACAGCCAATAACTTTAATAATCTAGTGTTTGACAAACCCAAAGATTCCAGCTTTTGGGATAATAACACATTATTTGACAAAAATTTCTGGGAAAATTGGAAATTAGTATGGGAGAAACTAGGCATTGACCCACATTTAACACCGTACACCAAGATAAGGTCAAAATGGGTTCATGACCTAGGCATAAAGAATTCGAGACTATAAATAAATTAGAGGAACATATGACAGTTTACCTCTTAGACCTGTGGAAGAAGAAGGAATTTATGACCAAAGAAGATTTCGAAATCATTATTGCTCACAAAATAGAAAACTTTGATTATATCAAATTGAAAAGTTTTTGTACAAACAAAACTAATGCAGACAAGTTTAAAAATGAAACAATAAACTGGGAAAACATTTTTTACAGTCAAAAGTTCTGATAAAGGCCTCATTTCCAAAACATAAAGAGAACTGACTCTAATTTATAAGAAATCAAGCCATTCTCTAATTGATAAATGGTCAAAGGATATGAACAGACAATTCTCACAAAGAAATTGAAACTATTTCTAGCCATATGAAAAGATGCTCCAAATCATTATTAATCAGAGAAATGATTATTTAAAAAACAAAAAAAACAAACAAAAAACCCCAGTAATATAGTACAACTTGAGGACCTAAAAATGAGGCCTGATTAAGAAGCATATGTTTCATTCTATTAGGTTCCTGCCCCTCAATAAGCTTTTAATAACGTACCAAGTAGAAATTTTAATTGCTAAGGGCGTCGGAATAAGGATAAGTGAATTTTGCATTGTTACCCATATAGACTACTATAATAACCTAAAATGTTTTCTTTCTTTTATTTTATTTCCCTTCCAGTCCAACCTTTAGAATCATTAGAATCCTCCCAGAATTCTCTCTCTCTCTCTCTCTGCTTTTCTCTCTTTCTCTCTCTCTCTCTCTTTCTCTCTCTCTCTCTCTCTCTCTCTCTCTCTCTGTCTCTGTCTCTCTCTCCCTGTCTGTCTCTCTCCCTCTCAGTCTTTGGCATAAATGGAATTTTAATTGTAATTTTAATAAAATGCAATTTTAATTTTAAAAAAATCAGAGAAATGTAAATTAAGATAACTCTGAGATACCACTACACACCTGTCAGATTATCTAGGATGACAGAAAAAGATAATGCTGAATGTTAGAAGGGATTCCACCACACACCTATCAGATTGGCTGAATGACAGGGAAAGATAATGCGGAATGTTGGAAGGAATGCGGGAAAACAGGAACACTGATACATTGTTGGTGGAATTGTGAATACATCCAGCCATTCTGGAGAGCAATTTGGAACTATGCTCAAAAAGTTATCAAACTGTGTATACTCTTTGATCCAGCAGTGTTATTACTGGGCTTATATCCCAAAGGATTTTAAAGAAGGGGAATGACCTGTATGTGCAAGAATGTTTGTGGTAGCCCTCTTTGTAGTAGCCAGACACTGGAAACTGAGTGGGTGCCTATCAATTGGAGAATGGCTGAATAAGTTATGGTATATGAATATTATGGAACATTATTGTTCTGTAAGAAATGACCAACAAGATGGTTTCAGAAAGGCTTGGAGAGACTTAAATGAATGCTGAGTGAAATGAGCAGGTCCAGGAGACCATTAAATACTTCAACAACAATACTATACGATGATCAATGAGACATGGCCATCTCAGCAATGAGATAAACCAGATCCAATAGAGCAGTAATGAACTGAACCAGCTACACCCAGCAAAACAACTCTGGGAGAAGCCTATGAACCACTACATAGAATTCCCAATCCCTCTATTTTTGTCTGCCTGCATTTTTTATTTCCTTGACAGCCTAATTGTACATTATTTCAAAGTCCAATTTTTTTTGTACAGCAAAATAACTGTTTGGACATGTATACTTACATTGTATTTAATTTATACTTTAACATATTTAACATGTATTGATCAACCTGCCATCTGGGGGAGAGGGTAGGGGGAAGGAAGGGAAAAATTGGAACAAAACGTTTGGCAATTGTCAATGCTGTAAAATTACCCATGCATATAACTTTTAAATAAAAAGCTATATAAAAAAAACCAATCATAAAGAAATGCAAGAAAAACAACTTTGAAGTACTGCCTCCCACCCATCCGCTTGCCAAAAATATTTAAAAGCTACCAATCAGTGGTGGCAGCAATATGGCATATGCTCAATAACTGATGGGCAACTGCATCTTTCTGAAGAGCAAAAAATCATGAAAAGCAGCAAAGGCTCCACATGGCCTATGACCAAATAGTTCCTTCATTAAGAATATTCCCTTGTTCCAATTGATAAATGGTCAAAGGATATGAACAGACAATTCTCAGACAAAGAAACTGAAACTATTTATAGACATATGAAAATATGCTCCAAATCATTATTAATCAGAGAAATGCAAATTAAGACAACTCTGAGATACCACTACACACCTGTCAGATTGGCTAGAATGACAGGGAAAGATAATACGCAATGTTGAAGGGGATATGGGAAAACAGGGACACTGATACATTGTTGGTGGAATTGTGAACACATCCAGCCATTCTGGAGAGCAATTTGGAACTATGCTCAAAAAGTTATCAAACTATGCATACCCTTTTATCCAACAGTGTTTCTACTGGGCTTATACCCCAAAGAGATACTAAAGAAGGGAAAGGGACTATATGTGCCAAAATGTTTATAGTGGCTAGAAGCTGGAAAATGAATGGATGAGTAAATTGTGATATATGAACTTTATGGAATATTATTGTTCTGTAAGAAATGACCAGAAGGATGAATACAGAGAAGACTGGCAAGACTTAACATGAACTGATGCTAAGTGAAATGAGCAGGACCAGGAGATCGTTATATACCTTAACAATGATACTATTTGAGGATGTGTTCTGATGGAAGTGGATCTCTTTGATAAAGAGAGCTAATTCAGTTTCAATTGATCAAGAATGGACAGAAGCAGCTACACCCAAAGAAAGAACTCTGGGGAATGAATATAAACTATTTGCATCTTTGTTTTTCTTCCTGGGTTATTTTTACCTTCTGAACCCAATTCTCCCTGTGCAACAAGAGAACTGTTCGGTTCTACACACATATATCGTATCTAGGATATACTGTAATCTATTTAACATGTAAAGGACTGCTTGCCATCTAGGGGAGGGGGTGGAGGGAGGAGGGGAAAAATCAGAACAGACGTGAGTGCAAGGGATAATGCTGTAAAAAATTACCCTGGCATGGGTTCTGCCAATAAAAAGTTATTTATCAAACAAATAAATAAATAAATAAAAGAATATTCCCTTGTTTCTGCATAATTTCACATATGATTTCTTAATGGGAGTTGGGGATAGGAATAAGAATAAGGAACTCAAAAGTTTAAAAAATGCAAAAAGAATTGTTTTAAATGTAATCGGGGAAAACATTAAATAAAATAAGAAATTAAGACTTTACCCCAAGAGTACTTTGGATAAAGTTACAACTAAAAAACAAAAATTGTCCAGCATTGTGGAGAATTGCAAGAAAACTGGAAACAATCTAAATATCTAATAAGAGAGAAATGGCAACTAAGTGGGTAGTGTATAAACTATTATAAAAGCCTGAGTTCAAATCATTTAACCAGTTTGTCTCAGTTTCCTGAGGGGGAATAGAAGAAAAAAAGTGGGGAGAGGGGAGAAGAGAAAAAGAGGAAGAAGGGAGGGAGAGGGAGAAGGAGAGAGGGGGGGAGGGGGAGGGGGAGGGGGAGGGGGAAGGGGAGAGGAATGGGGGAGGGGGGAAGAGGGAGAGGGAGGGGGAAAGGGGAAGGAGTAGAGGGGAAGGGGGAGAGGGGAAAGAGGAAGGGGGTAAAGGGGAGGGGGGAAAGGGGTGAGGAGGAGGGGGTGAGGGGGAGAGGGAGAGAGGAAAGGGGAAGGGGAAAAGGGGGTGAGGGGGAGGAGAAGAGGGGGAGGAGCAGAGGGGGAGGGGGAGGGGGAGGGGGGAAGGGGGAGAGGGGGAGGAGAAGAGGAGGAGGAGCAGAGGGGGAGGGGGAGGGGGAGGGGGAAAGGGGAGAGAGGGGAGGGAGAGAGGGGAAGAGGGGGAGGGAGAGGGGAAGAGGAAGGCGAAGAGGGGGAGGAGAGGGGGAGGAGAAGAGGGGGAGGAGGGGGAGGGGGAGGGGGAAAGGGGAGAGAGGGGGGGAGGAGGGGGAGAGGGGGAGGGAAGACAATAGCATCTAGCTTCCAGACTGTTATGAGAGTCAAAAGAGATATTTGAAAAGTACTTTGTAAACCTTAAAGCACTTTATAAATACTAGTTGTTATTATTTTTATAAGACAAATAAGCTAGACAAGTGTTTTAATTACAAAGAACTCTGGAAAGACCTTTGTGGGACAATGCAAAATGAAAACCATCATCATATGAATGGGATAAAACACACACACACACACACACACACACCATCAAATAATTAAAGTGGGTGAGATTGAATAGCCAATAGTAACCAGATGCTAAGGAGAAACTGAAGAAGAAAAAAAAATCATGAAACTTTATGAACTGAAATAAATTTCAATAATGTTATGGAGCAAGTATAGTTGCTTATGTTAATGAGTCCAATAAAATAGGTAATTAAAAGAACAAGGTAAGTGTGAAGAACAGAACCATAGACTTAGATCTCGAGATGTCTTTTGAAGTCATATAAGGTAATTCCCTCATTTATAACAAATGACAGAACTAAGAATCCAGGAGTTTGATTGACTTCCCTTTGGTCACACATGAGTGGTGGGATTTGATCCCAGGGGTTCTCTCTCTGTATATACAGTCAATCTCAATCTTAGGCCATATACATAGAGTCTAATCTGGACAGAAGGGAATTGACTAATAAAGGTCCATTCTGGCCTCAGATTCTATTATTTGGTTTTCTGAAAGTATCATAACAAACAAAATAAAGTTAATCCTGTAGCTTTTCAGAGGCTTAGAGAAATCAAGTGGGAAGTATAACAACACAGTAGTAACTTGTGATTCAAAGATTTGGAAAACAATAATTTGCTAACTATAACTGTGAATTTCTTACTGTGAAATTTAAAACTAACATTAATTCTGTTGGGTTCTGAAATGAGGGAAGGGATAATCCCACTACCCTGTATCCTAGTATGTTCACAACTAGACCAGTGTGTCTGATCCCGGGTGCCATCTTTTATGAAGGATACTGAAAAACTATAATGCAGACAGGAGTTAGTAGTAAGAATGATAAGAGGACTGAACAATATTCCATTTAGAAGCCAGATAAGGACAACTAGATGGTACAGTGGATAAAATACCAGTCCTGAAGTCAGGAGGACCAGAGTTCAAATTCTGGCCTCAAGACACTTAATACTTTCTAGTGGTGTGACCCTGGGGCAAGTCACTTAACCCCAATTGCCTCAACAACAACAACAACAACAACAACAACAACAACAACAACAACAACAACAACAACAACAACAACAAACCATAAAATAAAATAAAAATAAAAGTTAGATAAGATAATAGAGACTATTAAGTTAAGAGAAAAAAAAAAGATGCAATTAGCTGGCACATTAGATAAGAATACTGGACTTGGAGGTAAAAAATCCCAATTTCAAATCCTTCCTTTGACACTTACTAGTTGTATGACCCTGGGCAAACTTAATCTCTCAGCCTCATTTTCCTCAGATATAGAATGGGAACTACAATAATTATCTTACAGGGTAGTATAGGGATGAAATGAGCTATCTGTATATACTTTGTAAACCTCAGGTAGCAGACCTGAGTTCAAATCCCACCACAGACACTTAACATTTACTATGTCCCTAACCCCAAATACCTTGCAAAAGACAAAACTCTTAGAATACTACATAAATTCTACACATTATTCATAAAATTTTTTGAAGTTAATATTACAGAATTACAAAGAACAAGCATAGCTCAAAAGAAGAGATAGGAGAAGATATCCCATCCCTATTCTACACCTTTATAAGGGTGGGAGGTCATATAAGTGATTCATTGTTCATATTTTCTAACTTTTGTGAGTGAGGATCTTAGCTGTCAAGGATTGGACTTTTTTTTTTCCTTTGCCCCAAAGCCTAGAAACCAAAAGGAAAGGTAGAAGGGGCACAGTTTTAATTTAAGTTTGAGCTCTATAATTAAAGACTAATTCTCCCATCACTGCAGATGCTTATGTGGAAGCAGGACAAACAACACTTGGTAAGGATGTTAAAGAGGGGACTGACTCTTGGTTCAGATACAATTTGGGTTAGATGACTGTGGATTTTTCTAGTTTTGAGATGCCCTGAGTGGCTAACAAAGTAGCACCACAGCTTTAAAGTCTCAGAACAAAGGGAGTCAGAGATAAATTATTCATTATCTACCAAAGCTATATTTCTAAATCCTATTATATTCAGATATCTAATTCTGTAAATGACTGAATCATTCATTTCAGTGCAAAAACTTACCTTGTTTTTCTTGGTCTACAGAATAAGGTCAATAGTTGATGGGTGAGAGAGGCTAAGACCAGTTGAATGTCCTAATCCATACACTGTGAAAAATAAAAGGGAATGAAGGGAATTTCAGTTTGTACTCATGTACCTATACAAAAATGTTCATGTCTGTTCAGACTTGAACTGGTCAGCTAAGGATACAGTACTGATTTTTTTTTTAAAGAAAGAAAGAAAAAACCTTGATCACCTGGACAAACAATTCTAACAGAAGCTCCATCTATTCTAAATAAACAAAGAGGAAACCAAAAAATGTCAAAAGACTCATTAGCAAAAATGCTGATAAATACAACATCAGAATTGTTGTTTATGGGAAAGGAGGTTAAGACAAAAGCAAAAACATTTTGTGTGACATGGTCAGACCTGTGCTTCAGAATCATAAGAAGAAGACCTTTGGCAGCTGCGCTGAGGAAGGAATAGAGAGGGAAGAGATGAAGATAGGCTCATTCAGAAGCTATCACAATAGTTTACATAATGGCTGAGAATCTGGACTAGAATGTGATTAGGAGAGAAGGAAAGATGTCCTATAAGAGAGATGTCATAAAAGTGGATGAGAGGACTAAATTGATTAAACAGCAAATTTTAAAGTTTTTATTTCCTATTTATGTATGTATCCTGTTTGTATATAATTTGCATATTTCATGTCTCATTAAACTTATGAACTCCTTGAAAGAAGGTACTTTGTCTTTCACAAATCTCCAATAAGTAATTACCAGCTTAATAAATCTTGGTTTGTCTTGACTGTAACCTGAATGACTTATAGAAGGCTAAATTTGATTATTTTGAACAGAACTGTTAAACATGGCCAGGGGGAGAAAGAAGTAGGGAGGATGGAGAAGATACTGAAAAGATGAAGCAGTAGATCAGAAAATTTCAAGTTCTCCAGATTTCCCCTCTGGTATCAAAATCAGTCAATGGATAATTCTGAATTCTTATGCATTTTGGTATTGTTTTTAGGGTACAACTTTTGCTTTAAGAAAAGAATCCTGCCTCATGTTGAACTACATGGCCTTTGAGCTTCTTTTCATCTCTGATATTCTATTTTTACCTTGAAAGTGATGTCTTGCACAGGGACAAATACCAGAGTAGTCACAAACCCCATGAAAAATTAAGGTCTCATACCAAGCCCATCCCTGACATTTTGACCTTAGTCTCAGCTTTGTACTCTTTTTTTTCCTTCCTCACTAGAACAAGAAAACATAAAAACACCCATATCTCTGGAGTGTTGTATGATTTGAATAATTAATACCTGTAAAGTCATTCAAGAGACATGGATGAAAGGCCCCATAAAAGTCCAAAGTACTGTATCATTAACACCCCCCTCCATTCCTCTGTAATAACTCTCCGATGGTATCTGGAAGCAAGAACTAGAGAATCATAGCAACCATAACCATACTGCTGATAACACATTATGAATGTAGATCTTCAAATGTACAGCATACTGCCTTTCATTACCAATGACCACTCCTTCTGAAATCCCCCACATTTTAATTTTTTGCAAAAATATTCTTTAAGGAAAAGTCATATATGGGTTAATTTCACAGTCCAAATGAGCATTCTCAGTGTTCTGAGACAAGAAACTTGTCTCTACCCTCTACCTACTTCCAAATCCTTCCATCGCCTTGAAAAACAATAAGAAAAAGATAATAGTTACAGATTTTGGGGTTTTTCCCCCCTCTTCTTTAACAAGTTTATTTGCTCCTTCACAGTAACTATGGTGAATAAAAGGTAACTTACTGGAAGATAGGGACTGTTTACTTGTTGCTTATGCAATGCCTTAATTTTTTTTTTTTAACTGTTAAACATAGTATCCATACTATGGATAGCAATTAGGTGATACACATTTTAAAAGAGGACATTCATCAAATAACAATAATAATACCTATCAATTATATATATATATATTATATATAGCTTTAAAGTTTGCAAAAATAAATGTGATATAACAACTCATCAATAAAAAATTTTAATATAAAGTGTGAAAATATGCTTCAAATTCATTTTCTCTTTGGAGATTCACAATACTCCTATGAGGTAGATATAAAGAAATTATCATCCCCAACTTACGGATAAAGAAACTGAGGTTCAGCTCCTCTTTCCTCCCTCAATGAATTCATTGCTTAGCTCCCAATCTCTTGACATAAAGACTCTGGTCTTCACACTGTGACACTTCACTATACATATGGATGCTCCTTTAAATACCTTTTCAGTTCATTTTACTCAATTTCTTTGCCTAGATGCTCTCCATCTCCTTATTTCTACTGACAGCTTTCTTGGTTAGCTGGATATAGTGTAGGGCCTGAAGTCAAGCAGATTCATCTTCCTGAGTTCGTAGTTGGCTTCAAAAACTTACTAGCTGTGTGACCCTGGACAAATCACTTAACCCTGTTTGCCTCAGTTTCCTCATCTGTAAAATAAGCTGGAGAAGAAAGTGCCAAATCACTCTAGTATCTCTGCTAAGAAAACCCCAAATGGAGTCACCAAGAGTCTGAAATAACTCAACAACAACAATCTTAAACATTCTCATATGCTTTGCAACTGATTTTCCCCATTACCATGACTTCCACTCCCTACCTAGATCCTTTACTGGTTTCTCTTCCCTAGCTTTTGTAGTCAGTTTAATGAGCCAGTTCTACTGTCCTCTATTGTCTACTTTGAATTTCTTGTCTCTTTGCCTTCTTGTTGATGATAGTGGGCAGCCATGTGGTAGTAGATAGGGTGCTTCTTAAGCCAGGCTTCAGATACTAGATGTATGACCCTGGGCAAGTCATTTAACTCCTATATACCTTAGTTCCTCATCTGTAAAATTAGGACATACTAGAGAAGGGAATGCCAAACCACTTCAGTATCTTTGCCAAGAAAATTGTGGAATCACAATCAAATATGTCTAAACAATAACAAAATTATAGAGGGAAGGATTATTCTGTAAGTCCCAAATCTACTTTTTAGTTCCTAAAATTTACATTTAGGGATACCAAGAAAGGAAGTATGTAAAAAGAAGTATTTGAAAGACTTCTTGAAACATGGGATCCTATGAGGCAAGAGTGAGGAAGAGAAAAGAAGAGAAAAATCATGGTGAGGTAAGGGTGGAGGGTGAAGTGCTGCTGGCACTGAAACTTGGAGATAACAGTTTCCTTCAAAATACATCTCTTGGTAGACCTGCAAAGTCCCTTTTCTTCCAGGAAAAAAAAAAAAAAGACTACAAAAAATTTAAATTCCTGTTCTCCATGCTTTAATGAAAAAATCTTTATCCTGAAAACACAGAGTAGAATGAATTTTATTTTTAGCATCAATAAAAGTGATCTTCAATGGGGATGGTATTTTCATTCTATTATTTATAATTATCCACTTTGAGCTCTGTAAAACTAAAAGTACCATATAAATAAAAGTTATCATTATTAAAGTATAATTATAAAACTGCTTTAGAACAATAGTTTTCAAACTTTTTGGTCTTAGGATCCCTTTACACTCTTTAAAATTACTAAGGACCTCTCTCCAAATAACTTTTATGGATGTGAGACATGGCTGCGACATCTGTCACCCCATCAACTGACAGGGTAGATTCAGCTGATCTGCTGGCTAGACGGGTGTCCCCTTTCTCCTTCACCATTCCCATGTGTGTCCCTCCCAAAGCTGTGCACTTGGTCAAAGAAGATGACCTTCCCCAAGAGGTATACTGTTCTTCAGTCAAGGGTATACAAGTAGCTGTGCTTCTCTGCTAGAACAAGTTCCCAAGGTCCAAAAAACTTTTATATGGGTTTTATCTATTGATATTTAAAATATCTGAAATTAGACCATCAAGTTAGTCAAGCTTCTTATCTCTGTTCTCAACCCTTCCTTACGTGACAACATTTTAAATTGTGTAATTAAAAAAAAAGGGGAGGAAAGACACTTGTTTTTTGTTTTTGTTTTTGTTTAATATTAATCTTAAGAGGAAACAACTGAAAGAAATCCAAACTGAAAAGAAGGAAATAGAATAAACAGCTGTAAATGTGGGAGGTGGGAACCATGCCTGCTGATTTGTTTTTCTGCCAGGAAGATAAGTAGCATTCAAGCTATCAGCTTAGGTTCAAGGTAGTAAAATTGTAAGCTGAGAACCAGTTTTTTTCACCAGGTCACTTAGATGGGACTCTTGTCCTCACTGCCTGAAAGTAAAGTTTCTGGCTTTTTGTCACCATCAGCTAACCGTAAAAAGATGACACTAAGTATCCTTGAAATGAAACAAAGCTTTTACTATTATCACACCAGGATCAGTCAGAGGGTGACAAAGTTGCGAAGACCCAAACTTTTTCTACCTTGCTCAAGACAAAAAATAACTGCTTACTGTGAATAAATTAATCTATCCAACAGAGCAAGCTTCCTCCCTCCCTCACTACAGTTTGAAAAACATTTTAAGTATTACTTTAAAAGTAAAGCACTAATGCACTCTTTACAGGAGAGTATGAATGCTAGGCAATTTAGTTCTGGAAAGGACCTCAGTATCTTATCCTGCCAGGTAATCTTCAAATGAAGACTTCTTTGAACTGATACAAAGCAAAGTAAGCCTTCAGTAAGCCAATTCAGTAAACCAAGGAATATATATATCACATATTGGGGTGTGCAGCACAGAAGTAAAATACAAAGTAATTTGAAGCGAGTTTGGGATGTCTACTAGGGTTAGAAAAAACCTTATGTGGGTTGTATGAACAGTGATTAGAGGAAACTAGGGATTCCCCAGTAGAAGTAGAAGGCAGAACATTCAAGACATGAAAAATGTCAGCCTGAAATCTGACAACAAAAAGACAGACAGAAAATGGAATGTTGAGACTGGGGAACCTTTAGTAGAGTCAGTTTGATGAAAATGGATAATATGACAAGGGAAGTAATATAAAATATAATGGGAAAAAGGAGATAGTTGTCAGATATGAAAGCTTTAAATCTAAAAGAAAGCTTAAAATGAAAAAATTTACAGTAACAAGCCTGGACTCAGGAAACTAACTTCAAGTCCATTCCTAGTCCTTACCACCTGTGACACTATGGGGGAAAATATCCAACCACTTTCTGCCTCAGTTTCCTCAACTATAAAAATGGGATAATAATGGTACTTATTTTCCAAGAATCCAATGAAATAACATTTGTAAAACAGTATGTCTGGGATATTGTAAGTGCTTACTAACTCCTTGTTTCTTTCCTTCCTTCCAAGAATAAACCCCAAAGTCACCGACAAATGAAGGACTTCATGCATACCAAAACTTTATCATTGCACTTGTTGTGGTAGCAAATAATTGGAAATAAACTAGGTATGCACTGACTGAACTATGACTAAATAAATGTAGCAGATCAATATAATAGAATATCACTGTACTATAGGAAGAGATAATGGTTGTTATTCTTCATTCTTGAAGAGGACCAAAATGACATCACTATGTTAGAGTCAAAATACAGGGTCTCTGACTATGGCTGATCAGATCTACGTGAGCTTGGAATGTCTTGTCACAGGTCAGACAAATATTCCCTAGGATTATTTGGGGTGAATTCTCTAACTCTGTGCATCTCTAATTCAATTCTGTTTTGCTTACAGAGTACAGCACCTTCTCTGATAAGAGCATTCCATGTTAGGCAATCCTGTGCCAGTATCTCCCATGTCATGCACTCAATTCCAAAGTTCTTCAGAGAGATCTTGAAAGAATCCTAGTATCGCTTTTTCTGACCACTTTGGGAGACTTACCTTGTGTGAGTTCTCCATAAAATAGTCATTTAGAACCTGAACAATGTAACCAGGCCAAAGGAGTTGTACTCCCTGCAGTAGAGTTTGAATGCTTGGCAATTTAGTTCTGGAAAGGACCTCAGTATCTTATCCTGCCAATAATCTTCAGATGAGTACAAAGAAACACTAGAAAACTTCTTCAAACTGATACAAAGCAAAGTAAGCCAATTCAGTAAATCAGTTTATAAATAGTGACTCCAAAAATTGAAATGGAAACAATGGAAAATCAAAATGGATTTCTTTCAAAATTATAATTATGTTTAGCACTTAAAAACAGCTGAGAAAACATTGCTTTCCCAGCCCGATTCTGCTTATTACATCACTTCAAGTCCTAACTAAAATCCCTTTTTTTTTTTACTTAAAGCTTTCTGTAACTCCTCTAAATTACAGTGCATTCTCTGTCAATTATATCATATTTACTCTGCATAAAGCTTGCTTTGTATATATGTTTGCACGTTATCTCTTTTCCATTAGATTAAAAGTTCCTTGAGGGCAGGGACTGGCCTTTGCCTCCTTTTGTATACCCAGTACCTGGCACACAGTGGGCATGTAATTGCAGAAGTGAGAGATAATAGATATGGGATATTCCATATGATAGACTTTTTGATATATTATATAATGTGCAGCACTTCTTTCTCCTGACTTTCTTCATCTTTCATTATTATGGACAACTCCATAGGAAGGGGGACAGGGAGAAAATAAAAAGAAAAATACAATCATGTATGAAAAGATATAAATAAAAATTAATTCTAAAAAACTGATATGAAGGGATAATTTTTCACCCAAAAATTGAATAAAATTAAATCTTTCCGACTAACGAGAGAACAGGAAACATAGAAGCAATCTTTCCTACTGCTGGGCTTCCTTGAAAAGTGGCACATGTAAGGACAGACATGACATGTATGAAGAACATCTCAAATTACAATAAATGAATATATATATACTCAACAGTAAGAATGACAGATTTGCTTTTACAGTTTTAGATCATCTGTTGGAAGGTTAACAGTAACCTAAAAATTATTGTAAATGTCCAGGCTATAGCCTATCATAAGAATTACCACTTTAATCTAGACTGTTCTAAACAATCCCAGAAGCAACACAAAACTAAGGTCTGGGGATGACAACTTTCCCATACAGCCCTTTTATTCATTTATTTTTTTTAAGTTCCTTCTGACATAAGACAGAACAAATTGACTATGCTGGATGGATGAAACTCAAGTGAGGGGCAATCTTAACTGATACCTAAATCTATCTAAAAAAAGGAGACAATATCTGCAAAGCACTTTGCAACTTTAAAGCACTATATAAGTGCTAGCTATTATTATTATAATCTGATTGATCATATTTATCAAGTAACATTTATCTATTGAGTGAACACCAGGTGTAAAGCTAGGTGAACAAATAGGTCACAACTTGTTGGGGGGCTTCAGTTTCCTTATTTGTAAAATGTTCAGACAATAAAACCATGAATTCTCAAGTTGGGATCCAAGAACTTTGAAAAAAAAATTATTTTGATTGATTTTATTCAAATACAGTTGGTTTTCTTTGAACTCCTATGTATCTTACACATTTAAATGAAAACATTCTTCTGAGAAAGGATTCGCAGGTTTTACCAGAGTACCAAAGGGTCTGTGACCCAAATTTTTGTAAACCTTAAAAGTGCAATATAAATGCTAGCTATTATTATCTGATTGATCAACTTCATGAAGGAACACTTACTTATATAGCAAACACCAAGTGTATAGAGTGCTAGACTTCAGGGAAAAAAAATCAATAATGCATTGATTAATTTTCACTTTAGAAAAGGCTTCATATGCCACTTTCTTTAGACATTCTGGGAAAAGGAAATTTATTTAGACAAGTAATGCCACTGAGTTAGTTGTTATAAACTGGAATTCATGAACCAGCATTTCATTTAGATTTCAGCACAATCAAGCAGTTGGAACAGGCTAAACAATTTCTGTCTCTAAAAAGTCTCTGTATATTTCTCTCTTTCCCACTCTAGTGTTTCCATTGGAGAGGTTCTGCTACATTCTTTGTTACTCTTCTTTGTTGAAAAGACCTTACTTAGAAAGGCCAAGGTCATCCCTGGGCCATCATCAGTCTTCTTGACTTATGTCTTCCTACTGGACTTTACTGACTCTAGAGGCGAGAGTGAGACTGACAATTATGTGAAATGCTACTTCACTTTAATCCAGTTCATGAGCAAGTCAAGACATCATTTTTATGATATCATTGCTCCCCTTTCGGAAATGAAGAGCAAACAACAATTTAGGTCTAAGAAGGAGAGCAGATTTCCCGATATTCACATAGCTTCAAGCACCTCAAAATGCTTTCCAGGGAAGCTTTCTGGAGTATCAAATCAAATTTAAGGTCAAAGAGAGCAAACTGAGTGCACAGGTAGAAACATCAATGAAAGGTTTACTTATTGAGAGCCTACTGTTGTTCTCAATTGTTAGGCAACATAAGAATAATAAAACGCTATTTCCACCATCCTGGGGCTTATTTTCAGTCCTGAGGTGTGGGGGAATGCAGTTTAATATATATAAAACCATTAGGAAATAATATAAAACAGCATATAATCAAATTAGAAGTGTAGTGAATTGAATGCAAAGCAATAGACACTGAGATTTAAAACTGGGGACCTTGATTCAAATCAAAGCTCTACTGGGTGACTGATGTCACAACCATTCTGATACTCAATTTCCTCTTTACTAAGTTATAATCTATTATGGTAATTGTATTCAAATTCAATTGCCTTCTTTTGTAATTCTGTATTTTAGGCATTAAAAAAAAAAAAAAAAACAACTTCTGAGTAGCCATCTATCTACAGGAATCATCAGACTGCCAAAGGGGTCTGTGAATTATAAAAAAAAGCTAAGAATCCCTGGACTTGATGTGGTCTCTAAGGTTCCTTCCAGTGCTAACATTCTGATTCTACTGGAGAAAAGTCTTATAACACAGCTAAATGGAAAAAGAAAAAAGCAGATCTGGGAGGTAGATAAAGGTCCTAGAACTCAGTGTAAGAGATCTAGGATCATCCATTCCAAATACAATTGGCTACTGATGAATTCCAGAAAAGGTTTGACTTGCCCACCTACAGTCACATAGCTAGTCAACGACAGAGCAAGATATAGAACCACCTATCTCTTGACTACCCGTCTATTGTTCCTTCCATGACATTTGTCTCATGATAGATGTCAGTCACTAACTTGGATCTGAATCAGCAACTCCAAAAGGATCTTAACTAAGTTTCAAAAACTGAGAAAACTAATTTTCACCAAAAAGGAAACGTGTCTTCACCAATTTGCTTAACCAAATAGGGCACTTCAAAAACTCTACAATATTGTCAAACTGATCTATTTGATAGGATTTGAATTCTATAGCCTATCCTAGCACAAGACTGTTTTTCCTCAGGCCTGTTATGATACATTTTTTTTACTTCTGCTTTTTAGAATCCCTGATTCCTTCAAGCTTTGACTGATTTCCCCATTTCAAGGACTCAACTTGAAGGGGAAGGGAGAAAGATTATAGCTTTATACTCACTAATTTCTAACTGAAACTTAACATTTAACCATTTTTATGCAACTCCAAGTATATAGATATGTAAAATAGATATGCTCCTAAAATATTTGCTGACAATAAATCATGAAATTTATTTTAAAATAATTCTTTGGTATATAAATAATTTGACTATTAAAGCTGAAAAAAATTTGCATACTAATGAGATAGATGTGTTTATTTTTACATTAAGAATTTAGTCTTAGCAGAATATTTAATGTCTTTTACTGTTATTGTTAATGATCCCCACTTTTGGTTACCTGACCCTATACTGGATTGCAACCCACGGTGTAAAAAAGCTTTACTCTAGACCCAATCAATCTATCTCAAATGGAGCCACACACAGAAGAACTAAAGCTTTCTTTGCTTTCTACCCTTCTGAAGGGATGGCAGTGAGGGTACTTGGAAATCAATCTGATGAAAAAAGCAAGGTAGAGTTTTTAGGAAAATGGACAAGAGTAATCAAAAAACCTCAGTCTTTTGTAGCCTTCTGTGTTCAAAATAAAATAAATATAAATGTTGGGTTATTATGGTCACTTGTGTCAGATCTCTATCATCCAGGATGCTGAATCACCCATTTTTGCCTGTTATTAAGGATAATTTGTAAGTTCCAAGAATGGCAACCTTCCTGGGGAAAGAGGTGTGATACACACTATGAACTAAAAGAATAAATGCAAAAGTCATCCAGGGTCAAGAGAATTAAGGGTAACCAAATCTAAGATAGAGGTAGCTCCCAGAAATGGTTCAAATCCAGAAAGATCAAAAGTGAATAAACAGATAAATGAAACACATTAAGAAGGAAAACAAAAGGTAATGATAAAATGATGATTTGTCTCACCTCTGATTCATTCATCAAACTGATGGACAATTTTTCTGTGACTTACTCTAGAGTAAATTCAGCAATAGATCTTGTACTAAACCAAGATGATTTCTAAATGAATCCATTTCTTCCATTTTAAAAAATAATTTAAAGAATTAAATTAAAATGAAAAGAGGCACCATGGCATAATTGTAAAAAGGGCCTGCATTAGAGCAAAGGAGACCCCAAGTTCAAAACCTGCCAAATAGCTGTGTGGCCATAGGGAAATTGCTTAACCTCTCAGATTTTCTAGGCAAATCTCTAAGAATATCAAATGGCAGATATTTCCAAAAGGAGATCTCCCTACACTAAGGAACTCTCAAACCTCATCTACAATAAATAGGCACATATCATCACTCTTCTCTTCCCCCCTCTCCAATCATACACACACACACACACACACACACACACACACACACACACACTCTCACTCATTCTTAAACAAATGGAGTTTTGTTTCTAATAACACTTATACTACTTTTCCCCCATTCCACAGGATAATTTTTCAGGTCACCCCATAGTAATGAAACCATGTTCAAACTAGAATAGCTATCTGAGAGAGACACTATTTGGAGAGTTTAAAGTGTAACTAATTATGAGAATAGGGCCTGATTGCCAGTGTCAGGTTAAGAGACATGGCCTAATAAAGTAGAAATACTTTATCGCTACCAAGAAGCTGCAATGACAGGGACTTTATTAAATGACCCTAAGAATTCTAAAGCTCAGAGGTGAGAAAGAGAACTCAATGGGGAAGGATTTTCCAATCTTTTTCTACCATTTTTGGCCCTCTGTGCATTAAAAACAACCACCACCACTGGCTCTTAGTGTTAAGCACTACTCTGTGTTTAACAAATGCCTGAACTAAACTGAATGCCTTTATTTAAGTGTACATAGGGGAGCTGAGGATTCTCTGAAAGACACAAAATCCTCAAAAGTTCAAGGAAGATAGAGAGATTATTATCAGACCAAAGCCCCGAGAATTAAAACTAGTTTGTCTGAGATCCTGGTCTAAAATAATTGTTTACTAAACTAATATTGTATTACACATGGAAATTCACTGTATTTAGGCCCCAAATCACTTACCTCTACTTGATCTCAACCATTAAATTTTATTACAGTTCTGTGAAAATAAGAGAATTCTTTGAGGGCAAGAGAGGGGTAGAGATAGGATGAAAGCTTTTTCATCACAGCAGTCAAAATCCACAAGAGGACTTAAGCAGACCCCGGAACAATTAGCTAGAGTATTATGTCGTGCAAGGCTTTGGAAAAATTTGATTTCATTTACCATGCGTGATAACTTTTTCCAGAAAACAAAAATAAAAAAGAATATGGAAAGTCTTTCATGGGGAATGCAAAGTGGAATCTGTTAAATAATATTTTACTTTTAATGTGCATTTTTTGTCCTTTAATAGTCATAGTTACAATGTACCTATTAAAAGGGCTGCCAATACTGCCATCTAGTGAGCAGTTCTCTACCCCCCAAAATCACTTACATATTGCATTTTAAAATGGTCTTGGAAGGTCAATAAATATCCTATTCTCTGCTTCATTAATGTAACATCCATTTCTAATTTATTCCTTAAAGGAATACTAAGACTTTAAAAGGTGATATTAATATATTATATTATATATTTTATTTTGTTATATTTATAACAAAAGCTATTTGATAAAAAAAAAAAAAAAACCTATCAAACTGAAAAATTTACAATCATAAAATGATCTGAAGGTAGAACTAGGAATCAAAATTTTTTCAGAAAGAATACCTGTGGTCTTACTTCAATAGAACAAATGTTATTAAGTTATAAAAATTTGTCCTATGAAAGTTGTAATGTTTAGATCTCCATAATTGAAAGGATTCGATAAAAGCATTTCACTGTCTAAGGAGAGAAAAGTTTTGAGCCCTTCCCCAAACCATGCCAAACATCTCTGGATGACAGGCCCTTTACCCAATTATAAACCAGAACAGGTTCCACTGATATTAGAAAATAAAACACTCAAAAGCAGAATTTTAAAATAATAGAATTTTAGAGAGCGTCCTTGAGTAATTATCTAACCAATTCCTCCATAAGGATATCTCACATATTCAGAAGACCTAGTGTTGAAAGATGATGTAATACAATCCTTCCATCTTATAGGTGAGGAAATTGAGACCCATAAATTAAGTATTATGTCCAAGGTCACACAGATTATAAACAGAAAAGATGGGATCTGAATTCAAACCCAACACCCTTTCTGTACCACTAGGAACTCCACTTCTGGCTCTCCTGCTCCTCTACTACAGAGGCCTCCTTCCTCTGAAAGATCACTTCACTCCTGAACTTCTCAAATTGGCTCTCTCTCTGATTAGCCAGTACCTGCATTTTAAGGAAAATATCATGCCTTCCATGTCATCTTCCTCTCCAGGTCCACTCCAGATTCTCCTGATTTTCTCTGTCAATATCCCATCTGGGTACTATTCCTCCATTTTTAATTCTTTTTTTATGTACCATGTGTTTCCATTAGTAAGTAAGTCTCTTAAAGGAAAGGATTATCTTTTTGCTTATATTTGTATCTCTAGCATTTAGCATAGTGCTTAGGGCATAGTAAGTACTTAATAATTGCACGTTGACTTCTTCTTGACCACTAAATCCAAAGAGATTAAATGAGATGTTCCCAATTCTAACAGTAAATTACTATTATATTTTAATATTATTACAACATTCTTTCTCCATTTGAGAATATTCTCCATATCTCCTCAGCTAAGAGGTTAATCAATCGATCAGTAAACTAAGACGCCTGAGTTTGCTGTTCTTTGGAAAGATGACAATGAGGAAGTTTGGGAAGGACAGCATGTCACAATAGCCTTTAATCTAGATGATAAAGGGTAGCTGCTAAACCAAAGGGAGGAAGCTGAGGGGGCAAGGTTATTGCCCTCCAGAAAAGAAAAAAAAATCAGTTGGAACAAACAGATAGCAAAGTTTGAGGAACATTTTTTTTTCTTGCACTAAAATGCCTTTTAATAAAAACAATCCTCATTACAACCTTGTACTCTTTTCTTTAAGAAATGAGAAGGCTAAACATATGTAAAAACAATGAAGTCATTCTACCTCTTTTCTCAACTGTAAACTCCAAAGATAGCGGAAAATATCATGATTACTGTCAAATGGCTCTTAGTGATGGACAGAAAAATGTCCTAATACCACAAATATTGTTGTGCCACAGTTCCCTTCTAATTGTGCTGCCTTAGTTTCCCTTAATTGTTCTGCCTCGATCTCCCTGGTTACAACACCACCCTTCCCTCCTAATCATTAAAACTGATATAATTTAGGGCTGGCTACCCTAAGATTATAAGCTGTAAATGTTTAATCCAGATAAGGAGAAAGATCTTCTATCTTAGACATCATGATCCCAAACCTTCCCTACTTATCAGAATGTCTGCTGCCTCCCCCCATCCTGTCAGAACCAGATTGATCTCAGTGCTCTGACACTGCCCCTGGCTTGATCTACCCCAGTCTCTTGGAGCTATGTGTATATATATTTCATGAAAAACACATATTAGCTGCTGGATGCTTTGAGAAATCAGCCCTGGGGCCAACATGCCCCCAGCACAATCTCTCCCTCTCAAATAAAATATTAAAAACTCCCTAATCTCTACCTTGCCTCAGTTTCTCCAGCATTACAATTAATTACCAAGCTAAATTCTTTAAGTATTTCACACAGCTCATCACACGTAAACTAAAGTACTTAACAATGCTTGATACAGAATTCTACTTTTATTAACACAAACTGCTATGTTAAACAAGCACAGAACACACGCCCTTTGGAATGAGAGAATGGCTTAGATTCAGCTTTCAAAATAAAAACATACACACAACTAAATAATCCCTTGGATTCAGTATCAAAAAGTGTGGCAGGAAATGATTCCAAATTACCACGTTTCTATCTCTCTCAATGCACTCATAAACAGAAACATTTTTACACCTGTTCCACCTCTTCCATCACTTCAATTCTCAACAGTCTCCAAATGGAGGAATTATTTAGATTGAATTCTGACAGTTTTTTTGCCTTAACCATATGTCCACTTCCTTTAGAAAAATCCCATTTCACTTCATCTACCACATATCCTTAGAAAGTTATTTCGTGGAAAATAAAAGAAAATAATGCCATGGAAAGATTTTAGATTTCTAAACTAAATCTTTAGATTTAAATTTAGATTTAGAATCCAAATCTAAAGATTTCTAAGAAAACATTTTCACTAAATCTAGAGCTAAAGATATCAACTAACAAAGGGATCCTTTCTTTTTAATGTCATCCCAAACCTATTTGTTCATATCTTTTGGCAAAAGACATTCTTATAAATTTGGCAAAGTTCACTATACGTATTTGAGATATGAAACAGCCTCTGTGTGTGTGTGTGTGTGTGTGTGTGTGTGTGTGTGTGTGTTTTACCAATTTCTTTCCTTCTAATTCTGGCTACATTGCTTTGGGGGGATCCCCCCAAAAAAGTTCAGACAATTTATTTTTGTCCTGAGAACTTTTCTTTTTGGATTTCTTGAAATATAGATAGCTCTGAAAAATAGGGTTAGAAAATCCACTGTGTTTTAAACAATTACTTTAAATCCAAAATTATTCTGGCTTTCACAGAATGGACAATAATAAGTTCATCCCAAATTCTGTGGCTCTTAGTTTAATGGCTTAGAATGAGTAGAAATAGCAATTGTTTTCAATTGGGGCTCCTGAAACCCTGAAGATGTCCCTTCAGATTTATATCCTTGGGGTGACAAATTGGGCCAACTTTTGTCTTCGTTCTTACCTAGCCCTTAAGTCATTGAATGGACTAGACCTCAAGACAAACTGAGATCTGAGAAAGGCCTTAATTTAGAAAAGTCGAGCTATCTAACTGCATCCTGCGTTGTCACTAGTCAACTTGACCTTTGTCTTGCCACTGGAACTTGAATGACTTTAGAGGAGAGAGTGAAGCATCTGGTGACTTTGTGCAGTTCTGCTTCGTTTAAATCCAATCCATATGCACATTTTGAGATCATTGCTCATTTTAGAGAAGAAAAGAGCCAATAATAACAGCAACAATATGGAGCATTCAGGCAGTGTGATGAAGTCTATGGATTAATACCATTAGCAAATAAATTAATACTTTCAAATATTTTTCAAAAAAGAACATTTTATATTCAGTGTTATGGGCCAGAACTCTGAAATAAGGATTCTTACAAGATGTTAAGTTCAGCATGATTGATTTAATCATATAACAAATAATGGTTTCCTAGTGATATAATCATTGGTTTATACTCAGTGTAGAGCATATAAGCTGGGAGCCTCAGCAAGATTCATTGAGAGCTAGAAAAGACAAAGGACTGGAAGTGGGAGTTCAAGCTCTGGGAGACAAGGAGAGAGATTCTACATCTTCCGTCAGGCTCCTGGTAGATCTCCTGGGGGACTGAGAGAGAGATTCATTCACTCATCTCACAACACCGTAGTGGCAAGCTCTCCTTCTTCATTTTCTCCATTGAAACCAAGTCCCCTCTGAAGGCCATGAGAAAGCTAGTGGAGAACCAGGCAAAGGAGACAATAAAGACTTTTGGAATTTAACACCTGACTATTCTTGTAGTGATTACTTGGCTGAAAAAAAGGCTGCCCAAAGATCTCCAGAAAACCAAAGAAGAATATTACAATTCAGAGGCAGGAAGACTGGTTCAGTTCCCAGAATGTTTTTAAATGCATAAATAAAACACAAGAAAGGAAATATTGAGATACAGATATCTCTCTGTGTGTGTGTGTGTGTGTGTGTGTGTGTGTGTGTGTGTGCTCTGGGAGCAGGTTTCTCGGGGAAGTTTTCTGGAGGTAGCCTTAGTTTCACTTAATAAGTAATAATCACCCAAATGCAGCCAGATGCTAAAAGTTCAGATCTTTTATTGTCTCCAATATAGCCCGGTTAGTTTTCTTAGAGGCCTATCTCTCTGCTTGGCTCCAAGAGCTCTTGCAGTTTTTTCCTTCGCTTCTGCCTCTGCTTTCTTCAGCTTCCAATTCAGCTGAACTGCCTCAGAGAGCCTCTGTCTGTTTCTTATATATGATCTCTTCTGAGAGAGTGGGATTGTGGGCTATCTCCCAGAGTGCTCTCTGGCCCTGAGAGTTTCAAGGGAGGTATGAATTCGGATATCTCATACTAAACCCTGAAATCTCCCAAACGTGTGAACTCCAATGAGTAAAGATTTGAATACAAGCATTGTTTCTCAGTTCCACTTAGTACTTTGTTTCTTCTGGCCTATAACATCTCCTTGTAAGATCAGATCAATCATACTGAACCATGCTAAATTAGATAATTATTGTCTCTATCAATTCTAATGACTTAACAGTTTGCAAAGATTCCAACACTTAGCAGTTTAGTTTGAGACAAGACCTCAATATCTGGTGTTAGAATCCTTACAAGTTGTTAAGTCATTATATAAGTCATCCATATGTAGGATTCAAGCCCAACGCAAGGAAAACAGGAGGTATTGGACAAATCACTTTTGACTAACTAGCTGGTGAAGGTCAGTATGGAGAGAATTCAGAACAGATTTATTATCCCATAACAATGTATGAGCAAATTTTTAAGGCTGCAATAAAAGCTTGGAGTTCTCTCCCTGGACAGAAAGATGGATGTAAAGCCTTCACAAAAATAGAGCAAGGTCCCATTTGCAAACAGCTGTAATAAGAACCATTGGAGATAATGCTGCCACAGAAATAATGACCAGATATCTGGCTAAGGAAAATGCCAATGAGATATGCAAAAAAATTATATGGGCAATTATACAAAGATGCTCCTTTAGAGGAGATCATAAGATGCTGTGCCACAGTGGGCACAAATGCTTATTCTGCCCAAACTATGATGAACATGGAAAGACAGGGTCCCTCTTGGCAAGGGACTTCCAGAGAAACTCATAGATGTTTTCAGTGTGGAAAAGTTGGACAATTGAGAGCCCAATGCAGATACAGAGATAGAGTGAGAGGATAGGGAGAGAGAATAAAACCCAAAACCCCATGTCCAAAATGTAACCGAGGTTTTTCACTGGGCCTCTGAATGTAGATTGACCCAGGGAAATGAGAGGCAGGGCCCAGCTCCAAGATATCAATCAAAAGACAGGTGGAGCATGATGGCAACTGAGGTTACACCCAGAGACTTTTTAGAAATTCAGGACTCTGATGTGATCAACCAACAGAAAAGCAATCAGGATTACAGTTGGGGAGAATACAGGCTTTTTAACCCAATAGGGCAGAATCCAGTGCAAACAGTTCCAATGTAATTGCCAGATGATGAGGAGAAATCCCAAAAGTGGTAAACAGAAGGGAATTAGATAGGTTAACTGCTTGGGGAAGAGAGTTTGCTTGTATCTCCACAGGTGGAGAAGGAATCAGATGGTTGCCAACGAGCCGTATTCGCCTTGTCCATCAGAGAGAAATAGAAAAAGAGAAAAACCTCAAAACAAAGGAGAAGATTTAAGAAACATCTGACACTGAAAGAGCATGGCTGACAATGAAACTGTTAAAAGAACTTTAAAATCTTCAGGAATCATTGGATTCCTTAACACAAGATGAACAAAAACTAGCAGGAACCATTGGATTCCTTGAGATGAAAAATTGTTTCAAAGCTTGCAGGGACTATTGGATTCCTGGTACATGAACTAATAGACAATGGATTCTTTTTAGACTATTTCTAAGACTTATGGACATGTATAAATTCTCATGTTGATTCATGTTATTTGTTACATTACTATTAGCCTGTGTTATATTGCTATGTGCTTATGTATCTTATGGAATTATGTATAATGCCTCCCATATTGATGGATTTATGTGTACCTATTTCAAGTGAGCCCTTTCAGAACCCCACTAATCTGATTTGATTTCCTATTTCCTTTGGTGTTTTCATCTCCTTTCCTGAGATGTCAGGGAGGGCATGACCACCTTCTTTTTATGGTGTTTTCACTTCTTTTTTGAGCAGTCAGGGAGAGCGTGATCACCTTTTTGGGGGAGAAGTCAGGGAGGTCATGACCACCTTATGTTCTAAAACAAAAAAAAAGCGGGAGATGTTAGAATCTTTCAGACTGTTAAGTCATTAGAGTTGATAGAGACAATAATTATCTAATTTAGCATGGGTCAGTATGTTTGATCTGAGCTTACAAGGAGATGTTATGGGCCAGAACTTGAAACAAGGTACTAAGTGGAACTGATAGAAACAATGCTTGTGTTCACACCTTTAGAGAGCTCATATAAGCAAGAAGCTCTTAGGGCCAAAGAGCACTCTGGGACAGACACAGGAGCACTCTGAGAGATTGAGAGCCAAAAGCCCTCTCTCAGAGGCAAGTCAGATTCATTCCAACTTTCACCTTGGTGCTGGCGGGAAGCTGAAGGACAAACCTTTGGATTTGGAGACATTTGGAGGAAGCTCTTGGAACCAAGCAGAGAGATAGGCCACCAAGAAAACTAACTGATCTAATTTGGAGGAAGCAATAAAAGATCTCAACTTTTAACACTGGGCTGCATTTGGGGTGATTATTGATCTGAACTGATACTAAGGCTGCCTCCTGAAAACCTTCCCAAGAAACCTGCTCCCACAGAGAACCATTATATTAAAGAAGAAGAACACCACAATCTGGTACCTTATTCTGCCAGGTGATCTTCAGAATGTTCCTAAGACAACTGAAATGGAAGTAATTCAGGTTCCTGAATCACTAGGATATAGTCCAGATTTCACAAGCATATAACAATGAGGTCAGCACAAGGAGCTCTAAAGATCTTCTCCACAAGACTTATGTGAATTTTTTATTGCATTTCTACAGCACTGTACAATTAAAACTCAATTTATAAAAAAATCTTTCATACAATGAACAGCTATAGAAGTTCCAACACCAAAAACCTGGCAAGCGACCCCAGATAATGGCAAAACACAAACCTCTCCAAAATGATAAGTTGAAAAATAAATAAATATCTGCATAAGAATAAATCATTGTGTTGGCTTCTTGCTAGATGCACCTTACATTATTAAATCACAAAGCAGAGTTTTGTTTTGAGAGAAGGGAAATTAGAGGTTAACCATTCTCAATGTTCACTAAAAAAAAGTTAGTCTAGAAATCAGATAATCATTTGAGCAATTTATACTATTGCTTTTGAGTGGCTAAAGAAAATAGCAGTGGGGCAGTTAGGTAGCACAGTAGATAGAGCATGAATCCTGAAATCAGGACTATCTGAGTTTAAATCTGGTCTCAGACAGTTAACACTTCCTAGCTATGTGAACCTGGGCAAAAAGGAAGGAAGGAAGGGAAGGTAGGAAGGAGAGGAAGGGAAGGAAGGAAGGAAGGAAGGAAGGAAGGACGGAAAGAAGGAAGGAAGGAAGAAAGGAAGGAAGAAAGGGAGGGAGGGAGGGAGGAAGAGAGGGAAGGAAGGAAGAGAGGGAAGGAGGGAAGGAAGAGAGGGAAGGAGGAAGGAAGAGAGGGAAGGAGGGAAGGAAGAGAGGGAAAGAAGGAAGGAGGGAGAGAAGGAAGAGAGGGAAGGAAGGAAGGAGGGAGGGAAGGAAGAGAAGGAAGGAGGGAAGGAGGGAGGGAAGGAGAAAGAAAGGGAAGGAAGAAAAGGAAGAAGGGAGAAAGGGAGGGAAGGAAGGAAGGGAGAGAGGGAGGGAAGGAAAGGAGGGAAGGAAGGAAGGAAAGGAAAGAAGGAAGGAAGGGAGGAAGGAAGAAAGGAAGTTAGGGAGGGAGGGCCCTCTAATGCAGTAAAGTTTTTCAGAGTTGATTAGAGAGTGTAGTAGAAGAAGGAATTTATATATGAATTGACAGGCCCATGAGGGTATTATCCAATCAATCTATGTTTAGGACTTAACTATCTGTTTTTGAGTGTATTATATAACATGACAAATATAATTTTATGACTACTCTTTGTTATCCAGGAGTATTCAAATAAAGTAAAGAATGCTAATCAAATAGGAAAAAAGTTTTTACCGTAAAATTATTCAGATTTTCCATTTTTTAAATAAGATTATGCTTTAAAACTGATTTATATGAAACTGGGTAACACTATACGTCTATTAGAAATGGGCAAAACAACACACATCGGAAAAACCAAGTCTATTCCAAATATATTATTGTTTAGATGATATGACATCACAGAAATTTCTTAAATTTCTTACTTAGAATTCCTTTGGTTATATATAAAACAATATATTACACAGTGCCTTTGACACATAATGGCTACGTGACCTCATGACCTCCATCCACATATAACTTTATATTGCCCTGGGTAAGAAACACATAGGTTGTTAATTTGAATTTCCTGAAGGGGTTTTCCATACCAGTAATTCCCCACACACATGAACTCACAGATCTGGATCAAAATATAAACATATATTAATTATTATCAGATTACATTTATAAAGCACTACTATGTGCTACACATCACTGAGTTAACAATTCTCTCATGTGATCCTCCAAAAAACCCTGAGAGATAGGTACTATCACTATCCCCATTGTGTAGATGAGGAAACTGAGACGAAGAGAAGTTCATAGATTTTTCATTGTGCAGCCTTATTCTGCATATTTCCATAAATTGGAAAGTATAGAATCTAGAGCAAAGAGACCCAAATTACTGTTCTAGCCCTTCCACAAAATTTTACTATGAGCAAATCATTAAATCTCTCTGAGCCTCAGTTTTCTCATCTTTAAAATTTGGATTGGACTGATGCTTAATAACCCTAAATTCTATGACTTCAAACAAAATTCATGAAACCAGATTAACTGCTTGTAAATACACAAATTCTCTACTCCTACCAATAACAGGCCTGTACCAATTCCTAAAATTTTCCATTTTTTAAACTCTATACCTTTGTTTACTGTTCCTCCTATCTCAAATGCACATTTCTGCTATGGAACTTCTGCCCATTCTTCAAGAGACAATTCAAAGGCCCCATTCCCCCTCCTTGATTATTACTGCCTCCATCAGAAGTGATTGTTTTTTTGTCACCTCCTTTCTTTGCAAAGATGGGAGAATTGGAGGATGAATAGTTCCTAAATAATCAGACATAGCTGATATATTTCTTTGTCTTGGTGGTCTTTCACTTTCCTTCTCCATCTGTCTTTTTTTATTTTTGAGACAGCTGGGTGGTTCAGGGGATAGCTTGAGGAATTTGGAATCAGGAAGACCTGAGCTCAAATACAACCTCCAATATTTCCAAGCTCTATGATTCTAAGCATTTCACTTAACCTTGGTCTGCCTCAGTTTCTTCAACTATATATTGGGAATAATACTAGCACCTACATCCCAGGATTATTATTATTATTATTATTATTATTATTATTATTATTGGTCAAATGAGATAATATTTTTTAAATGCTTAATACAATATTTGGCCCTTATTGTTCAGTCATTTAGTCATGTCTAGCTCTTTGTGTTACTACTTGGTGTTTTCTTGGCAAAGATACTGGTTTGCCATTTCCTTCTCCACCTTATTTTACAGATGAGGAAACAGAGGAAAGTTAGGCAACTTTCTCAGGATTACATAGCTAGTAAGTGTCTGAAGCCAGATTTTACTCTGGCTCTCCTAACTCCAGGCCTGGGAAATTGTCATTTATTAAGTGCCTATTAATATGCCAAAAAGGGTAGTTAGATGGCTTACTCCATCTAACTATTACTGTTTCCTCCCCTCCCTATTACAAGGGATGATTGACAAGAAAAGGGGAGGAATATGTTTGAGAATGCAAGCAATGTAAGAACAAAGGATCAATTAAAGTAAAATTAAAAAGCAATCTTCCAGGGACAGCTAGTTGGTGAAGTGAATAGAACACTGACCCTGAAGTCAGTAGGACCAGAGTTCATATAATGGCCTCAGATCCTTAACACTTACTAGCTATGTGTCTCAGAGCAAGTCACTTAATCCTAATTGTCTCTCCCACGAAGCAATCATTCTGCTCTAAAAAAAAATGCTCTATTTATATACTATATACAAGTCTTTACTAATATATATGCATGTCTTATAATTTCTCTACTACAGAGCAAGCTCCTGGAGATTATGAACTTATTCTTAGGGAATCTCACTCTTAACACTGCCTAATATATAAACTACCTAAGGAGCACTCCAACAAGTATTTTTAAATCAACAAAAAAATGTCTAAATTGTGCTTTCAATTAGTTGTTCTCTCCACAGTAAATCACTCAAACTGGAAGAAACAAGAAGTTAGGTTGCCATTATAAAAGCTTTCAAAAGTATAAACTGAAACAACCGAAACCTGGGGTGGTTTAAAATATTCTAAGGTTCGATTGTCTTGAACTCCAAATTCAAGTAACAAGCTCTACTCATCCTACCACAATGATTTTGAAATAAATCCCCACAAATCAAATCGGTTCCAATGGAGCAGTAATGAACCGAACCAGCTCCAACCAGTGAAAGAACTCTGGGAGATGACTAAGAACCATTACATTGAATTCCCAGTCCCTATATTTTTGCCCACCTGAATTTTTGATTTCCTTCACAGGCTAATTGTACAATATATCAGAGTCCGATTCTTTCTGTACAGCAAAATAACGGTTTGGACATGTATAATTATTTTGTATTTAATTTATACTTTAACATATTTAAGATATATGATCATCCTGCCATCAGGATACATATTTATACAGTTATCTTGCTGTACAAGAAAAAATCAGATGAAGAAGAAGGAAAAGAAAAACTGAGAAAGAAAAGCAAATAACAGCAAGGGAGAATGAGAATGCTATGTTGTGTTTCACACTAAATTCCCATAATCTTCTCTCTGGGTGTAGACGGCTCTCTTCATCACTGAATAAGAGGAACTAGTTTGAATCTTCTCATTGTTGAAGAGAACCATGTTTATCAGAACTGATCATCGTATAGTCTTGTTGTTGCCAACAACATCTAGAGGAGGGAGTGGGGGGAAGGAGGGGAAAAACTGGAACAAAAGGTTTGGCAATTGTCGATGCTGTAAAATTACCCATATATATAACTTGTAAATAAAAAGCTATTAAAAATTTAAAAAGAAAGAAAGAAAGAAATCCCCCACAAAGAGACCCACATGTGCAAAAATGTTTGTGGCGAGAAACTAGAAAATGAGTAGATGTTCATCAGTTGGAGAATGGCTTAATAAATTATGGTATATGAATGCCATGGAATAGAATTGTTCTTTAAAAAACGACCAGCAAGATGATTTTAGAGAGGCTTGGAGAAGCCTACATGAACTGAAGTTAAGTGAAATGAGCCAGCAGATCATTATACATGGCAACAACAAGACTATACGATGATCAGTTCTGATAAACATGGTTCTCTTCAACAATGAGAAGATTCAAACTAGTTCCTCTTATTCAGTGATGAAGAGAGCCGTCTACACCCAGAGAGAAGATTATGGGAATTTAGTGTGGAACACAACATAGCATTCTCACTCTCCCTTGCTGTTATTTGCTTTTCTTTCTCAGTTTTTCTTTTCCTTCTTCTTCATCTGATTTTTTTCTTGTACAGCAAGATAACTGTATAAATATGTATACATATATTGGACTTAACATGTATTTCAACATATTTACCATGTATTGGACTACCAGCCAGCTAAAGGGGGAGAGAGGAGGAAGAGAGGAGGAGAAAATTTGGAACAAAAGGTTTTGCAAGGGTCAATGTTGGAAAAAATTACCCATCCAAATGCTTTATAATTTTTTTTTAAATTAATTTAAAAAAAAAAGAAATAAATACCCATTCAGAAACAATTAAGCTGATGATCCATTTCCAAATTCAGCTCCAAAGCTGATCTCTATACCCTGTGATGGAGTGCAGTAAATAGGAATGCCAGGGCAAGCCACTCAAGACAAAGAAAGAAAGAAGGAAAGAAAGAATGAATACAAGGGAATGACCATCTCTTTCAGAACAGTCTATCAGCACATAAGAAACCTCCCAAGCAAGCTATGAATGAATGGAGGAGCAGGGTATTTACTACACTTTTATGAATAACTAGGCTGCCAGGTTCATTGCTTCCAACATTCTTAAAAAGAAAAAGAGAACTGAAGTATTGTGTGTTTAATAAATGCCTTGACTCAATCATAATATCTTCAACAAACCAAACAGAGTATGGGAAGCAATGGGCCATTTATACAATGTTTTCTACTCTATGGGAAATCTGAAAAGTGATTTTTGACTTTTAACTCACTCCCTAGGGAATGATTTGTGGCATAACCTAGTAGTATGGCACCTTTACACAGATCTAGATGCAAGCTTTTTGCAAAGATAGCTACCTAATTCATTGCTTGCATCCAATTTTATAGACTGACAAAAAAAATCTGAAGAATTTTCCTTAAAGAACTAGCTACATCTAGAGGTGTCCAGCAGGCACATTAATTCCATTTACTAACATTTATTAAGTGTCTCTAATATGTAAATGTTTGCTTTTGTCACAAGACTTTATTTTTTATGCATTCAACTCTGACCAATTTATATCTCCTGCTTTCTAATTGTTGTTTTGGTAATGATAAGCAATTTAATGCTACCATAATTACAAAAATGTGTGTGACAATTAATAACCCTATGGCTCTACTTCTAATTTACTGACTCCTCAATCAAAACTGTCCCTTGACTCCCACTCTCCTGTACATATTACATCTTCTTAGAACATAATCCTAGACCTTAGTGTAGCTTACTTGAGGATCTCTGGATAAGCCTTGGTCTTAGCAGGAGAGTCACCAGGAGGATGGTCAGAGATAGAGTCTGGAGTCTGAGCTCAAACACACTCTCCCTTGAGTCAGCATATTTCAAGTCCTCTCAGCCCTTAAATACCTTAGTACAATTACATCACTACAAAATATTGAGCATGTACCAAATGCAGAACCATTACATCACCATATCACACTAAGTACTAAGAATATGTGAACTAGAGAACCATTATCTCACTAATCACACTGAGTAAACACCTTGCTGTAAGTATCCTTGTTTCAAGTATACTTTTCCAGAGTTCCAGCTTTCTATATCTCCCACTTTTTTTTTTTTGTTTGTTTGTTTTAATACACAGGTGGTCATGCCCTCCCTGACTTCTCAGGAAGGGAGGTGAAAACAACAAAGGGAAATGGGGAGGCAAACCAGTTATTGTTAGCAGGTTTCCTCTGGACTAAAGGATCTCACTTGAAAAAGGTAAACATAAATCCATCAACATGGGAGGTATTACACAAGCACATAGTAATATAACACAGGCTGGTAGTGATGTAACAAACAATATGAAACAACATGGGGAATTATGCATGCCCATAAGTCCTAGAATAAATAACAATCACCAATATACCTCCTTCAGCAGTCAAGAGATAGTCTAACACCAATCTATTGTCCATTACTTTGTGTGTCAGGGAATCCAATGATTTCTGCAGATTTTGAAGTCCTGCAATAGTATCATCATAAACAATGGGTTAACAGCCATCCTTTTTCAGTGGCACATGTAGTCAGAGATGGAACCATCTGATGTTTCTTGGGTCTCCTCCTTCTGTCTCTGATGGACAAGGAGAATACAACTCGTTGGCATCCAACTGATTCCTTCTTCATCTGTAGAGATACAAGCAAACCCTCCCCTCAAGCAGTTAACCTATCTGGTCCCTTCCATTCACCTCTATCTGGATCTCTCCACATCACCTGGAAATTATCTAAAGCTAGTGGAGCTGCTCCCACTGGAAACTACCCTTTCAGCAGGTTATAAAACCTGTCTGCAGGAGCCAGTGCATCTTTATCAAAAATCAAAAAATCAATAGTATAAAGAGATAAATTTAAAAGTCACTCCTCCTTTCTTTTGTTTTTGGAGGAGTATCTTGATGTCTCTTTCTCCTCTATACTATCATCTGTCCTTGAGGATGAAAAGGTATGTGTAAAATCTGATACAGTGCACAAAAATGTGTAAAATGTTTAGAAGTATATGCAGGCCCATTATCTATTTTTATTGCTTGTGGCACACCCATAATTGCAAAAGCTTGTATAAGGAACTCAGTAACCACTTGGGCAGTATCTTTTGCTAATGGTATTGAAAAAGTAAATCCTGAAAAGATGTCTATCACAACATGGATAAAAGAGAGATAAACAAAAGATTTATAATGAGTCACATTCATTTGCCAAATTCATTGGGTCTCAAACTACAAGGGTTTTTCCCTGGAGGCAGTGTAGGAGCATGGAAAGGAAGGGAAGCTGTACAGGCTTTTTACTATGCTCCTAGCTTCCTCTTTTGTTATTTGAAATTGCAAAAATAAAGCTCAAACAGCCTGACGATAATTAGAATAAGATTCTTAGGCTGCCTGAAATAAAAGAGTATTGGCTAATTTGGTTAGAAGTCTATCTGCCTTTGAATTTCCATAAAAAGTAGGACCTGGAAGTACACTATGAGAGTGGACATGCAGGATATAAATCTTAACTTGATGCTTTCCCACTTGCTCTTGAAGTTCCTTAAAGAGCTGTTATATATTGGAAGCTACAAATTTTATTTGGGCTACGGCAATTTTTTGTACTACACCTACTAAATAAGCCAAATCACATATTATATTTACATCTTCTGGATATTAAGTAAGAGCTAGCATGATTGCGTACAATTCATTTTGCTGAGTGGATTGAAAAGGAGTTCTGACTACCCTCTTTAGAGTTAAGTCACAAAAGTATACAGCACAAATGATATGATTGGATGCATCTGAAAAGTTTAGTCCTTTAAGAGGAACCTTAGAAACTTTTTCTTCAAAAATCCATGGCCAATTATGTAATAGCCAGGTTATGTTTAATGGAGATCCTTGAGTAAAACTGGAGCTGTGGCCAATAAAATGTGCCAATCTAGGATGTTTTCACAGCATACATTAATTTGTGCATTGGTATAAAAGATGTATATCTTTTCAGGTCTTATCCCAGATAATTGTACTACTTTCTTAATGACCTTTAATAAAATTCCAGCCACAAGCACTGGGTAAGAAGTAAGGCTTTGGTCTGGTTATGCTGATTCACCAACTTGACCACATTGTCTGCTTGATGAAGGACTGCTGTGGGTACCTCTTTCACAGCAAAAACTGATATTTCCAAGAGTTTCTGAGTGATTCTTTCAACCACATTGGATAAAGCGAATTCAACTTCTCTCAAAGCCTCTTAAGTTTCTTTTGTAAGCTAGAATGGTGAGTCTAAAGCAGTGTCTCTCTTTAAAATGTTATATAATGGTTGTAATTGATAGATAGTTAAGCCTAACACTGGAAATTTGGATAATTATCACCAAATTGCCTATCAGAAGTGTGTATCAGTAAACCTGATACTACTACTTCTCCTGGGTGATAGACCACACATTGTCTACCTGTCTTAGTGACTGGGATATTAACTACACATTCCCCAGTTTCCCTACTCAGTGTATGGATGGACACTGTTTTATAAGCACTCTCAGGAGGTGAAATGACCAAGCCTACTGTGGCTGGAGGCAAAGAATCTATAGGCTGGACAGGGACAGATTTACCTTTCCAGGGGATATCTCAGTAGTCCCAGCTGTATACAACTCCATTCTCCCCAGTTGCAATCTCTTTCCCCCATCAGATTGCTTCTTGGCTGAACTTCTAAAGACTTTGGTTGTAACATTAGCTGCCATCATGCTCCAACTGTATTTTTCCTGGGCCCTAGACCCAGCCCCACTTCTAGTTTCCCTGAGTCAGTCTACATTCTAATGCCCAATGGAAGCCTTTGTTGCATTTTGGACATAGGGTCTTGTTCTCTCACCCTGTTTTCTCACTTTATCGTTATGCCAACATTGAAGTTTCAAATGCCCTACTTTACCACATTGAAAGCATTGACAAGTCTCTCTGGAAGTCTCTTGCCAAAAGGAACCCTGTCTTCCCATGTTCAAATCTTGAAAAGTCTGCATCATAGCCTGGGTATAAAAGGTATTTGTGCCCACTGTGGCACAGTATCTTATGATTTCCTCTAAAGGAGTATAATTCTTCTACAATCCTCATTAGCATTTTCTCTAGCAAGTTGTCTTATCAATTTCTGTTGCTACATTTTCACCAATAGTTCATATGACAGCTTTCTGCAGATGTCCCACAAAATCAGCAAAGGGTTCATTTTGACCTTGTGCTATTTACATGAAGGCTTCCCCTCTATCTTGCTTTTCTGGGAGGAAGCCCCATGCTTTGATAGGAGAAGCAAATTGTTCATATGCTGCTATAGGGTAATTAATCTGCTCTAAAGTGTCTGAATAAGGACCTAAACCTGCTAGTTGTTGAAAGGTGACTGGTATATTAACTCCAGGTTTCCTATTTCATTGGGCTTGTTGTATTCTACAGAGTTCACTATACTCAGAGAGCCACAATAAGTTTTGTCCACGTTCTAAACATGTCTTTGCTATAGATTTCCAATCAGTAGAGGTTAAAATTTCATAAGCCAAATTCTCTAATACCATCTTAACATAAGATGATGTAGCCCCATGAAGAGTGCAAGCCTTTTTCATATCTTTGATAATTTCCAGATTAAAAGGAGTATATCTTCTTTCTTGACCTGAAGAGTCAAACTCTTCAATCACAGGCTATGCTTCTATTCTCAAATCAGATGTATCCTGTCCTTCTTCTTTAGCTTTAACTAATGCTTTTTATAATCTTATCATAGCGGGTTATAGAAGACTGAAACTCTGAATAGGTGTACTTGAATCTAGTATGTAGAGAATGTAGAGCACTTAAGGCTAATTACCTATTTGATGTGACACAATGGCTTTATTAGCATATAATCGGATCTTGGCTCTCCTCACCTTTGGTGCTTGCTGAATATTTGGTAGTAAGATAATCATAGGTAAGGATTGGAGGGCGGAGGGAGAGAAAGGAGAGTGACTTGGTGGCAGGACCAGGAAGAGAAAGACTGGAGACTCCTGACTCCAGAATCCAGGAGATATCTTTGGCAAGCCTTGTGGCAACTTGCCTGTCTCCTTCACTTCTCCCCCTAAAGGCCAAGGACTTTGATTTGTCCTGACTTTGGCTGACCCTGAAGTCCTCCAGGGAGCTAGCCCATACTCTACAAGGAGTGGACAAAACTGCTGCATGGGTGGTGCTGATAGTATCACTGCCTCTCCTATTCCTCCTCCTCTCTCTGTCCAAGAAGGCGAAATTGAGAGAGGAGGGTCAGAAGATGGGGAATACCTTAAAGATACCTGCTCAGGTATAGGCAGAAGTGAAACTGAGCTGTGAAAGTGAGAAGCACCACACCCCTTAAGCTCATCAGCACTATACTTAACTCCCTTCTTTTCCAACTCTCCATGCCTTTCAGCTGCTTTGTCAATGCCATCTCCCTCTTGTTCTTTCTCCTCACATTTCCTTGCCTGACTATCCACATTAAAATTTTTCCTTATTTTAAAACTTGCGGGATTCTTTAAAGCCAATTGCATTATGTTATACATAAGGAATGTTTCCTCAGGGATTGAATCAGGTAAAGGCCTCATTTCCAAAATATATAGAGAATTGACTCTAATTTATAAGAAATCAAGCCATTCTCCAATTGATAAATGGTCAAAGGATATAAACAGACAATTTTTAGATGATGAAATTGAAACTATTTCCACTCCTATGAAAGAATGTTCCAAATCACTATTGATCAGAGAAATGCAAATTAAGACAACTCTGAGATACTATTACACATTTGTCAGATTGGCTAAGATGACAGGAAAAAAAAATCATGAATGTTGGAGGGGATGCAGGAAAACGGGGACACTGATGCATTGTTGGTGGAGTTGTGAACGAATCCAACTATTCTGGAGAACAATCTGGAATTATGCCCAAAAAGTTATCAAACTATGCCTACCCTTTGATCCAGCAATGCTACTACTGGGCTTATACCCTAAAGAGTTACTAAAGAAGGGAAAAGGACCTGTATGTGCCAAAATGTTTGTGGCAGCCTTCTTTGTAGTGGCTAGAAACTGGAAAATGAATGGATGCCCATCAATTGGAGAATGGTTGGGTAAATTGTGGTATATGAATGTTTTAGAATATTATTGTTCTGTAAGAAATGACCAGCAGGATGAATACAGAGAGGACTGGCGAGACTTACATGAACTGATGCTAAGTGAAATGAGCAGAACCAGGAGAGCATTATATATTTCAACAATGATACTGTATGAGGATGTATTCTGATGGAAGTGGATATCTTCAACAAAGAGAAGCTCTAATTCAGTTTCAATTGATCAATGATGGACAGAAATAGCTACACCCAGAGAAGGAACATTGGGAAATGAGTGTGAACTGTGTGCATTTTTGTTTTTCTCCCCAGGTTATTTATACCTTCTGAATCCAATTCTCCCTGTGCAACAAGAGAACTGTTCGGTTCTGCACACATATATTGTATCTAGGATATACTATAACACATTTAACATGTGCTTCCCATCTAGGGGAGAGGGTGGAGGGAGGGAAGGGGAAAGTCAGAACAGAAGTGAGTGCAAGGGATAATATTGTAAAAAATTACCCAAGCACATGTTCTGTCAATAAAAAGTTATAATTAAAAAAAAAAAAAGGAATTGAATCAGGACCCTTAGCTTCGTAATATTCAATTGGTTGCTCTCCCACTAGTTTCCACATATCTGGCTCTAATTTTTCTTCCTTAAAGAACCAAGGAGACATGCACTCTAATATATTTAAGAGTTCAGTGATCTGCTTCCAAGTTACCAACAAACCTTGCTTCTTTATTAACCTTATTAATTAACCTTATTAACCACTTCCCTTGTTGTGGGGAAGACTATTTTCTTAGTATTTGCCCCATTTCAGCTGAAAAACGAAAGTGACTAGTTTAGCCTTACCAAAGTTTCCTGTTTGTTTATTTTTGTACTCATCCTATTTTGGGGTCACAGGGACTTCTCCACTGAGTTTACGATCACATCAGTTGAACTGCTGAGTGTAGGTCCTTACATCCAGAAACTCAAAATGTAGTGTGCTTCTTTCAGTGCCCCACATTTAGTGACCCAACTTTGGACACCAAAATGTAATGTCTAAGCTAACTTTCTTGAGGATTTCTGGACAGGCCTTGGTCTTAGCAGGAAAGTCACCACAAGTATGGTCAGGGATAGAGTCTGGAGTCTAGCTCGAGCACAATCTCACTCACAAATCTGCTTATTTCAAGTCCTCGCAGTCGTTAAATAACTTAGTACAATTACATCACTACAGCACACTGAGCAAGTGCCAACTGTAGAACCATTATATCACCATATCACACTAAGTACTAAGTATATGTGAACTAGAGAACTATTATCTCATCAATCACACTGAGTAAATACTTTGTAAGTATCCTTGTTTCAAGTATACTTTTCCAGAATTTCAGCTCTTTACACTTTAGCATATTGCCTAGAACACAGGAAACATACTATAAAGGCTGTTTCATTCATAAACAAACTAGGAAGTTGTTAAAAGTCTGTTCTTGGTTTTCAATTTATAAAAAGAATTCCAAGTCAGCACTAATGAGCACCAATATGATGGCATTATTGATTTAAGTCAAAGAATAGAACTTACTAGAAGATAAATTGCCTGAAGAAGGATGTAAAACATCATTATGCATTTCAAATCCAACTTCCATAGGCTTGCTCTTCTGAGCTAATCAAAGGAATGAATGAATGAAAATGCATTTATTAAGCATTTATGATATGGTAAGCACTGGGGACATAAATACAAAAGTAAAGACATTTCTTGCACTCAAGAAGCTTATATTCTAATAGAATTCTGAAAAAGGAACTGAAAACCTTTCCTTTGCTAGGCATAGATATGCACAGAAGTGATAAAACTGAGAACTTTGCTATCACACTCACAATAGCAAATGAAGGAATTGCACCAAAAGGCAATGCAAGTGAGCAGCACACACAAATGCATTCACAGAGCAAATATTTAGTGCCTTGCTTTCTCTTTGAGTGTGCCAAAGCTCCTGAGGCTTCTCTGTCACCAGTGTATCTTTCATCAGAAGAGAAAACAAATCAGATATAGATCATGTTAAGCAACATTTCTAACTGTCAAGAACACAGAACATTAAAACGCAAGCAACAAAAGTGAAAATCAGAGAATAAACACAAAGGCTGAGACAGAGACAAGCAGGAAGGAGAAGGGAGCATAGGGAGAGAGGGAGGGAAAGGAGGAAGGAGAAAAAAGGGAAAGAAAGAAGAGGAGAGGAAGAAAGGAGGGAAAAGAGAGAGGAAGAGAAGAGAATGTGGGACCCAAAGAAGAAGCAAAAATGTTCATTTTACAATTCTTTCTTTTCACGTATTATTTTGCTAGGCAATTAAAAGACTGCTGAAAATTGAAGGAGAACACAAACCCCTCCATTCTTCAGTTCTTGAGGTAGGGAAAAGAAAGAGAAAGGGTAACATAGGGAGAAGGACAACAGAATGCTGGGAAAGAAAGTCAAACCTGAAGACATTCTCAAGCAGATTAATGACAATCTCTAAGAAGCAGGTAAGGATATGTTACAACCCTAGGTTATATAAAAAGAAAGAACAAGGAGCAGGCATGTCCAAGAAAGTGCCTTGGACAAGAGAGCAGCTAATTGCCTACATATTCCTTAGGTAGAAGAGAAAGACCAAAAAACAAACAAACAAACAAACAAAAACAAAAAACACCAGCAAATAAGAACAACAAAAGATAATAGCAATAAGTAGACCATTTGCTCCACAAGTAACCAAAGTCAAGACAAAAAAGAGAAAGCCATCAGGCACAAAGGACTTTTGATGGTCAGTGCTTTGTTATACCTAGATGTGGTGTTCTCTTCTTTTGTATAATATAATGTTTCTCTAGGAGCAGGTTTCTTGGGAAGGTTTCTTGGAGGCAGGCTTAGTTTCAGTTCAGATCAATAATCACCTCAAATAAAACCAGCTGATAAAATCCAAACGTTTATTTTCTCCTTCCTTGATTCCAAGAGCTCTTGCAGCTTATCCTTTGCTTCTGCCTCTGCTTTCTTCAGCCTCCAACCAGCACAAAGGTGGAAGATGGAATGAATCTGACTCCACCTCTGAGAGTGGGCTTGTGGGCTTCCTCCCAGAGTGCTCTGTGTCTGGCCCTGAGAGCATCTTGCTTATATGGGCTCTCTAAAGGTGTGAACACAAGCAATGTTTCTATCAGTTCCACTTAGCACCTTGTTTCAAGTTCTGGCCCATAACATCTCCTTGTAAGCTCAGATCAAACATACTGAACATGCTAAATTAGATAATTATTGTCTCTATCAATTCTAACAACTTAACAGCTTGTAAGGACTCTAACACCTAGAGATCTGGGATCTCAACTAGAATAAAGGCTAAGAAAATAAATTACAGTCCAGCCTAACTCATCCTATCCCACTTCTGTCCAGATCTATCTACCCAACCTGGAGATCCATAAGATGTCTTCTTCCATATCTTGATTGATCAGCATATCAGTGGGTGATCTGTCAGTTATTCCCAGTTTTTGTTGTATTATTGGGCCCATTGTGTGATACTAAGCCATAGTTTAAAAAAAAATAAAAGAGTCCTATATGGTGCCCTCTTCCTCCTTCCCCCCCAAAAAAAACAGAAGTTAAGAATTTGTATTTGTTTTACTTTGTTTTCTTAAAAGTAAGAATAAGACTCTACTTATGAAATGTATAAGTTAAGAATAGGAAAACATTTTTTTAAATTGAATTTTCTATCAATTAATGAGTATTTCGTTTTTTTCTCCCTAATGGAAAAAAAAAATCCTCTAAGTAATATGCATAATCTGGCAAAACAGATTCCTGCATTGACCACATTCAAAATAGTATGTCTCATTCTGTAACGTGAGTTTATCATCTCTCTGTTAGGAAGTGGATATTTAATTTCATCAAATAGCCTTTAGAATTATGGTATATCATTACATTAATCAGAGTTCTTAAAGTCTTTCAAATGTGCTTGTTTTTATAATGTAACTATTGTTACATGACATTGTTCTCTTCTGGTTCTGCCCACTTCATGTTACATCTGGTTCATATAAATCTTTCTAGATGTCTCTAAACACAACCCTTTTCATCATTTTAAGAAATGAAACAATAGTATTCCACTATATTCATAAACCATGATTTATTCAGACACTTTGCATTTGATTAGAACCCATTATTTGCCATCACAAAAAAGCTATATGAGTCCTTTTCTTCTTTATTTGATTTCTTTTGGGTACAGATTCAGTAATAGCATTGAGACTAAGAAAATGCACAATTTAGTAATTTCTGGCACTTGATATCAAATCAAATCTTTGCAATCCAAAGGCATAAAGTGATACTACTTCCCAAAGATTTGTTCCTTTGGGTGAAATCAAATTGATAGGTTTTCCTTCCCCTAAATTAGAGAACAAAGGATCATATTGCCCAGCAGATATTTGATGATTGATTAGAAAGAAAAGAGCAGCTCCTCAATCTTGGTTAGATTTTGTTTCAGGTGACTTTGTCCAGTGACAGGAAATGCTGTAAAGAGAGCTTCCTCAGAAGCTGGTATCTGGTCCTATGAAAACAGGTCTCTTTGTCCCAACAGTTGTTTCTTTTCAAATGAGGAGGATTAATTTGGAAGCCATGACCTTGTGAGTTTTGAAAGATCAAAAAAACATTCAACTGGAGGACAGTCTGAGAACTGAGTTTATCCCAAGTTTTACAGCCACTTCAGCATCAATATCCAGCAGTAGCTGACCACAATTCAATCAAACAATGAGAAACTTTTAAAAGTGTGAGTCCACTCTTTCCAGGGACCAAGGTGGAATAGATGAGGTCTGAAATGTTATGGGGGCCAAAGAGGGATAATAGGAGAGATTTTGTATGCCTTCAAAAAAATCCTTTTATAATAATGAGAGATGGACAAATAAGAAAAGAAGAGAAAAGGAAGGAGAGGTGGAGAGGTATGAGGAAGGACAGAGGAAGGAATGGACAGGGAGAGGAGGGGAGGAAAGCAGAGGAGACAGGGTTATAAAAGAATGGGGAGAAATCTAAATTGATAATGGAAATTCTAGGGTAGAAGCATCCTGATTATGCCTAGATTGTCTAAGACTTCTAATTCTACAGAGTTTATATTTTCATTTTCTAAAACAATACTGTTTTATCTGACCTCTCAAAGAGATGCTTAATAAACATCTAGTAGAGGACAAATCTTTGTATTTCTGCATCAACATCATTAGTACTACTCAGAAACCTCCAAATCTTAAGCTTTAGCATGCACTGGGATTTCTGAGGACTAAAGCTCAATAGAGAGCATGAAAAGAAGAGGGAAGAGAGAAGAGAGAGCTGGAGACAACTCCAATCTCCCATAGCAATCACTATAACTGGAGTGAGTTTTTCCTAAGAGAAAGAACTTAGCAATCAAACATTCTTAGGTGCTGGGTTCAGAGAAAGTACAACAAAGTCTAACATTGCATGTGGGGCAGAACACAACCCACACTTCCAGACTATGCCAAGGCAATGGAATGTGAGGATTACATAAAACCTTCATGTTTTCTTTTTCATGAGAATTAAAAGCACTGTGAGTTTTAATTAATTTTCCTTAACACTGGCTCTCAAAACTAAAAGCCTATTGGATTTAGAGCTTTAAAAAAGCAGATTAGACAAGGGTAAGGAAAGTTAGAGGTAAAACTTTGGGTAACCTGAGGTCACAAGATCATAGATTTCAAGCTGGAAAGAATTGTGGAGGTCATCCTGTCCTCCCTCACCTTTACCCCTCACTCTCTGTTGTTGAATCCTGTCTGACTCCTTGTGACCTCATTTAGAGTTCTCTTGGTAGATATTGGAGTGCTTTTCCATTTTATTCTCCAACTAATTTTACAAATGAGGAAACTGAGGCAAACGGGGCTAAGTGATTTGCCCGGGGTTACATAGCTAGTAAAAGTCTGAGCCTAGATTTGAACATGAAATCTTTCCACATTTGACACTAACCACTGTGACACCTAGCTGCCCTATCCTTAGTAGATGTGGAAACTGAGACCTAGAAAGAAGTGACTTATCCAAGATTACCCAGGCAGTAAGAAACACCCATCAATCAGTCAGTCAGCATTTCTTAAGGGGCCATTTAGTACAATCTTTTCATTTTATGCAATGAGGTGGCACTGGAAATAGAGTGTGAGACCTGGAGTCAGAAATTCTTGAGTTCAACTATGACATCAGACACTTACTAGTTGTTTGTCTCAACTCATCATTAAAGTGCAGATAATAATAGCACCTACCTCACAAATGTATTGTGAGCATCAAATGAGATATTATTTGTAAAACTTAGCATGGTGTCTGGCACATAGAAGCCATTTAATAAATGTTTATGGAAGAACAAATGGAGACCCAGAGATGTTCACCAAATAACTTGATCAATATCATGGATCATAAGAGACAGAACCAGGATTAGACCTTTATGCCAATCATACTCAGTTCTCATGACTCCAAGAGCAATTGCCTTATATATAAGGGAGATTTTTAAAAAGAAATGCACTTAAGGAATATGAAAATATGTTTAGAAGAATTGCCTATGTTTAACCTATGTGGGATTGCTTACTGTCTTGGGGAGAACACAGAGAGGGAGAAAAATTTGGAACACAAGAATTAGTAAAGGTGAATATTGAAAACTATTTTTGAATGCATTTGGGAAAAATTAAATACTATTAACAACAGAAAAAGAATACATCATAGGAAAGAGTCACTCCTTCAACTTAGCACTAATGTTTAAGGACATGGCATGTAACCTGTTCTTAGAAACCATTTTTTCCCAAATGCAAAATACAAATTTATGTTCTTTTCTAACTTGAAGTAGAAGTATACTTGAAATATTATTTTTAACATGAAGTCAGTAATTATATATTTATAGGTCACCAGCAAAGACCTGTATGATGTTGACATAAATGATGCCCCAAGCCTCTTAAAGGTTCATGCATTTAAGGTAGGGAGGATAAAATAATTCATCTGATTAAGATATAATAATATGAAAATATCACAAAAAATAGAAAAGCCATTCCTTGTATATCAAGCTCCCACTCACCTCTTCATTCATTAATAAATCAAGGATCATTAATCAGAAAACCATTAGAATCATAAATCCAGAATTAGAAGATTTTGGTCCATCTAATTTCATTGCCTCATTTTACAGATTTAAAAAACCACTGAGGCCATCTAGCACAATCTTCTCATTTTACAGATAAGAAGACTGAGATTCCAAAAGGGAAGGTGAGTGTTCAAAGTCACACTGGTAGCATGGGGCACTGCTGGAATTCAAACTCAGATCCTTGAACTCCAAGTCTGGAGGCACAAGGAATACTTCAACTGCAGTCAAAAAGGTCTGAGCTCAAATCTGATCTCAGACACTTACTATCTGTCAGAACTTGGGCAAGTCATTTGCCTCTACCTCAGTTTCCTCATTTGTAAAATGGGGATAATAATATCTCCTCCCCAAAGTTGTTATAAAGTGTTTGTAAATCTTGAAATGCTATATAAATGCTAATTACTAGTATTTCCACTGTTCAGTGGGGTGTCCCAGTATGATTAGGTCTTTACTAGTGCAGATCTTAACTACTACTATGCCTCTGCAAGACATTAGAAAGTGAACCAAAATATTACCTTGTGGTCCTTGGACAAAATTCTAAAACCAGGCTCAAAAACTTTCTAATGTGGCAAAACTCACCAAAATTTGTACCCTGGTGGTAATGAAATAATACATGTAAGGTGCTTTGGAAATTCAAAAGCATCATATAAGTTATTACTCAAGAAATAAGACATAGTAGAAAGAATGCTGAATATGGAGTCAAATGTACCAAAAAGAAACTAATCCTTTGAGAACATAAAAGGATTCAGCATCTGGATGGATCTTTTATTATTTTTTTTTAATGTCTTAATTATGCCCAAAGGACCATAAAACTTTGACACAAAAATACTACTGCTAAGTCAAAGAGATTAAATAAAAAAGAAATGAACCTCTTCTTATAGGGCAATGCTCATCAATTGGGGAATGGCTAAACAAGTTGTGATATATGATTGTAATGAAAAACTATTGTGTTCTAAGAAATAATGAAAACTGGTAAGATGAACTGATGCTAAGTGAAATGAGCAGAACCAGGAGATCGTTATACACAGAACAAGAAGATTATACAGTGATCAATTCTGGACATGGTAATGAGATGATTCAGACCAGTTCCAATTTTTTTAGTGATGAAGAGAGTCATTTACACCCAAAGAGAGGACTGTGGGAACTGAGTTTGGTTCACAACATAGCATTTTCACTTTCTGTTACTGTTTGCTTGCATTTTATTTTGCATCTCTTTTTTTCTTCTGGTTTGATTTGATTTTTCTTGTGCGGCAAGATAATTGTATAAATGTGTATGCATATATTGGATTTAACATATATTTCTACCATGTTTAACATATATTGGACTGTTTGCTATCTGGGGAAGGGGATTAGGGAAGAGGGAAAAAACTGGAACATAAGGTTTTACAAGGGCTAATGTTGAATAATTGTCCATACATATGTTTTGAAAAATATAAAGCTTTTGTGTGACCTTGGGCAAGTCACTTAAACCCAATTGCCTCGGCAAAATAAATAAAGATAGATAAATAAAATTTTGAAAATTAAAAAATAAAAAGCTTTAATAAAGGAAAAAATTAATTTAATTTAAAAAAAGAAAAAATGAAGAAAAATTTGATAACTCAGATACATATAGCTGATGTAAAGCGAGTAAGCAGAACCAGGATATCATTGGTCACTGTAACAGCAATATTTTAATGATGATCAACTATGAAAGATTTAGCTGCACTTATCAAAACAATGATCCAAGACAATTCAAAAGCATACATGATGAATAAAATGCTTATCCACTTCCAGAGAGAGAACTGAGGAACTCTGTACAAAATGAAGATTAATGTCACTATTTTTTTCGTAATATAACTAATGTGGAAATGTTTTTTTATTTCACATCTATAACTTATATCCTATTGCTTACCTCCTCTCTGGATGGGGGAAGGGTGGAAAGGAGAGAGATAAAAACAAAGGAATAAATCTATCAATCAACATCTAAAGAATATGCAAGCATGACATTATGCTAACAGACAAAAGAGAAATAATGTCCTCCTGCCCCCATAAAACTTTTACTCTAATTATGATCTGCTGGAATAGTTCCTTTTTTAAAGACAAGGTTTAAAGAGAATTCTGAAAAGGATCATCATTGGGTAAAGAGTTGGAAGGTGCCTCAATATAGTCTAATTCTCTCATTTTTCAGATGAGAAAGCTGAGATCCAGAGATGTTAAGTGAAACATAAATATAGAAGCCTATCTTACCTCATACATATAATTAAATATAATACATCTACATTGTATTTATCGCAGCCTATTTACAACTCATGAAATATTACTAACAATTCTATTAAAACTAGTGTTTATAACATAGCACTTTAAATTTTTCAAAGCGCTGTATCAATATTATCTTACTTGATTCTCACATCCCACAGGGTAATCCAGGTCACACAACTAGTAAAAGTCAGAGCTAGGAAATGAATTCACATTTTCAGATCTCAGAATCTAACATGCCCTAATCCAGCTAGCTAACTGTTGAAATAACGAACACTTTTGGTAAAGCTATGAGACTAACATTGTCCAATTTTAAACATTAAGAATGTGTCCCTATTGTAACATCCATTCTATTATACATAATTTAAAGATCTTCAAAACCCTCATTTTATAGGCTGAAAAAAATGACATCTAAAGATACTATCCCTACGTAGTCATATATAGTGACAAAAACCAAATTCAACAATCACTTATTAAGTGTTTACTGTGTTTGAGGCCTTATGCTTTCAGCTCTCAGCCCAGTGCTCATTCCAATATATGACCTTACCCCTGCTTCAGAATAGTGTACATAAATTCATAGATGAGAAATCAATAGTAATCTATCAAAGGAATTAAAAGTAGGAACATTTAGAAGTAAGATTATCACTAGTAAGGCTGTTATCTTTTGAAGAAAGAGGGAAGAAAGATGAGAATTTCCAACAAAACAATCCTGGACTTGATATTCAAAGACAGAAGAACACTTAGTTGGATGATTCATTTGACTAACTAAATATGACAATTTTAAAATGCCCTTACCTTTAATAAATCTATAAGTATTTATGAAGGACTTAATAAGTGTCAAACACCATGGGTATACAAAGGGAAAAAAATAAGAGTTCCTGCCTTCAAGGAGCTTACACTCCATAAGAAGAGATATTATGCATACAAGTAGATGAAAAACATTTAGAAAATAAATACAAAGTAATTCATACTAAAAATACCAACTTGTCTTCACTTGGTTTACATCTTAAAACTGGGGCTAGGAAAAGACATGACATTGTATTCATGCATATCACAATGATTTATTTATTGCCTGACTATGCAATATCTAGGGCAAGCATCAGGTATGTGCCACAACTATACTCATAAGCAAAGACTCACTTCTAATATAAGACTGATAATTTGGTTACACTTATTAATCACTTCTACCTGGCCCCACTTGGCTGGCTGGAGGTTGATCATAAGGCGCTGTGCCACAGTGGGCACAAATGCTTATTATACCCAAACTATGATGAATATGGGAAGACAGGGTCCCTCTTGGCAAGGGACTTCTAGAGAAATTCATCCATGTTTTCAATGTGGAAAAGTTGGACATCTTAGAGCTCAGTGTAGATACAGGGATAGAGTGAGAGGACAGAGTGAGAGAAAACCCAAAACCCCATGTCCAAAATGCAGCCGAGGCTTTCACTGGGCCTCTGAATGTAGAGTGCCCAAGAGAAATAAGAGGCAGGGCCCAACTCCAAGGTATCAATCAAAAGACAGATGGAGCATGATGGCAGCTGAGTTTACACCCAGAGAGACTTTAGAAATACAGGACTCTGATGTCATCAACCAACAGAAAAGCAATCAGGATTACAGTTGGGGACAATACAGGCCTTTTAACACAACCGGGCAGTGTCCAGTGCAAACAGCTCCAATGTAATTATCAGATGATGAGGAGAAATCCCAAAAGTGGTAAATAGAAGGGAATTAGATAGGTTAACTGCTTGGGGAAGAGGGTTTGCTTGTATTTTTATAGGAGGAGAAAGAATAAATGTGGTGTTTTTCTTTTTTTTAATAATAATGGTTCTCTCTGAGAGAAGCTGGTTTCTTGGGGAGGTTTTCTGGAGGCAGCCTTAGTTTCAGTTGAAAGTAATAATCACCCAAAATGCAGCCACCTGGTAAAAATGCAAACGTTTATTTTTTCCTTCCAAAATAGCCTGGTTAGTTGAGGCCTATCTCTCTGCTTGGTCCTAAGAGCTCTTGCAGCTTTGTCCTTTGCTTCTGCCTTTGCTTTCTTCAGCCTCCAATTCAGCTCCAAGTTGAATCTGTCTTGCCTCCGAGAGAGGGCTTCTGGCTCTCAATCTCCCAGAGTGCTCTGTGTCTGCACCAGAGTGCTCTTCTCCAATCTAATTCCGCTGAAGTCTCTTGACTGGGCTCACTGAAGCTCTATTTATGCTCCTTCAAGAGAGAGGGATTGTGGGATACGAGAGAATGAGATTATGGGTTTTCTCCCATAGTGCTCTCTGGCCCTAAGAGCTTCAAGGGAGATGTGAATTCACAAAGTTACAAAGTTTGCTTTGTGAATCTCCCATACTTGTGAATTCCAAGGAGTAAAGGTGTGAACACAAGCATTGTATCAATTAGTTCTACTTATTACCTTGTTTCAGGTTCTGGCCCAAAACAACTCCTTGTAAGATTAGATCAAGGATACTGAACCATGCTAAATTAGATAATTATTGTCTCTATCAACTCTAATGACTAAACAATTTGTAAAGATTCCAACAACACTTATTAATCACTTCTACCTGGCAACCATTTAAATCTACTTCACGCAACATGTAGCTCCTTCAAATCACTGACCCTGTGAGAACCTTGTTCCTAAAAAAAGGGCCAGAATGGAAGTTGTCAAGAACAATGGGTCACCTTGCAGTTGGAGAGACCTGAAAATAATCTTTCCTTTTCACACCCACAAATTCCATGCCAAATATAGAATCAGAAAGAAGCTCAGATGTTCTAGTCCAACCCCTTCATTTTATAGAGAAGGAAAATGAAGCACAGGAGGTTAAATCCAAGGTCATACTGGAAAGAAGCACCTATGCTAGATTTGAACTCAAGTACTCTAACTGGAATCAGCTTTTCAGAGACAGATGGAGGGAGAGGAGGAAATAAACCTAAGCCCTCTTAATCCTTCAAAAACATTCTTTTAAAAAAAAAAAAAATCCCTAATCTTGTCTTATTTGGGATGTTACCAAGTTGAAAGGGTTGGGCATTCATGGAATCTGTCAACAAGCAGAAATCTTTTGGCATAAGACCCAAAAGTATATAATGGTAGCTTGCCAATATTGGGTGTGGGGATAGCACAGGATAGAATCATATGTATAATGGGGGCTTGGGAAAGGAGTGGGGAAATGGAGCTAGGCAACCAATCAGAGGAAACATGGCTAAGAGACAGAAGCCTACAGCTAAATGTTTACCTACTTCACCTTCTGATTTAGGCTGGGTTGCCAACATATTTTGAAACAAGCTATTTATCCAGGAGAAAAGAACTGGCTTAGAAGGTACATTCTGTTCAAACTGTTATATTTTGACATGCATATGGATCTGAAGACTACCTTAAAACTACCTACTGTTTCACCTTTCCCTGTTCTAAATACATATGATCCCCTCAGCTAGAATAGAATATAGAATAACCAGCATAGCAGCTAGGCACTTCAACAAGCACGGTATTTTAGTATGGAATAATGGGAGAAGACAGGAAGGGTATCAGTCTTTTCTTTGGCCAGGAATGTCCTAAGAAAGCAAGCTGTGAATCTGTGTCAAAGAAACCAAGGACACTTTTTAAAAGCTTCCATCTTTCCAGGAAATACCATAATATAATAATATAATAAATGAATACTTGTTAATGGATAGTTTAGGGAAGCACCAATGAGAATGGGGAAGGAGGTTAAAGACTAACTGAAAAAATACATTCTAAAAGTAGAAAGGCAAATTACCTTAACTCAATGCAACCCTTTAGTAGAGAAGAAATTAAATCCTCGTGTAACAAAGGCAGGGGGCCAGCCCTAAGGCAGAAAGCCAAGTGCCTCATCACAGATTTTAATCTCTGTGCAAGAAAAAGCACCACACAGAGGATGGATTATTTTGATATCACTGTCATTCTGAGAAATTATTTCACAACTACAAACATTTAAAGTACAAAATAATCTATAAGAACATAAGCTTTGGGAGGGTAGGCATATCTTAGACTTTTCCAGTATCTCATAAAATGTTGGGCACAATGTAGATGTGTGGCCATAAATATTTCCTGATTGACATAGAAAAAAACAATCACCATTATATAGAAAGTTCTAGAAATGAACTTGATAGCACACAATATGAAAAGTCTGTACATTTGAGGTACTGAGCTGAAGTAAATTTCATAAAAAATTTTCAGCGCCCTATTCTTTATTCCTGTGTACAAAAAGGAATTCTACCAAATCATCATCAACGTTAAGATTTTATCATTATTTTTAAAAATCCAAAGTGTTTCTCTGCTTCACTTAAATCTTTTGCAGTTCTAATTTCCATTTCAAAATGAGATATTTATGTTAAGGTAGAGGACGTAAGAGATTTACAAAGTCAAAAAGAATTCATAACTCCTACATTTTTAATCATCCATCCTCCCAGCATATGATTTAGTCCATAATTCCCATGAGAAAAATGAAGAAAGTTTTGAAGAACGACTTATTCCCAATGTAAATCTCCAGCAAGCCTCTGTCAATCATGTAAGTTCTTTTGCCTCTGGTTAGCCTTTCAACCCCCAAGTCTGAAAACTACATTACTATTTAATTGCTTTGTGACTTCTCATTTTATTTAAAGGCAGAAAAAAAACACTGGGAGCTTAAACAGAGAGATAAACTCTCCACAGTAAACTGTCCCCTTAAAAGCAATGAAATTTGCCTCTCAAATGTGAGAGGCTGTGCAAAACCCAGACAAGGAAAATTCTGCATGCTAAATCCACAACTTTCATCACTGACAGAAATCTTATAGTTCTCTGGAGCACAGCACAGGTGCATGGAGATCAGAAGGCATTTTATACACCTACATGATTTCTCAAGTTGGTGTGAAGGGCACAATCCAATGAGTCACTTTCCTGGCCATCCAGCTTATCTTCCATCTTTCAAAGCAAAAGAAAAAAGAAAATAGGGAAAGTAGGGAAACAGAGATTTTAGAATGGGAGGAGGCAATGGATAATTTTACATCCTCCCTATACTAAAATTATGGATTAGAATTCTACTTCAGCAAGAAAAAAATTATCCTTTTTAAGGTGGGGATTTCTTGTTTTTTCCCCAGTTTCCCTTTTAAGTTCTTAATAATTAGCTAGAGAAACTATTATCAAGTTATATGACATTTTTGGATATGTATAGAACTAAGTAGCTCTGGGGAACTACTTTACAGACTAACCTAGCCTCCATCCTCTTGCATGAATAAGAAAGTGGGATTATGATAGGGTTCAACTAAACAAAGAGATAGAATTCTCATTCTTTCTCTCTCTCTCTCTCTCTCTCTCTCTCTCTCTCTCTCTCTCTTTCTCTCTCTCTCTCTCTCTCACACACACACACACACACACACACACACACACACACATATACACTTCAACTTTATATCTTATAAATACTTTCTCCTGATAATAACAATATTCCATTTCATCTTCAGAAGCCATGCTAAGATGACAGAACCTATGTACTTTCCTGGACAATAAAATACCAAACTTCTTGGGACTCAAATATCAAAAACTAAAATATATAAAACTAATTGAACAAATATTCTTAAACAATCTTATATTTTTAAAAATTTTAAACAATGTTTGTACCCAATACTATAGAGGATACAAAGTAGAAGACACAACAATCTGCGCTCCCTTCGATCACTAATTTTCATTTAAAGGTGCATGTCTGCCTTTTCTCTGCAGTTCCTGTCCATATAATAAATGTCATCCCTGGGATTTGAGGTTGAGAACCACTCATAAGATTTTCCATTGTTACAAAAATGAAGATGGTACAAGCCTGTACAACACCCACTGATATAAAAGTTCAGAAACAGCCTCGTGATACATCTCCTTTCTATGTCCTGCTGTGAAAACTTCCAATGAAAAACGCATTAAAACCTAGAAAGCAGCCGATACAGGCATGCGCGCGTGTGTGTTCATTACCATGTACAGGATTATTTATTTAGAACTGGAAGAGACCTAGTTCCTCCAGTTACAGATGAAAAAAGTAAAGTCCAGCAGGTGGATGTAACTTGCTTATGATCACCAAAGTTAAGTGCCAAGGCTGGGATTTGAACTCAAGGTGCTGGGCTTCTGATTCAAATTCTTTCTAAAGTCATCAACTACTGACTTCTGTATATTTCAGCAGGTAAGAAGAATGATAGCTAGAGTGAAAAACTTAAGATCAGGAAGTCCTGAGTTTAAATTCTATCTCAGACACTCTCTTACAGGGCACAAGCTTAGCCTGTTTCCTCATATACATAAAGGAGGCTACCTCGAACATGATTGTTATAAGTTCAAGTACTATATAATTGTTGTTATATTATTATGTATTCACAAATGAGTCTAGAATAATTGATTTTGTGCAATTCTTTAGTCATCACCATAAATTCAAAATTATAGAATACTAGAACCAGATCTTAAGAGAATAAATATCTAATCTAAACCTTTCATTTTACAGGTCAATCAAATAAACAGATCAAAAAAGGGAAAGGACTTGAACAAGATCAACCTAGAATTAAAACTCAGGTCTTCTGGATTCTAACTTGAATGTTCTTTCAAGTATAACATGAGCTACCTTCCCAAGATCCCTAGCTTACGAGAAAGGTAACCTAAAACCTCACTGGCCAATCCATTCTTCTTCTGTATAGCTCTACTTATTCTATTCAATTCCATAAACAATAAATTATAGTCAAAGCATTGGAAATAAGAAAAAACAAAATGTTTTTTAGGAATTTTTTTGTTATAAAACAGATCTAACCCTCATGTGAGAGTCCTTCAAATATTTGAGGATAATCATCATGTCTTCCTAAAAGAGAGCTTCCAAATCTGGAGTTTATGAAGTATTTATTCTCAAAAATATTTTATAATATAATCCTATGTATCTTATTTTATGCATTTAAAAGCATTATTTGAATAAGAGGTTATTTATTTAGAACTGGAAGAGATCTAGTTTCTCCAGTTACAGATGAAAAAAGTAAGGTCCAGCAGGGGGGTGTAACTTGCTTATGATCACCAAAGTTAAGTGGCAAGGCTGGGATTTGAACTCAAGGTGCTGGGCGTCTGATCCAAATTCTTTCTAAAGTCATCAACTACTGGCATTCTGTATATTCCAAATATTACCAAAAGATTCTGTGACAGAAAAAAAATTAAGAATCCTCAACCTAATTTGTCTCTCCCCCAGGCTAAACATTCTCACTTCCCCCACCCAGAAGGTCTTCAAGCAAAGAAAGGATGACTTTATTAGACAAAAGATTCTGAATTAGATACTAATTGAATTTGAGCAATGAAAGCCTGATTCTCCAATGGAGCTATCCCCCCAAAAAAATTCTGCAAGAAAAACCTACAATCCTCACCATTTAAAAAAATAAAATGAAAAAACAAAAACCTTATAGCTTGGCTCTCTGGAACACAGTACCATAGATTAGAATCTAAACTTCTATAGCTACAAGTTTTCTCAAGTTGGTGTGAAGAGAACAGCCCAATGACTCACTTCCCTGCCCAAGCTCATCATTACCAATTGATCATTCATTCTTAACAAGAAAGAAAGAAAAAAGGGGGGAAGAGGGAGTGGTGGCGCCAAGGAGAATGTTGAATGAGAGTAGGGGTGAATAATTTTCAATCCTCTCCCCTTTTTTCCTCAAACCAAATTTATAACTCACTGGAAGACAATTCTATTTTGAAGCCCTTAAAGTACCTTCAGACTAAAGATTCTAACAGATAAAGCTTAATTAGCTGCCTTGCTAATATCAAATTAGCTGTGTTCAGATTGACATGGCCATGACTTAACATTGACTTATCCAGATTTATTTAACTTATGAATTTTTTGAAATTGTGCATAAAGCAGAATATACTTGGTACAAGGTGTTAACTAACCCAACCATTCTGGAAAGCTATTTGGAATTGTACTAAGAAAATGACTTAAATATCTATACTCTATGATCTTGAAATTTTACTAAATATTAGGCTTATATTTTAACAAGTTCAAAGATAGAGAGGTCCATCTACACCAAAACATGTATAGCAGTTCTTTTTATAGCAGTAAAGAACTATCCATTCACTGAAGAATGGCTAAATAAATTATAGTACATGAACATAACGGAATTACAGAGTCAATATTTAAAAGATATTAATTCAGGCTATTCACTGGAAGATCAAATACGGAAGCTGAAATATTATGACCATATAATGAATGAAAAGACAGGACTCATTGAAAAAAAATCCTGATGTTAGAAAAGAAGGAAGGAAGAAAGGAAGGAAGGAAAAGAAAAGAAAAGAAAAATGGGTCCATGAGCCAAAATTGGCATGTTAATTTTTCTATAACTCCAAAATTAGAACTCTTTTCACAAAACAGCCTAGACTATTATTCTCTATTCTAACTTCTTGGTTTTTCTATTCCCTTCATAGTCATCTCAAATTTACCTTCAATCGAATAGCCTTTACTCTCTAGGAAGCTATAGTTGTTATTGATCTCTAGGAAGCTGTAGTTGTTATTGACTTGTTTTAGTCATGGCTGATTCTTTCTGAATTTAAGATTCTTTCTGAAGCTAAACCCAGGCAAATAATTATAGAGACCTATGCCCTACAAACTTTCAACAGTCTTACAAGCACAAGGGCAAATTCATTATACTTGACAGAAGTTCAAAGAATTAAAGTTATTTGTTGTGTAATAAGATCAGAAAAATCCTTTTCACTGGATGCTGACATTTCACAAATACCTTTGAAAAACAACCAAATACTCCTGAAATTAGGACTAATTATCTTCAGTTGATCTATGCCTCATGCTAGATGAGACTAGAGAGAAAAATTCTTTGTTAAAAAGTCAAAATGTTATTTTTAAAAGTCTGAAACATTAATTTACTGACAAATTTTCTCCATTAATTAGATAAAAAGTGAAATATTATTTTCTTCAAAAAATATAAAAAAGACTATTTAAAAATGACAACTTCACAAATATGAATGTGATTGCTTTATTTCCATTCTTCTTTGTTAACCTAATGGCCTTATTTCTTTCACATATGTTTGCCATGTTGGATGGTATAATGCAATTCTTAGGATAAGGGGGTTAATCTGATTACCATTTTAGTTATTTGTTAACTTGAGCTAAGTAATGAAAAATCTTATTCTCTGGGATCAAAACATATGGCTCAATTCTAATCCTACATATCTTTATGAATACATACATGTTCATTTAGTAAAATAAACTCTGTAGGAGGCTGGGAGATAGATGCCTGAGACAGAAAGAATATATATAACGTGATCCTAAAGCAAAAATGAACCTCATTTTGAATTGCAAAATCATATCACAAAGAAGCCTACCTTATTTGTGTATATCAAAGATTTTTAAATCAAGTATTGTTTCCAAGTCGATATCAGCTGAATAAAAATAATTAAATGGTTCAATAAAGCAGTCCATCCAGTTTCATGAAAATTGTCCTGAAACGGCAAAGAAAAATATTATTTAGATATATTAGAACATATTTCAAGTAAGATGTATATAAAATAGTATTGAATCAAGCACAATAATTAAATGCAATACAGCAAAACCTCCTTAGCTTATGATATGACAAAAAAATGCTCAGGGACAAGCCTTGATAAAAGAAAGATTTCTTAATAGTATCAATTCTGTGGTCGACTTCTCCCAGAAATGCTCAAAAAAAAAAAAAAATATTGGGAAGGTTTCCTTTCCAAAGATGGAATCTTAGGTCCATTGCTTTTCTAGTTTAAGGAATTCTTAAGTAGTTATTCATTTCCATTCCTCTTCAGTGAAACTCTCTCTTCAAAATAGCCCAATATCAGCCAAATACTGACATCATGGCATCACAGGGTCACTTCTTCCTGACTTTGAATTCTATATGATCAATGCCAAATTCATGCTCTAGAGAACTAGATTTCAGGAAAAATACTGACAAGCTGGAATTTGTCCAGAAAAAGGTAAACGAGGATATTATGGGAAAGTGAAAGCCTGACATAGTGGGATAATTTATTTGTAGGCCTAAAGACTTACTGGAGACATCATTGCCTTTAAATATATGAAAGACTGTATTGGTTTTCCTGTGCTTGGTGCCAGAAGGCAGAACTATAAAGTAATGGGTGAAAGTTGAAGAGAAGCAAATTTTGGCTTGAGAAGTAAAGTTTTCTCACAATTACAGCTTTCAAAAAGAATGGACTCTAGACTCACTATCTTCTCTATTCTTGGTTGAGTGATCAATTGTTCCTAAAATATGTGAAGAAAAATACTTCATATATTGATCTCTGAGTTGCTGCCCAACTCTGATTATAATAATAATCCAAGCTATGTACACCAAGCACTTTTTTACATCAAACAAATTAGTTTTTAATTAAAAGATATTTTTGACTATTCACTAATTGTCTCATGAATTTAAGTGATATTTCCCAACTACTTAGTAAGTTTTTTGATTATGAGGTCTTATATTATATACCTAAAATAGTAGTGAGAACATCAGTAACATGAAAGTACAACTAACATGTACTTCATGTATAGAAAAATAATGTAATTTTCCAAAGTTAAATTTTTGACAAATTTTACAAAATGGAATTCAATCAAATAATTATAGCCTCCTTTTAAATTCAGGTAATATTTTTCTTATAATTAATTATTTGAGTTATATGAGGTATCTAATAATATCTAAAACATTTCCATAAAAACCTTTAAATTATTTCAATATTTGTAGAATACCTAACAAATTAATTCTTTTCTTGAAGCAAAGTACTATTTACTTTGATTTTTTTTTTTTTTTGGCAAAAAAAAGTACTTAAACGTTGGATTCTGAAAAATCTCTTACTTATAAACATTTATACTTTGAAATAAAGTTTATTCATCAAGCCACACTTGTTTCCCCATTTGAAAGAGGTAAAGTACAAAGGGCTAGCATAAATAGTTATTATGTACAGAAATCTGGGACCTCTGAATTAACCTAGAGGATGAGTGTCTAGGAGTACTTGGAATTATAATTCAAAGGCAAATATGTAAATACATTCTTTAATAACATATGTAATATCAAAATGTATCAGCTTTATGATCTAGTTCAGAGTTCTAAATATGACAGAATTAGCAAATAATATGACACAGAGTACAATGGTTGTCCCACATTATCATGACTACAGTCATTCCTTCCACATCATAGAGGCTAAGTGTCATGGTACCTCCATGGTCTGGAAAATTCATGTAAAATTTTTCACCCTCTTTTTGTATTAGAGAAGTATGAATTATCACATGTTAAAAAGATAAAATGTTGATATTATATAATGCTATGCATGTATGTTACACATTTCTGAGTTTCTAAAGTTTTTCTGTGTTACCTGCTGGCTTCTGCATGTTATTTATGGCTTCTGCAAAAACTTCTAAAATAATTCTAAATCATTTAATTTCTTATGCCAACCCACAAAATATCAAAGCCACAATGAGGAAAGTTATGATATGTAAGGGATAACTGTATTATCTCTTGTTCTGTACTGTCTAAATGGGATAGTTAATTAGGTACATAGTCAAGAGTTGATAACGGCAACAATATATTCATATGTTATCTTCTAGGATCTATAAAGTTCTCTCTCTCTCTCTCTCATATGTGTGTGGTTGTGTGTTTATATAGTTGTCATTTGATCCCTGTAACAATCTTATGAGATAAAATGCTGTTACTACTGTTATGAGCCAGAACTTGAAACAAGTTCTTGAAACAATGGAATTGAGCTTGTGTGCTTGGGTTTGCATCTTTAAGAATTCACACATTAGAGCTCACACCTTTGAGAGTTCACAATTAGCTCACACACTGGAGTTTTCAAGTTTGGGAGATTCACAAATCAGAAACCCACAATCCCACTCTCTCAGAGGAGGAGTCAACCTTTGGGTTCACATATAAGAAGCTCTTAGAGCTTCAGTCAGTCAGTCGGTCGGTCAGTTCCGAAAGCTAGAGACTGCAGTGGGCAGAATGAAGGATTCAGAGGAGGAGAACCAAGATTCAGAGGGAGATGGAGGCGACAAAAGACAAACTGCAATAGTTTTCTTGGAACCAAGGAGGGAGAGAGACCTCTAAGAAAGCTAACCAGGCCCAAGGAAAGAGACAAGACTTGGAAGGAAAAAATAAACTTTTGGATTTTATCAGCTGGCTATATTTGAGGTGATTATTACTCTGAACTGAAACTAAGGATGCTTCCAGAAACCTCCCCAAGAAACCTGCTCGCAGAGAACGATCATATTTTAGAAAAGAACACCATATACTATCATCTCCATTTTACAGATAAAGACATCACGGCACAGAGTGTCAAAAGTTTGTTTACGATGACATTACTTTTGATGTATTAAAAATGGGATTCAAACCAGGTCTTTTCAAGTTCCAACGTCACTATTCTTAAACACTATATTGTGCCATTTAATACATATATTTAAATTTATTTATTTAAACACATTTATTTACTAGTAATAATTCACTTATAAAATTCTTTAAGGTTTATAGTATCCCCTGACAATAACCCCATGAGGCATTTATTTCCATCAGAGCTAGAATTCAAACCAAGGTTTCCCTGAGCTCCAAATCCAATATTCTCCATTATATAAGGCTAAAAGTCGAAGAGGGGAGATGAGGGAAGCAAGAATAGTATGGAATGTCTACTTAGACCAGAGTTCCTACTTTTTTCTGTTGTGATCCTGTTTGCTGAAGCCTATGCACTCTTTCTCAAAGTAATAACTTTATTGAAAAGTTCTTAATTGAAGTTAAATGATACATTTTGTTTGGGAATTAAAATATAGGTTTTTTTTTTTTTCCTCATCCAAGTTCAGAGACTCCCTAAAATCTTCACATCTCTCTATATCTACAAGTGACTAATCAGATCCAGCATCTTGTAACTGGCCTTCTTGCTCCCCTTCCCAAAACAGTCTCCAATACAGATGCTACATACAAGTCTGACCATGGTAGTCCTATACTCAATAAATTTCAATGGTTTTCTACTCTTTAGGAGGAAATACACAAAATCTTCTACTTGGTATTTAAAGCCTTTCAAAACCTGATCTAATCCTACCAGTTCAGTCTATATCACTACTACCCTTTTACACATAGTACAATCCAGCCAAATGGGTTTTCTAACAGTTCCTTCCAGTAACTTATCAGACTCTATTTATTTGAACTGATGTTCCCAATGCCCAGAACGTCCTCCCTCCTCACTTCTGCAACCCTAATTTTCTTCAAGACTTAGCTTTCTCCAGGCTCCGTTCCCCCCCTCTATTTACTATTGCTTTATCCCTAAATAATAGCAAATAGTATCTATTTTGTGTATATGTGTACATGTATGTATGGCTATCGATGTATATAGGCATGTATGTGTGTATGTATATATAGATAGATATGTTTATATATGAGCATATATGTGTGTATAAGTATGTATGGAGATGTGTATGTCTATTGGCACATATATGAGTGTGTATATGGATCATGTGTATATAGGTGTTATATGTACCCTTGCTCTAGGCAAATGAGAGCTTACAATCTAATTTAAATCAGCAGGCTAACAAAATTTAAAACGAGGTGAGCCAACAAATCAAAAAAGTCTTCTAGTTAGAATCTTTGTTACTCACTTTGAGTGATCTAATAATTTACAGCTGTTGGGTTTTTTTTTTAATCATCATTTTTTTTAACCATCATTTATGCCATGACTAATTAAACTAGGTATTAATTCTAAAGAGTGTCAACCATGTGTGTGAAAGGCTCCATTGTGCCTTGTCAACAGCATTGCTCGTCATTAACTTACCTTAGACAAATCATTTTACTTCTCTAAGACTCAGTTTCCACATCCACAAAATACAGAACTTGGCTCAATAGCAACACCTAACACACCTTTAAGACTCAGGTTCAAATGTTGTTTCAGATATTATCTCAATGGATCAGAAGGAACATGGTATTGTGGCCCTTGGCCTCTCAGTCAGAAAATCCAGGTTCAAGTCTCTCTTAATAGTGACTGGCAACCAGCTCAGCTCTTGACAAATGATATTATTTTTCAGAGGCAGGCACATGTCTTTAGACTGTAAGTTGCAGAATAAGAAGACAAAGATCTGTATAAACAGAGGGAATTTCTATATCAGGAATACCCTCTAGCAACACAGATCTGTATTTTCTCACTTCCAAATATTTTCACAACAAATACTATGAGGTTTCATCCATTCCATTTAGGGTTAAGGAAGCTAAGACTCTTATGTGAAGCACCAGAATTTAATGCAACTCTTGAGCCTAACTTGAAGTCCAGTGAAATTTCCACTAAACCACCTTTTCCAGCTGTGAATCTGATAATCCTATAACCATGTTAGTCGCTTCATCTCTCTGCACCTCAGTTTCCTTATTTGTAAAAATGAGAACAGTTGTGCTACCCATATCTTTCGCATTTTGCTGCAAGAGAATTGGTGTCAACAAGTTGTCAACTTTAAGAGAAAAGAGAATAAACAGCATAGATATTTGGCTTTCCAACAGTTTAGAATAAACATAACTCCAAAACATGTTTTCCTTTTATCAGTAACACCACCACTATTACTACCATTTTCCCCCCTTACTTTAATAGTTCGGCCAAGAGCAAAATATATTGTTCAGCCCATAACCATGATCTTAACTACTTTCTATACTGAATTAACCTTCCTGTCCTGCCTCCTTGGAAGTGCCTTCTCTTATTAAATTGAAATTTTAGTTAAAAAAAAAAAAAAAAAAGCTCTAGATGTCCAGTGACACTTTTCCAAAAGAATGTATACCTGAATCTAAATGGCAGGAGGATAGCAGCACTACCTTCTTATATATAAATATTTTATGTACAGCTTGTAATGAAATTCTAGATGAACATATAGTTGCAGTTAGCTAATTTGCAATTAGCTAGTTGTACAAGTGAGGTTTTTTCAATACTATGGAAAGAAAGGCTCATTTCATTCTATAGGAATCCTTGTGAATTAGAGCTTCCGAAATGCTTTTACTATTAAATTTTCTTTCCTTTCAAAATTCCATAGTTGTACAACTGATGTCCTCTAGGGAAACCAGCCTACTAAATGGATGTCAGACTAGTGGTTGGTAATTGAGTCACAAGAGACTGGTGAAACATCATTTATAATTAATTCATAATCACTAAGGGTAAAGAAAGGGCAGCTAGGTAATCTAACGGATAGAGACTGTACCTAGAGACAGGAAGACTTAATTCCAGAGTTCAAATCTGGCCTCCAACACTTATTAGGTGTATAATCCTGGGCAATTCATTCAAACTCTGCGGGCCTCAGTTTCCTCATCTGTAAAATAAGCTAGAGAAGGAAATGGCAAACCACTCCGGTATCTTTCCTAAGAAAATCCCAAATGGGCTCATGAAGAGTTAGACATGACTTTAAATAACTGAATAGTAACAAAAAGAGGGCAGAAGATCATAAAACCATACCCTGTATGTTCCAAATCATATTTCTTACAGGAATTCAGTAGCCTCTTTAAAAAACAACAAAAGTAAGATAGTAAAATAGGAGGTCATCCCATCACAATTAAATATTCTTTATTTTATTGCAAAATCTTGCTTATTCATGAAATACATCTGCAGAATCTTCAGGTTTTCCAAAATAGCTCTGGCCTGGGAACTGGCTGAAATAAAAGCAGAACCATAAAAAGAAAACTGAGATTACACATAACAAGAGATTACTGCTGAGAAGAGGTATTCCACAATGATTGGCCATTTCAGCTTAGGGAAGAAAGAGAATGCTAATTGGTTGGTAATTACCTTCCAAAGGGCCAACTTTTCACAAGAAGGCTGAGAAAATTTGGACAGAAGACAGAAAAGGCAAGAAGGAAGAAAAGCAGCATGGGAGATGCTGATGGGGCAGCAAGCCTTTGGAGAAGAGAGCTAGCAAAGAGAATCCTGGTTTGCAGAGTGGGGCCATGTCTCAAAGCCCAGTCTTATATGTTTCTTCACCTGTAAAATGAGAAACAAGGGAGCCTGGGTAAGAGAAAAGTGTAGAACAGATGGCTGGTAAGGTTACCTTCTCACTCTATATTAAGCTCAAAGCACATTAATCACAAGAGGGTAGTTGTTCCATGATTACACGTTACTATAGCTTACCTTAAAGAAACAAGGTGTCTGATAACACTGGCCTTCTCATGTTACTCACAGAGTTAAAAGAAGGCCCATATGAACTATAACTATTAACAATAATTATCATTACTATTATTATTAACACCAAGTTATTCCCCCAGAAAGCGGGACTTTGAGTAAAAACTGAAGCTTAATATTCTTAATTTTTTCCTTTGGCAATATAACTAATATGGAAAATGTTTTGTAACATTTCACATGTGTAATTGATATTTTGTGTGCCTTCTTAGTGGGTAGGGAGGGTAGGGGTGAGAAAGGAGTGGGAGAGAACTTGGATCTCAATATAAAAAGGAAAGAATGTTAAAAAATAATTTACATATATATGCATATATATTTTTTAAAAATAATATACATATATATGCATATATATTTTTAAACTTTCAAATTATTATCAACACTAAATAAGCAGTATTTATACAGGGATTTAAGGCTTCCTTGTGACAACTCTGAGTTATCTTTTGATGGCAATAAAGGATATCTACATTTATATATATTTTTTGAAATTTCACTTTTAAAAAATTTTTACATTTTTTCCAATTACATGCAAAAATTATTATAATAAAAGATCTCTAAGTTCAGAAGGAGCAAGTTTTCTTCAAAATAACTCAGCATAAATGTTTGAAATGATAAGAGATAGCTAATTTTTTAAATTCCCCTTATAATCACTAAAAAATAGAAGAAATGAAAATTAAAATTCTGGGGTTTGACTTCATATCCATTTTGTAAGTAATGGAAGACCTGAATTCTAATTCCACTTCTAGCACTACTATGATCTATGCCTATTTGAGCCTATTTCTTCATTTATAAAATCTAGATGGCTTTTAAGATGCTTTCTGAATCTATTTCCATAACCTTAAAATAACAAAGATGATAAAAGATGTAAGTCAGTTACAGGAAGTTAGCATTATTAATAAAATGTTGATGCACAAAAATGTTTATAGCAAACCTTTTTGTAGTGGCAAGGAACTGAAAATTGCGTGGATGCCAGTCACTTGGGGAATGGCTGAATAAGTTATGTAAATGAATGTAAAGGAATATTATTGTTCTATAAGAAATGACAAGCAAGCTGATTTCAGAAAAGCCTGAAAAAGCATGAACTGATGCTGAGTGAAGTGAGCAGAACTAGAAGAATATTGTACACAGTTACAACAAAACTATATGGTGATCAACTGCGACAGAATTGGCTTTTCTCAACAATGTGGTGATTCAAGGCAATTCCAATAAAGTTGGGATGGACCTTTCTGTTATTTTATTTGTTTGCTTGTTTTTTTTTTCTTTCTGGTGTTTTTCCCCCTTTTGCTCTGATTTTTTTGCCCAGCATGATAAATATGGAAATATGTTTAGAAGAATTGTACATGTTTAATCCAAATTGTTTGCTGTTTTAGGGGCAAAGAAGGAAGCAGAAAATTTTGAAACACCTTTTGCAAAGATGAATATTAAAAATTACCTTTATATGTATTTGGAAAAATATAATGTAGAAAAGCATTAAAAAGTCTTATCTTTCCAGACTAATTCCAAAATGCTCACAATTTCCACTACTGAACATATATCTCCAAAGGAGTTTAAAGACAGAAAATTTTTATTTCTATCAAAATAATCATAAGGTTAGGGATGGGGACTGAGCATGCAAGTTCATTAGGGTAGAGAGCTAAAAGAGGGGAACTTCTAGTGCCAGTCCAAGGGAGTTTGAAGCTTTTCTGCAGATTGTAGTCTAGGTAATTGCCCAGAGCAGTTATGAGGTTAAGTGATTTGCCAAGTATATTGCCTGAGACCAGCCATACCACACTTCTTCTCTATTCATAACCCTGTGCCTTTTTTGTGGTAGCAAAGCTGTTGTTTGTCCTTCATTCTTGAGACCTATGATCATCAGGGAGATGATGCTGTGACATGCAAGTAAACTGGATTTGAATGAGGGAGGGCTGTACAAGATCACCTACCTCACTTTCTCCTCCAGAGCCATCTGGGTCCAGTGGCCTTAGATTAGGACAACTGGAGATGACCCTGGATAAAATGGGAAACCTGGGTCTTTTTAAGCTAAGGTCTTCAAAAGATCTGAGTTTGACTGAGGCTACACACCCATTCAATGATTAAGATTAGGTAGCAATTGAGGCAAAGAATCTCCTCTTTCACCTAGACAAAAACAAAACAAACTAAAAAACAACCCACAACTAAATAAATGAACAAAAGAATGAATCTAGGAGGGGAAGACCCTCAAGATTTCTGGCCAAAGTAGAAAAGACTGCTTATTTACATTCAATCTGATTCATACTGATATATATATATATATATATATATATATATATATATATATATATATATATATATATATATATATATATATCTGTCATATTACTGTATCATAAAAAAAATAAATATCAGAAAAACATATTAAACAAAATATAAACTGATACAAAATGAAGAAAAGAGAATTAAATGTGCAAAGTACACAATGACTAAATAATGTAATTGAAATAACCTGAAAAGCAGCAGAACTTGGATTAATTGCAATGACCAATATGGTTTCTTGAGGACAATTATGGGTACAGATGTTTTTACCTTTTTAAATTGTTTTCTTTTGTTATCGAGAGACTGGATAGTCAGAATAATGGAAAGAGATTGTAAGAGACTTAAAAAAAAAAAAAAGACACCAACCCATTTTTAATATTATTTTTTGCACTCACACTCCATGGACTGTTCTGCCACAGTTATCTTTTATTGTCCTGACTCAGTCCAGCCTCAGTTTCCCTAATTGTTCTGCCTCAGTTTATAATTGTTCTGCTCAGTCCTGGGAAACCACCCCTCCCTCTTTATCAAAATATCTGATAAGGATAAAAGATCTTATGTTTTAGAATATCAGAAGGCCCCTCCCCCAAGCTACCGGAATGTCAGATACCCTCTTATCAAGATGCTTCTTCCCATCTCTGGGATTCCTCCCCTCATCCTGTCAGAATTGGATTGTTAGAGTCCTGTTCCTGCTCTCAGCACCCTGACTCCATCCCTGCTTGGGGGGGGGGGGGGGGGGGGGGGGGGAAGGGGGGTATGTTACACATGCCTTTACATTCCACTTTTATTAAAAAGAAACAAATTATCAGAGTAAATCAGCATCAGGCCTTTGAGCTCTAAATTCACTAAGCATGAATTGATCTCTGTCTTCACGTGCTGTAATAAAGAAGTAGAAGTAGTCTGGTTTCAAGTGCTAGCTAGCTCTGCTACTTATTAATGTAATTTGGGAGAAATAATTTAACATCAATAAACCTTGGTTTCCACATCTATAACACTGGCCAAAGTAGAAAAGACTGCTTATTTACATTCAATCTGAGTCAATCGGGACCTAAACAATGACTAAATAGGGTTTGACCCTAGACAGACTTCAGTTAACAGTGGAGTATAGAAGGGCCTGGAATTCTATATGGTTCGTGAGGTCAATTACAACTGAACAACTGAACAAGAAATAAATGCTTAATGACAGCTGGCAAATATATTGTATATTAAGGTTGGCAAGATGCTTCACAAATAAATCATTTGATCCTCACAACAACTTTGGGAAATAAGTGCTATCATTATCCCCATTTTACAGATGAGGAAACTGAAGGGTAGTTTGCCCAGGGTCACACCACTATCTGAGGCTGAATCTGAATTCAAGTATTCCTTATTCCTGGTCCAGCCTGTGGTAGCTACTGATTGCATGATTTCGATCTTTGTCTTGGCTCATGCCATTCCTATTGGGCGAAAATGTCCTCTCCTCTTAAACTCTTACTGATCTTCAAAGGACCTGCTGGAATTTCACCTCCTTTTCAGTGGCTGAAACCTTGCTTCCCTTCTTTGAAATGATGCAGAATTTTATAAGAGCCAGTTAGTCTTTGGATAAATCTGAGACCCCCTCAAGTTAAATTTTGGGAGGTATTGTAGCCAATTAGTGATTTTTTTCAGTCATTATCCCTAATGAAGACAAGTCATGGAAAGGCTGAAATGGGTAAGTATGAAAGGGCTATAATCTTTATATATGAAACCCACTTTGATAATATCACAAAATCATAAAATACTCTCAGCTATCTTTTCATGGGTATTGTTCTCTCTTCTCAAGATCTCTTATATCTCTTCTGTGCCTTACACACAGTAGTTACTCATTCAATATTTATTTGCTTGATACTATTTTTTTTTTAATTTTCAAATTTCAGGTGGTAAAAAAATAATTTCAGATTTTGGATTTTAAGCAAAGTATTCATTAGTCACTCCCTTTCCATTTTCTTATCCCTTAAAAGGGGGATGGGGACTAGGACCAGGGAGGGAGACAGAATTTGGTATGTATATCTTTTGATCAAAATTTTCTATTTCCCCTAAGACAAATGGTCAGACAGTCAATAAGCACTGATGAACCTAAACACTAGGATACAAAAAGTGTGTGTGTGGGGGGAGGGGTGAAGAGGAGAGAGGAGGGGAACACGTTCCCTTTCCCTAAAGCTTTCACATTTTGATGGGAGTAAAAATATGTGCCAAAAAAAAAATCATACAACATACATGCAATGTAAATGGAAGGTCATTTTTTGGTTGCCACTCTTTGGGATAACTTCAACTACTTTGACATTCTTAAAAGAAAAACTAGGCCTTGAAGTATCATTAGGAGAATTGCTAGTTAATAAGGTAAGGAAACATGGGTCAGTGGGAAGAGTATTGGTTCTAAGTCAGAGGCTCAGAGTTCAATTCCTACTTCTGATAATTAATTACCTTAGGAAAGTCTTGGAATCAGAGGCAGAGAGGTGGTACTGTGTTTCCCCGATAATAAGACCTATCCTGAAAATAAGCCCTCCCCTTACTGTGTAAGATTCCCTAAAATAAGCCCTCCCCCCAAAATAAGCCCTATTGAGATTGCTACTGTAGTGAAGGTGATCCCCTGCGCTACACGCTACATTACGGTACCCTCTGTATGCACCCCACCCCATCCCCCACCCCCTGTGAAAGGCATGCCGCGCTCTGAGCTGCATTCAATCAGAGCTGCAGCAGTGAACGCGTCATCCTGTTCTTCCCCCGTGATTTGCTTGCTGGCGCCATTGAGAGCAGTGCTGGGGAGGAGAGATGAGGCAGGACCACATAAAAACCCGGTATGTAAGCGGGAGTGAGGAGGCATGATAGAGGATAGAAGGAACACTTAGGGAGCATTGCTGTCAATGTTCATTAAAATAAGCCCTCCCCTGAAAATAAGCCCTCTGGTGTTTTTCTGTCCAAAAAAATTTAATAAGACAGTGTCTTATTATCGGGAAAACACAGTATAATAGAGCATTGGACCTAAAGCTCAACTACAGTTTCATTTTCAAATCTATAGAGAACTAATATATAAATCTATAAAAATATGAGTCATTCCTCAATTGATAAATAGTCAAAGGACACAAACAGGCAATTTTGACAAGAAGAGATCAAAGCCGTCTAATCATAGGGAAAAAATGTTCTAAATCACTACTGATTAGAGAAATGCAAATTAGAACAACTTTAAGGTACCCTCTCACACCTATCAGACTGGCTAATATGACAGAAAAGGGGTACTTTTGGTGGAGTTGTAAAACTGATTTAACCATTCTGGAGTGCAATTTGGAACTATGCTCAAAGGCCTGTAAAATTGTACATACTCTTCTATGAAGCAACACCACTAGTAGTCCATGTCCCATAGAGTTGTTTTTGGCAAAGAATTAGACATTGAGGAGATGCCTCAATAAATTGTGCTGTATGATTATGATGGAGTATTATTGTGCTTTAAGAAATGATGAGGGAACAGCTAGGTGGTGCAGTGGATAGAGCACCAGCCCTGAAGTCAGGAGGACCAGAGTTCAAATCTGGTGTGACCTGGGCACTTAACTCCAATTGCCTCAGCAAAGAAGAAGGAAGAACAATAACAACAACAACAAGAGCAACAAGAACAAGAACAACAAGAACAAGAAAAACAAGAAGAGCAAGAACAACAACAACAAGAGTAAGAACAACAAGAACAACAGAAGCAGGAGCAAGAGCAAGAACAAGAATAGCAAGAACAACAACAACAAGAACAAAGAACAAGAAGAACAACAACAACAAGAGCAAAAACAAGAACAGCAAGAACAATAAGAACAACAAAGAACAAGAACAACAAAAACAAGAGCAAGAACAATAAGAACAACAAAAACAAGAACAAGAACAACAAATAAGAATAACAAGAACAAAAACAACAAAGAACAACAAAAACAAGAACAAGAACAACAAATAAGAATAACAAGAACAAAAACAACAAAGAACAACAAAAACAAGAACAAGAACAGCAACAGCAAGAACAACAACACAACAAGGATAAGAAGGCAACACTATTGGGTCTGTAAAAGGACCCCCGGATGTGCAAAACATGAACTGATTCTCCAGGAGAACACTGTACACAGTAACAGCAAGATTATGTAATGGTCAGCTGTGATAGACTTGGCTTTTCTCAACAATGTGGTGATTCAAAATAATTCCAATGGACTTGGGATGGAAAATGCCAATTACATCCAAAGATTGAATGTGGATTGAAGCATAGTATTTTCACTTCCTGTTTGTTTTCTCATGGTTCCCTAGTTCCTGTACAACATGGCAAATATAGAAATATATTTAAAAGGACTGTACATATATAACATATCAGATTGCTTGCCGTCTTGGAGTAGGGGGAGGTGAAGGAGGGAAAAAAATTTAGAATACAATAAATGCTGAAAACTATCTTTACATATACTTGAAAAAACAAAATACTATTGGGAGAAAAATGATGAGCAAGATGCTTTCAGAAAAAAAAATTGGAAAGAGTTACATGAAGTGATACAAAATGAAATGAGTAAAAACAGGAAACATACACAGTAAGTGCAATATTGTACAGTGATCAACTGTGAATAACTTAGCTATTCTTAGCAACACAAAGATCCAAGACAATTCCAAGAGACTTATTGAAAAATGCTATGCACACCATTCCCAATAAGATCAGGATGAAACAAGGTTGCCCACTATCACCGTTACTATTTAATATTGTATTAGAAATGCTAGCTTTAACAATAAGAGTTGAGAGAAAGATGAAAGGAATAAGAATAGGCAATGAGGAAACCAAATTATTACTCTGTGCTGATGATATGATGGTATACTTAGAGAACCCCAGAGATTCTACTAAAAAGTTGTTAGAAATAATCCACACCTTTAGCAAAGTTGCAGGATACAAAATAAACCCACATAAGTCATCAGCATTCTTATATGTCACTAACAAAACCCAACAGTTAGTTACAAAGAGAAATTCCATTTAAAGTAACTACTGATTGTATAAAATATTTAGGAATCTATCTGCCAAGGGAAAATCAGAAACTTTATGAGCAAAACTACAAAACATTTCCCACACAAATTAAGTCTGATCTAACCAAATGGAAAAATATTAAATGCTCTTGGATTGGACGAGCAAATATAATAAAGATGACTATACTACCTAAACTAATCTATTTATTTAGCACTATATCAATCAGACTCCTAAAAAACTATTTTGATGACCTAGAAAAAATAACAACAAAGTTCATATGGAAAAAACAAAAGGTCAAGAATTTCAAGGGAATTAATAAAAAAAAAAAAATCAAATGAAGGAGGTCCAGCTGTACCAGATCTAAAATTATATTATAAAGCAGCAGTTACTAAAACCATCTGGTATTGGCTAAGAAATAGACTAGTTGATCAATGGAATAGGTTAGGCTCACAGGACAAAACAGCCAATAACTTTAACAATCTAGTATTTGACAAACCCAAAGACCTCAGTTTTTGGGATAAGAATGCAGTATTTGACAAAAATTGCTGGAAAAATTGGAAATTAGTATGGCAGAAACTAGGCATTGACCCACACTTAACACCGTACACCAAGATAAAGTCAAAATGAGTTCATGACCTAGGCATAAAGAATAAGATTATAAATAAATTGGAAGAGCATAGGATAGTTTACCTCTCAGACCTGTGGAAGAGGGAGGGATTTATGACCAAAGAAGAAATAGTGATCACTATTGACTACAAAATAGAAAATTTTGATTATATCAAATTGAAAAGTTTTTGTACAAACAAAATTAATGCAGACAAGATTAGAAGGGAAACAATAAACTGGGAAAACATTTTTACAGTCAAAGGTTCTGATAAAGGCCTCATTTCCAAAATATATAGAGAACTGACTCTAATTTATAAGAAATCAAGCCATTCTCCAATTGATAAATGGTCAAAGGATATGAACAGACAATTCTCAGATGAAGAAATTAAAACTACTTATAGCCATATAAAAATATGCTCCAAATCGTTATTAATCAGAGAAATGCAAATTAAGACAACTCTGAGATACCACTACACACCTGTCAGATTGGCTAGAATGACAGGGAAAGATAATGCGGAATGTTGGAGGGGATGTGGGAAAACAGGGACACTGATACATTGTTGGTGGAATTGTGAACACATTCAGCCATTCTGGAGAGCAATTTGGAACTATACTCAAAAAGTTATCAAACTGTGCATACCCTTTGATCCAGCAGTGTTTCTACTGGGCTTATACCCCAAAGAAATACTAAAGAAGGGAAAGGGACCTGTATGTGCCAAAATGTTTGTAGCAGCCCTGTTTGTAGTGGCCAGAAGCTGGAAAATGAATGGATGCCCATCAATTGGAGAATGGTTGAGTAAATTGTGGTATATGAATGTTATGGAATATTATTGTTCTGTAAGAAATGATCAGCAGGATGAATACAGAGAGGATTGGCAAGACTTACATGAACTGATGCTAAGTGAAATGAGCAGAACCAGGAGATCATTATATACCTCAACAACGATACTGTTTGAGGATGTATTCTGATGGAAGTAGATCTCTTCGAGAAAGAAAGCTAATTCAGTTTCAATTGATCAAGGATGGTCAGAAGCAGCTACACCCAAAGAAAGAACACTGGGAAATGAATATAAACTGTTTGCATTTTTGTTTTTCTTCCCGGATTATTTATACCTTCTGAATCCAATTCTCCCTGTGCAACAAGAGAACTATTCAGTTCTGCACACGTATATTGTATCTAGGATATACTGTAACCTATTTAGCATGTAAAGGATTGCTTGCTATCTGGGGGAGGGGGTGGAGGGAGAGAGGAGAAAAATCGGAACAGAAGTGAGTGCAAGGGATAATGCTGTAAAAAATTACCCTGGCATGGGTTCTGTCAATAAAAAGTTTTTTAAAAAATGCTATGCACTTCCAGAGAAAGAACTGGTGGAAGTTTTAAGAAATGGCTAACAAAAAAAAGTGATAAATATTGCTCTATTAGATATGATTCATAGGATGAATACAAATCAGTATGGGAAGATTTACTCTTATTCTTTTCTTCTTTAGTTTTTGTTATAGTTATTGTGTGTGTGGTTTTTGAGGACTTGCTTCCTTTGAGAAATTATAATGATAAAGCTTATACCAGAGAAGATATGAAAAGAAGCTTTTTTGCAAAGGGAAGACTGTGAGGGTGAAATACTATATATGTTAGAATATATTAGTTATGCTGAACTGATTCTCCTCCCTCTGTCTATAAGAAATAGCTCCTTTTTTGAGACAATGTGGAGTAAGATGCTTTGGTAAATAGAGCTGATATAAAAAACAAATAATCAACAAAAATTCATTTTAAAAATAATGTATCATCTGCAACTGTCTCTTCATTTAAAGATCTGCATTTCTTGAGAATCCTAAAACTAATTGCCAAGTACCTAAAATTGAGGTAGGTAGCATGGATAAAATGGAACAAAAATCAAGGGGTATAGGAAAATGCTTTTGTGGAAAAAGTAACCCTCTCAAAACTGAGCTAAGGTTAAGGTATTTCTGCTTAGAGACCATAGATCTAGCCCAGGAGAGTCCTTAAATATTATCTGGTCTAACTCTTTCATTTTACAGATAAGGAAATTAAGGCTCAAGATCACAGGGTAAATAAGTAGTAGATGAGGGATCTGAAGCTATGTCCTCTGGCTTCAACCAGTTTTAGACTCAGCTCTTAGTTTGAAATATAATTATATAAGCACCAGCCCTGAAGTCAGGAGGACCTGAGTACAAATCTGTTCTCAGACACTTAATTCTTCTTGCTGTATGACCCTGGGCAAGTCACTTAACTCCAATTGCCTCAGCAAAAAAAATAAAAAAATAAATTGTACAAAAGCACATTGTGAGAGTGCTTGCAAGAACAGCTTTTCAATGTGATTTACTTTGTTACCCTGTGAGAAATCTCTCTTAAAAACAACAACAACAAAAAGGGATAGGCTGGTACATCCACTTATTTTAAAGATGACTATCAAACTTCTCTATAAAATAGAGAGTTTTCATGGTATGCAGTAATGAGGAAAGAGGACAGTGTTCCCCCAAGTGCCCTTGCAGCAACTCAGCAAATTGTGCCAAAGAAATGTTCTCTCAAGCTTCAATTAATTATCAAGAGGATTAGCTGTAGCATTTCAGTGAAAGCAGTAAAGGATCTGGCAACCCACTCACTTACCAGCCTAGAGCTCTAGAGCCTTCTGGAAGGTTTAAAACAAAATCTCCCCAACAACAGTGGACCCTCTAAACATTCCAGCTTAAGATTCAATGCTATGCTAAAAAAAAAAAAAAAAATAGTGATTCTAATTTCTGGCAATATAAATTGTAAAGATGGAGCTCCTATAACATAAAGCAGCAAAACTCAGGAGGCAGATTCCCAGGTTACTTAACACTGGCTTCTCTGGAAGAATATATTAGAAGCAATTGGGCGACCTTCCAATCAACTCTTCATGCCCTTCAGAACCAGTCTTTCTCCAAGTAACTCATGACTTTCTACAATGAGTCTCCAGTTAAAATTAACTCCACAAAGAAAACAAAGAATGTGCTGTACTCACATTATCCATTTGCATGCATTCAGCTCAATCTTCTAATATAAGACTCAGTATTTTATGTGTCTTTCAGACACATGCAGCAGTTTCCCAAACCAGTCATGCTTACTGAATTCAATAAATTTTTGAGTATTTATACTCAGTTTTTTTCCAAGTTATCACAATCAAGCTGAATTGAGAATGTTTTGAAATTTATTTCAACCATTTTCTTCAATGTTATCTTCCAGAGTAAAAAAAAAAAAAAAAAAAAAAAAAAAGCTTCCAAATTCCTTACAACTTAAAACATCCTTTTCCTGGCTTTCCCTACTTTCAATAATATCTAGCATACACAGAACTTTTAGTTTTGTGAATATTATCTCATATTCGGTCTCCAAAACTACCACTTTTACAAGGGTTCAAAACTATCTTTGCATGTATTTTGAAAATAAAAGGCTATTATTAAAAAATTTAAATACACACACACACATATATATACATGATAAAATAAAAACAAAACAAAACAAAAAACTACCACTGAGGAAGATTGTATTATTTTTACAGATTAGGAAACTAAGGCTCAGAAATAGTAAATGATTTGTTCTGGTTGATTCGGCTAGTATCTGAGGCAGAAATTGTTTTCAATTCTTTCTGCCTCCAAAGTCCAACATTCTATCCATTATGACATCTGGGTCCTTCCCTGAAGGAAAGAAAGAAGAAAGGTTGGAATCATTTCCATATTTGGGGGGGGGGGGGAATAAAATTCTGTTTACAACACCAATAGAGCATCTTATACATAGTAAGCGTTTAACATTTTTAAAAAGTTATTAAGAGGTACATGTGAAGAAACAGGATACCAAATATTATTTATTGAGTTCATTTTTTTCAAATCTGCAAATATATCTGCCAATATTAGACCCTTTAGTACTTACATTAACTCACTTAACGCTATGAGAAAATAATTTTATGCATTACAGTAGTAGCATGCTAATTAACTTTTTTTAAATGCTCTGGGGGGGGGCTTTAAAATTGTATATTTTGATCCTGCAATACTACTTCTAGGTGTGTATTCCCAAGAGATTTTTAAACCTATTTGTACAAAAATACTTATAGCAGTTCTTTTTGTGGTGGCTAAGAATCTGAAATTGAAGGGATGACCATCATTTGGGGAACAGTTTAACAAGTTGTTGTATATAATTGTAATGGGCTATTTATTGTGTTATAAGAAAGGATCATTTCAGAAAAACCTGGAAAAACTTAAATGAACTGATGCACAATGAGGTAAGCATGACCACTGAACACAATAACAGCAATATTGTACAATGAAGAAATGAGTAACTTGGCAATACTGGTTGTTGTTTGTTCTTCATTTTTGAGTTTTGAGGAAAAGAAAGATATTATCCACAGAATAAAAATTAGCTTTTAAATATAAACCTGTAATTGTTCTCCCTAGGTGTACCTTATGTACTGACAAAAACTAGTTATCAGCATTAATATATTTTATACTAAAAAGATATTTCCTTAATTTTGTCCTCTTTCTTTCCCATCCAAGACAAAATGTTCCCTATTTTCCTAAAGCTCTGCTAAGATAATACTATCACCTCTTCCAAGTTGACTTCTCTGAATTTTATTTTATTTTTTAAAAAAGACGTGGTTTCTCATTTCTTCCAAGCTGGAAATGTAGGGGCTATTGCTCCTGTATTAGTGATCTTTGGCTTGGTACTCCATTTCTGGTTCACCCCTTCTCAGGGGCTCACCATAGTGATGCCAAACAGTATAAATGACATAATTTTGTAGTCTACTGCAGCTTAGAACTCATGAGCTCAAGAAATGCATCAGCCTCAGCCTCTCAAGTACCTGGGATTACAAGGATGCACCATCCTGTCCAGCATTTTCCTTGATTCACATCTTCTTTCTCCCTACCTCCCACCCCGAAAAAAAAAACCCTTTGCACAAATCACCTAGAAGTTCCCCGGATAGATTAAATCAAAGATCCAAAAGATTATCTGCTTCCCCCATATACATATAGATATGTGTTTGTACATTTAAACATGTGTATATATGTATGTATATATATATATATATTTATGCATAACATATTTATGCATAATATATATACATAAGCATCAGCATCTAGAAATTTATACACTAAACTTTTTCTAATACATTCATATAAAACACTTGACTAAAAATAATATGATAATTGAGGGCGTCTTAGCTCCTTAACAAAAAAATTGTTGCTTGAGAACATTTATTGGCCTTCAACTAGGGAAACTAAATTATACATATCTTTAAAAGTAAATGTCTAGGAAAAAAACTTTCTCTTTATTCATCACCAAGATAGAGTATTTCGCTCTTGTTATCCCATTCCCAGTAAAGTTTCTGTTTTATCATCCTATATTTCCTGGAAAGGATACTTATAAATTTGTGATAATAAGAGTCTCAAGTATTAAAACAACTCATTTAATTATCTCTTTGGCACTAAAAGAAGAATACACATGATGGAGTATAGAATTTTGCAAATTACCACACTCTCTGGGAATTGTCCCTCTAATGAATCTTTTCTTTTGCATTTCATGGATTGAGATCATTCATTCATCATTGATGATGGTTGTTACCTTAGCAATGCTTTTCTCTGTTGGAGACACTGATATTATATCACTGTCTATTTGAATCACAGGTAACCAATATTTTATATCTAAGAATTCAGTTAGTATCCAGTTGGATTCTGTTTTTGCCTACTCCTCGGTAGAGATTTCAAAATTTATAAATTTTCAAGCATATGAAAAATTGCTCATGTTAATATAACTGTTTTGAAAATGACATCTTTAATTTTGGATTTTCAAAATGACATAATGTCAAGGTAAAAACTGATGATAAAAACATCATGGTAACATTATAATAACATTATCCTGTGATTTTTTTTTCTAACTTTAAAATGGCAAAAATTAACATATTTAACTCTTTGATTAACCCTTTGATTAGCTCAGCTAGAACTAAGTAATAGTACAATTATCAGATCAATAATATTACCTCATATTGATTTATTCTCATTTTAAAATCATACATACACACATACACAAATATGAACATTGTAACCTTTCAATTACCTCAACTAATTAGAAATTCATTTTAACAAGGCAAAAGATACTTGTACGAAGCAATCATGCAATTCAGAAAGTTCCCACACCAATCACATAAATTTAGTTTAAAAATATACTAAATATTACAAGATCACATATAAGAGCCTATCTGTCCACAGTTTTGCTACTACCTACATAATCAACACAGCAAAGGGATAAAAGAAATTCCCTTCCCAAAAAGGGACCATGGAATGAGAACATGACTATGTCACAAATGGAAGTCTGTGGAGTGTTTTAAATAAAAAACTGTTTAGATGGAAGCCCAAAGGATAAGATACAGTCCTCTGCCTTCATGAAGGCATAGATGCAGGCTCTGGAGTCAGGAAGACCTCAAAATTCAAACTCAGCTTCAAACCCTTATCAGTTGTATAACTTTGGACAAATCATTTAGCCTCTGTTTTCCTCAGTTTTCTTAACTATGAAACAGGGATCAAGTATCCACATTGAAGAGCGACTGTGAGGATCAAAAGTGATATTTCTAAGAGTTTAGCCTGGCACTTAGTAGGAACTATATAGATGCTTTTTCTTTTCTTTTCCCCTTTTAAGACCTATATAGATAGATGCTTATTCCTTTCCTGTGGTGCTTTTCTTCTTTATAATATTAAAGTTCTCTCTGGGAGCAGGTTGTCTCTATCAATTCTAATGACTTAACAGTTTGTAAAGACTCCAACACTTTCCCTTTCCCTTCTAGGGCCTATATAGATGCTTATTCCCTTTCCTTCTCCTTCTTTACACGAGGGAGACATATCATATTCACAAATCAGTAAATGCAGAGATTGGGAAGAGAGGGGGCCAAGAAGATGTTCAATTTGTTAAATCAATGAATGAATGCCTATTTCTAAATTGTACCATACAGAGATTGTAATATGGAGTAGTGTGGCTGAAGAGTCAACCTCAGAGTCAGAAAGGCCTGGGTTCAAGTCCTTCCTATGACCCATGTTAATATGGAACTTAGTTAACCCTGTACCCCAGGCAGCTCTTTAAAACCATAAACTACAAACAGATGGCAAAGTTGCAATAGGCTGGAGTTTCCACATGGAGAGTTTATTAAAAAGATAAAACCAAGCATTTAAACATCCCAGGGGACTCATTAGATTCAGAATACAGTCCCCATTGAACAGTTCCATCCAATTTGTGGTTCAGGAAGAGGAATGATGAAAGAACCAGGTGGGACATTCTTTTATCTGGAAAATGGTGGAAGTTGGAGGAGGTAACAAACTCCTAATGCTACAAAACTTCCCAGTATGGCCCAAACCAGCTTAAAAAGTAATTGGTTAAATTATTTACTTACTTGATAAGTATTCAAGGCTGGATTTGAATTCAGGAAAATGAGTCTTCCTGACTTCAGGTCTGAAACTCTTATCTACTGTGCCACCTAGCTGCCCCAATTTTGTTGGTGCCTCATACACAACAGATTTGCATCCAAACACAGAAGGGTAATTCTCAGTGACAAGTCTTCTTTAGGTCCTTTCAAGGCATGAAATGTTCTTAGTTATTAGTGTGACTAAACCTATTATGAAACTATGTCAATAAAAGAGATATTTAAAGACATATTTTTTCCATTCAGAAATGATTCTGTAAGTATAGTATCATTGCAATTTACCTAATAAACATTATCCTAATTTTATTTGATCTGACATATATTTAGGGAAAGAGAATTTTGGATTGCAAAGGTCAAAGGATAATCCTTCACTCTTTATCAATAGCAAAACACAAAAGAAATCTTTGATAATATTTATAAAACTCAGTCTAACACATCTGTTACTGTATCCTCTCATTCTTCATTTCATTCTTATAGAAAATATATTTCTCCTCTTTAATTAAATCCTTCCACCTAAAAAAATGGAAAAATTCATAAATTGCTTATAAAACAAAGTTGATTTCACATATAGGCCACCTTTTTGTTTTTTAAATAACAAAATGTTAAAAAAAATAACAAAATGTTATACTGATTTTTATTAAGTTCATCATAAAAAAATCAATTATAAAATGTTTTAAAATAACTAAATCTTTTCACCTCTATATGAACGATCCCATCCCTTACCCTTTTAGAACATGCAGTCAACATGGTAAAGAGCAGAGGTGTCAAACTCAAATAGAAACTTGCCTCTTTAAGGTAATCACAAATTAACATTACCTATTTTGTATGGTATCGTATTTTAATTTTTTTTTAAGTATTTACCAATTATATTTTAATCTGGTTCTAGGCTTATTGAGAAGTTTTGCTACCCAGAGTTTGATAATTCTGGTGCAGAAGAAGGACTTCTGGACTTGGGAAAGAGAGACTAAGGCTCTAAAATATGAGTTCATAATCCACATTCCCTTCCCTCTCCAGCAGCATCAATCTTCCTAATTCAAATATGTTTGGGTCCTTCCTAAGGGTACCATGGCCAAGGAGGCAGAGCCCAAGATGGCGCAGTAAAGACAGGGACTTCCCCAGCTCTCCCTCAAACCTCTCCGAATACCTTTAAATAATGACTCTAAAATTGTAGAGCAACAGAACCCTTGGGAAAAAAAAACAAAACAGAATGAAACAAATGAAACAATTTTCCAACCCAAGACAATTTAGAAAGTTGATAGGAAAGATCTGCTACTCCAGGGTGAGTGAAGCACAGTCCAGAGGAGAGCAAGGAAACCAGGCTGCAGCAAACCAGGAACAAGTCTTGGGATGATTAAATCAGTGGCAGCAGTAGTGATTTCCAGATCCCTCAGGTCACAGATAACAAAGTCAATTTAGAAGACCAGCAGGAAAGGTCAGCCTCATAGAGGTCAGAGTGGAGCACAGTCTAGTACTACCGTGGCCCTGGCAAACCAGGAGCAGGACTTTGGAGCCACTAAATCAGCAGAAGCATCTTCCAGAGCTCTCAACCCCAGATATTTAGGGGGTCAGATGATTACAGGGGTCTTTGCTATCCCTGAGGCAGGACTCTCTTGCTTTGAACATACTTGGATCTGGGTCACAGTTCTAGGAGGAGCTCTAGCACTCTAGAGATACTGGAGCAGAGGCTCCCTTACAATTCCAGGACAGAAAAGAATGCTTGTGATTGCTCACAGACCAGAGCACTACTGGGTGAGGAGAGTAGTAAACACACCTCTCCTTAGTTCATGCCATCTTGGAAGAAATGAAAATTTACACATCCTAGGAGTATTTCTGAAAATAGTTATATAAACCACCATAATTTTGAGATAGTGCAATCACCACCCTGGAAGCAGAGACCTATTTTAACAGTTAGAAGTCAAATAATAGGCTGGGTAAAAATCTGACTATAGAAGGTTACTATGATGATAAGGAAGATCAAAACTCAAAAGACAACAAAATTCAAAATTCAGAAGTCCTACAATCCAAAGCCTCCACAAAAAATATGAATTGGTCTTAGGCCATGGAAGAGTTTAAAAAAAAAAAAAAAAAGATCTCTGAAAATCAGATAAAAGAGGTAGAGGAAAAATTGGGAAGAAAAACTTGAGAAAGGCAGATAGTCTATTGAATAGGATATTATCAGGAATGAAGTTTAGAAAGACTAAGTTCAAATCTTGCCTTAGACATTTATTAATCTTCAAGTTCTTCAGTTTATTTAATGTTTATATGATTCCTTCTAGTTTTAAACCAATGACCCGGATATGAAAACAACTAAAAACTCTTCATTTGATCCTGCTGCCCGAACCTCTCACTTTACAGATGAGAAAATTTATGTTCAGACATTTGAGGTTCACACAAGGATAATTAATTATCAGAACCAGTATTTGAACAAGGTCCACTGAGTCCTAATCCAATCTGCTCGTTCTAATGTCACGTAATTCTTCCTATTTCTCTTTCCTTCCACTGAACTTCTTAAAGTCAATTCAATAAATGAATTGTTTGCACCATCTGTAACTGTGGTTAATTTAAAAAAAAAAAAAAAAAAAAAAAAAAAAGGAAAAATAGCCCTTGTTCTCAAAGTAGTTACAGTCACTGAAATGGACCAGTAGACACTTCCTTTGTATTTGCATCACTACCATTCTGGATAAGGATTATTAAGCAGATAAAGCTTAATAAATACTTATTGACAGTGATTTTTCCAATTATTTTCTCCTCATTCCCCTGCAATCTAGTTGTCTCCCATTCTACATTAAAAACTGATGCCAACTCTCCTCCATTCCAAACCAATGACTTTTTGCTCTATTCTTTTTCTTGACTACCAGGCTGGATTTATTACTATTGACTATCCCGTCCATCTTGAAATTCTCCTCCCTTAGCTTTAATACATTATTCTACCTTTTCATCTTCTCTAATTTATCCTCTATAGAATGTTCAGAAAAGAGTGAGAGAAATGGAGCCACTATAGCTTATGCATTGTGAAGGAGCTTAGCCACAGAAAAGTAATAGAGATATAAGACAATAATTGGTGGAGACAATAGGATTAAATGAGAGATTATTTTTAGGATAGAAAAAAAAAAAGAGCATGTAGGTAAACATCAGGGAAGGAGCCAATAGATATGAAAAAATTGGAGATAAGATCATAAGGGTAATTGAAGGTAGGGGTGGGAGTGACGATATGCTTGAGAGACCGAGAGCTGATAAAAAACCTGACCTTTAAATATACAAACACATAGTTACGACATTTCATATAAATTACCTATTCTTCAAATTAAACATACTCAATTCCTACATCCAATTTAATCTTCCAGTCCTTTCATCAAGCTGGTCACCATTTCCTGGACAAAATTTGGTCTTTCCTAAAATGTAGTTCACAAAAAGAACTTAACACAATACTTTGGAAATGATCTCAATAGAAATAAGAAAAGAGCAATTATTTCCCTCAGTCTGGACATTAATACGTTTCTTGTAATGCAGCTTGAAAGAGTATTGGGCAGCTAGGTGGCAAAGTGGATAGATATCTGGCCTGAAGTCAGAAAGACTCATCTCAAATCTGGCATCAGACACTTACTAGGGATTTGACCCTTGAATATCACTTAACCCTATTTGCTTCAGTTTTCTCATCTGTAAAATGAATGGGAAAAGGAAATGGCAAATCACTCCAGTGACTTTGCTAAGAAAACCCCAAATGGAGTTACAAAGAGTCAGGCATGACTGAAAACAACTAAACAACAACAAAAAGACAATATTAACTATTTGGGGGTAGGAAGGAGAGCAAGGGGTCTACCCTGTACTGTAACAACACTTTGATGGTATACCTAACTATGCACTGGGTAAAACCCCTGTGGAACATCTACAGGGGAAACAGACAAGAGTGACACAAATAATATCTGTTCACAGATAACTTGTGGTCTGCAATTATTGGAGGAGAAACCTATAGTAAGGTTACCAATCTATTCAAATATCAAGCAAACAGTCAACTATACAGAACAGTGGATGGAGAACTAAGCTTAGAATTCAGATCCTAAAACAGACCTTATTAAGCTGTGTGATCCTGGACTTATCACTTAACTCCTCTATCTGCCTCAGTTTTCTCAAGTACAAAATTGGAGTGTTAGAAGCCTACTTCTCAAAGTTGTTATAAGGTTAAGATAAAATCTATAAAGTACTTAGCACAGTGCCTGGCACATAGTAAGTCTTTAATAAGTCTCCATACTGTAATGAATCAAATACAAAAGCCAAACATGACTTCAAATGCACAATTTATAGTACAATATGTCATCTCTGAATGCAAATGTTTAAAGGAGTAGGTATTAACAAATGCCAGTATCCCACAAAATCCTTAGGAAAAGTCTTGACAAGTACAGCTCACACTATTTTATAGATAAAGAGTGAAAAAAAGAATAGCCCAAGGAGGTTTTCAATGAAAGTATTTATTTAGCACTGTGCTCAACCTGCCATTTTAATGCACAAAGTTGTTCCTGAGTTCTCAATCAATTAACAATGCCACACTGGGGATACATAGAAAAATGTGAAACAACCTCTGACCTTAAGGTACTAATACTCTATTCAGGCATGTATGCTCCCAAAATGTCTGTTCCTTCAGAACAAAAACTTATGCTTAATCATTTGGTATCCTTAATGTCTGGTACTATAGCTGACAGGCAATGAGAGCTTAATAAATGTTTGCATCAATGTATATGTTTGGAATTACTGGAGAATTGATTATTAGGTAATGAACTGGTTTGACCCCAGCATCTCCTGAAATTAAGAAAGGGACTAAAAATATTGTTAGTTAAGAAAAACCCTGCAAATAACAAAAATATCCATCTTCTGAAGACATGTTGAGTACTGGGAAGGCACTTCATATTTATAATGATGGCCTTAGAGTAGGATTGAACTAAAAAATGCAAAGAACAGTGAGATGGTGCCATAGTGCATAGCGGATTCAGCCTGGAATCAGGAAAACTCACCTTCATGAGTTCAAATTTGGCTTCAGATTCTCAATACCTGTGTGACCTGGGCAAGTCACTTAACCCTATTTGCCTCAGTTTCCCCATGTAGCTGAAGAAAGAAATGGCAAATCACTGGAGTAGCTTTGCCAAGAAAAGTCCAAACGGGGTCACAAAATAGTTAGACAAGACTGAAAAATGAAGCCAAAATGGAAAACCCTGTAGATAATCTTAACTATACTCTAATAGTGCATTTCTAAATTTTTTTCTTTTAAAAAACATACAATCATGCATGTGATTAACTACACAACACAGCCTTGTTAAAACAGACAATTTCCCATTTGGAAAGTGCCTCTTCATAAATTCACTCCTTCAGTGACATCACATTATCAAGAGAGACAAAGAAGGGGCCATTAAAACAGAAACAATATACTTCTTCCCAAGAACAATGCAAGCAAACTATCCACACAGAAAATTACTCCAACCACCCAGGGTCTATTCACACCCAGTCAGTGAAAGAGACATTCATATTTTAAGAAACACAATGCACACAGAAATATATAGATACATACAACTTACCCAGGCAAAACTAGCCTCTTAGAAAACTCATTGTTTAGTTATTTTCCTTGATAATAAAACTTCTGTGCCAGATAAGCAACATGCTCCCCAGCCCCCCACTTCCTGCCTACTCCCCCCAAATACTGATTTGTCTGCCAATAAAAAAAACTCCTTACCTATTTATGAGAAATATGCAATTACCCACCTCCCAAAATATGAAATCTAGGGAATATATTCATCACTTCTCCAACATACTTAAATTTTTACACCTACAGAAAGATGTAGTTGGGTAAGTTTAACAACCCCAAACAAACCAAGCTCTGGAATTCACAAAGTCATAGGACTTTGAGCATATTATTTTCTCTTTCTGAATGTAAGTGAATAGGACTGATTGGATGAAGTTTTCTCAGTTTGAGACTAGGCCTAAGTCATATGATCCTTATTCCCAGAATTGGGAGATCAGACCTTAGACTCTGGATCCAAGAAAGACCCTGGGAACTCACATGATGTCTAAAAGGTCAGACCCTAAGTGACAGAAAGTTACACAAAGGGATGTGACCCACAGAAAGCAGACAACCTAAGTGATCATTGATCAAGGAGGATTACTTCCTTTTAGTCTATCCAATGAAAATGCTTGAATCTTTTGTTATTTAAATCTGAGATGCCCTGAGCTGTGATGGCTCCCAGATGCGTATCTGGGCCTCTCCCAGCAGGGTAAAGAGTAATAAATGCTTTCTCTTGGTACCTGAAGATGTCTCTGATTAGTTAATTTGGGAAAGAGGGTCTAGCGCCTGTCTCACATATAAAGAGAGGGAAAATGAGAATCGCATTTTAATGCAATTCACAAGGCTATATGAAAGGTCCTATATAATACACATCCACCCACATACATGGCATAGCACATTGTGAGTTCCTATTCTGGTTTGTGACAGTTCAAGATATTTCTCAAATTTCTCAGGTCCTTTTCCCTTACTGATCAAAAAGTGGTATCTTCCGCAAATTCCACAACATTGTCCTTGTTTTGAGCTCTCTGGTTATTGCAATTAAGATAAATGAAATAACTTGAAGAAACATGATATTGAACAGAAGTCACAGTACTTAACATGCAATTTATTTACTCTGAAAAAAATTAAATCTGGTACATATTTACAAATTGTTTAAAAGTTTATATACTAATAGAATCATTTGTCAAGAGTTGTACGTAATCTCCACTTCTTACCAATGCTATTTAATAGAATTATTCTGCAACTCATATTTTATATATTTGTTGTCTAAGTAAATGGTTTTAAAAGGTTTTTTGGCCACCAAAATTATCTGCATTCTTTTTTTGAGATTCAGGACATTAAATGCTTACAGAGCATTGAGAGGTTAGATAAAACCTCCTTCACTTCCGAATGGAGTTTATAATCTAGGCAATTCAGAGAGAATTGTAATAACAACACAGGATAAATGCATTAGAATTACAAAACAAAAGCATTAAATCTAAATGAAAAATTACAACTAACTGTAGGATTTTGAGAATGTTTATTGGAAGAATTGGTGAGAAAGGAAATACATCAAGCAAACAGTGCACAGTATACATTTGAGAGGTACAGAATAAATAGAGAGTAATCAAGTTAAATTATGGAGTGTAATATGAAGCAGAAGCTAGAAAGGTAGACTTGTGTAAATTGTGCAGGTCAGAATCCAAGGCAAAGAGGTAAAAAAACAAACAAAAATAACCTTTCTAATTGCCAACAGACTTGAATGAAATCATGGCTAAGAAAAATTACTCTGCCTAGGATTTGATGGAAGGATTAGAGATGATTTAGAATAGTTATGGGAAGGACAAATGTGTTTCATGCAACAGAACCCTATCATGTAGTTGAATTGCAAAACAAGTTAGAAAGTGAAAGTTAATAATTTGAATGGAGAGAATAGTGAATTAAGCAGATTAATATGAGCCATAAACATAAAACAAGATAAAATTAGAAAACAAAAATAAGAAAACTAGCACTAACTGGAAGAAATGAAAAAGAGAACACAAATTTTTACCCAATTTGGCATGTCATTATCATAGCAAGTGAGAATAGATTTTGCAAATGCCTTTCAGGTTTGTTGTTGTTTTTTTTTTCCCCAGAAGAGAACCTAAATAATAATTACATGCAATATATAAACTAATTATAAGTTCATATTTGTTTAGCATCTTTCATCTAAGTGCTCAAAGTTTACACCCAAACACTAATTAGACCTAAATACTGTGGGACAAGTGACGGTGTTATAACTTTGGCTTCTTATATCTATCCAAAGATCTGAAAACTTCCTTACCCAATTTCTCCAAGTACCAGCATAAAACAAAAGTCACCATCCAGTCAATATCAGTTTTATCTTATTTCTCTACCACAAAAACAATCTGCATTAACAACTTAAGGCAAAGCAATGATAAGGGGAAAAAATGAACTATTTCACAAACTTCTGGATTAGGAATTTCTCTTTTTAATCTAAATTCAATTGGGACTTTTCACTTTTAAGTCAAAAGTGGAACTTTTTAAAAAAATCCACATTCCTTAGATTTTTCTTTAAGGCTCATTATTTCTTCTGAGAGAAGGGGTTAAAAAGATATCTAACAGACACTCACAGAGTCTGGGTCCTAGTCCTGTACATATCCCTTCTTGGTTATGAGACACTGAAAAAAATCACAAGCTCTCTGAATCTGTTCCCTCTCTGTAAAATGGGAATAGAATAATGCCCTACTCATTTTGTCTGGATTTTATGAAACTCAAATAAGATACTATATGAAAAGCACTTAAGTTTTATGGTACTCTATAAAAATGTTGATTTATAGACATCAAAATCAAGATCTCCAAATTTTCACTCACCCCCCAAAAAAATCCTTTTCATAAAATGTCATGATGCTAGAATCCTCAGTTTCTGAATCTGCAAATGCAAATTATGACTTCCAAGGTCCCTTCAACCTATCCTTTTAGGGTAATTCTGTCCTCAAACACAGACAACTAAGACTAAATATTCAAACAAAACTGAAATGTTAGCTAAGGAGTTTTGTACACTATAAGGATCAGAATTTAAGAACCCTTCACAAGGGTCAAGTTGTCAAGTGAAGAAATATATTAAAACAAAAATTTTTATTTTAAAGTAAAATTATTTTTTAAACATTTTAGTTGATATGCCAGGTTGGTCCTCTAGTGTTAAACCATGACTGAAGTTATAGATATTCTATGTTCATGTAATTCAACATTAATAGCAATTACTTCAAATACGTACAGCAGGGGGAGAAGTCAAGAGACAATAATTGTAAAGAAATGATTAAATCACTAAATGACAGCTCAGAATTTCATCCTTTTTAGACTGTGACCTTCTAAGAGGAAAAGACTGATTTTGTGTCTTCCTTTGCATCCCTAAGGCTGAGCAAAATACCCGCACCAAGAAAGCACTTACCTATTTGCTAACTTGACTCACTCTCTCACCTTGATTATTGCACTTATTGTTTCAATTCTCTCCCCTTTCTAATTTTTCATCCTCACAGTTTGCTCAAACGTAAGTCTGATCATGGCAATAAATTCTTGTGGCTCTCTATTATTTCTAGCATCAAATAAAAACTCCTCTATTTTGCATTTTAAGACCTTCACAATCCAGTTCCAACCTATCCCTTTTCAACTTTATTATCTCTTACTCCATTTTATAAGCACTTTGGTCCAGTTGAACAAGTATTACCATTGCTCCTCACATAACACTCCATGTCCCATTACCTTGTATATATTTCTGTCTACTCATATGTTACTTTTCTCGATAAAATATAAGCTTTGAAGGGAAGACCATTTTGATTCTAGTTTTTTAATTGTCAGCATCTAGAAAAATACTTATAAGTATTTTAGAACACCTACTGCATGCTAGGCATTGTGCTAAATGCTTTTTACAAGTATAATTTCATTTGATTCTCACAACAATCTTGCAAAACTAGGTGCTGCTCCTTTTGTTGTTGTTGTTTGCTTATTTTTGTTCTTTCTTATTTTCTTCCCCTTTTGATCTGATTTTGTTTCATACATTATAAGTGTGGAAATATGTAAGAAGAATTGCACATGTTTTACTTCTTTATTATGGGGAGAGGAGAGATAGGAAAAGATGGAGAAAAAATTGGAACACAAGAATAAACACTGAAAACTATCTTTGCATGTATTTGGAAAAAATAAAAAAGCGATTAATATTTTTAAAAACACAAAAATGATATGGAGATAGTGAAATTTTAAAAAATGTTTTCATTTAAGGGAATTGAGACAGAGATTAAGTGGTTTGCCCTGATTCACACAGTTTATAAAGTTTAAGGCAGAATTTGAACTCAGATTTTAAAAAACTGGCTTCAGATTCAGTATTCTATCCACTTCACTACTAATTGCCCTAGAGAATAACTGGTATTTAATAAATGCTTGTTGCAACTGATCAATTATCATATGCAGGCATTAAAAAAAAAATCTAAACTGTCAACTCCTCATGTTTTTTCCAGTAGAGATTGACTAACTGCAATGAGCCACACATGATTTCTTTTTTTTTTTTTTTTTAAATAACTTTTTATTGACAGAGCCCATGCCTGGGTAATTTTTTTTTACAACATTATCTCTTGCACTCACTTCTGTTCCAACTTGTCTCCTCCCCTCCTTCACCCCCTTCCCCAGATGGCAAGCAGTCCTATACAAGTTAAATATGTCACAGTATATCCTAGATACAATATACGTGTGCAGAACCGAACAGTTTTCTTGTTGCACAGGAAGAATTGGATTCAGAAGGTAAAAATAACCTAGGAAGAAAGACAAAAATGCAAGCAGTTTACATTCATTTCCCAATGTTCTTTCTTTGGGTGTAGTTACTTCTGTCCATCCTTGATCAATTGAAACTGAGTTAGATCTTCTCTTTGTCAAAGAAATCCACTTCCATCAGAATACATCCTTCATACAGTATCATTGTTGAGGTACATAATGATCTTCTGGTTCTGCTCATTTCACTTAGCATCAGTTCATGTAAGTCCCGCCAATCCTCTCTGTATTCATCCTGCTGGTGCCACACATGATTTCTTGAACCCTTGTATATATTTCTGAGATGGGGCTAGAAATTCTGAGAAATAGGTAGAAGGGGTAGAGGAAGGAAGAGGGGAAAGCAAAGAGAGGAAGGGAAGGGAATCAATCTTCAAACTCTAGCTATGCATTTTAACTAACACAGAAATTGATCCATTACTGTAATTATAAAACACTGAAGAAGAAGAAGAAAAAAATACTTTTCTCTTAGCCATGTATTTTTGGACATTTCTTAAGTAAAAAATAACTAAATCAAATGGAATCTTCAACAAATGATATAGTAAGATGTTTCCCTCCTTTTGCTTCTCCATCTTAATCACTGGTAAAATAATCAAGCAACTTAATTATTTTTAATAGCTAGGATGAATTTGCTGAGATTCTGAGTGAGCAGTTACTTTATCCTCCTACATTAGTACAAAGTGTCCTTTTAAGTGAACCTTCTATTTATGTGACTACTTAGCAAGATGCTCTGAGTTCCTTGAGGAAAAGTTTCTTTTAAAAAAATAATAGCTTTTAATTTTCAAAATATATGCAAAGATAGTTTTCAACATTCACCTTTGCAAAAAAATCTTGTGTTCCAATTTTTTTTCCCGACTTTTCCCCCACCCCCTCCCATAAACATGAAGGAATCCAATATAGATCTAATGTGTACAATTCTTCTAAACATATTTTCACATGGCTAAAATTTCATATCTTCTATTCTCCCTTCAAAAGTCTGCTTCAAAACAGCATTCTAACATCATGAAGGTAAGTGAGAGAATTCTATAGTCACTAAAATGTACTCACTTCTGTAGTGAAAATATAGCTCCATAATCTAAAATCTTTCCAGTATTTCTAATAAAATGTTTCTGAAACATGGCCAAAGTCTTGCTATATTAACAAGTTAAACAATTAGATAACGTAATACATTTTGTCAAAGATGAAAAAAATCACAAATGTATTCATATTTTAGGAAAGCACTGGCATTAGGAAAACATTTCATTCTGAAGAGAGCAACTATGTGTCTGATCTAACCACAAACACCTTAAACAAGAGAATTCATTTCAAAATATTTTCTTTGGAACCACCCTAAATTACTGCAGACAAAAAGCTGAGGGTGTAGAGTATGGACTTCATCAGATTAAAAGAGAATGTCATTAGATGAATTAAAGAAATTATATTTTGGCATGGATACAAGTCTATGCAACTCCAAACATTTTAGATAGCAGGCAAATTTCCAAGTTCTTGCTAGTTCATTCACATCACTTCTTCCTTCCATAGCCCTTTTATACTCACTTATTTGTAATTTATGAAATATCAACAATGGAAGACAACTTTAATTTCTAAAACATACTCTATTCTACTGCAACATAATTAGAAGACGAGCTAGTGAAAGAGAAGAAACTATTAATTTTAAAAAGCTTTCAAAATTCAATTGCTTAAACTAGATTTCTGACCAAAAAAACACACAAAACTATTTAACATCTTTCTGGACAGCCATTTAGTAAATCACTATGAAAATTTCAACTGCCTTGTCATTAATAAGAGAAACCCTCCTTATCCACATCGCCAAAATGTTTCTTTTCTTTGTAAGCTCTAGGATTCTGTGTATGTTAACAACTCTAAATGGCAAAGAAAATGACCAAAATTGTAGCAGTCACTTTCTCTTTATTGGTAGTAAAAACAAAATCAAAACAAAATTCTCAATATATAATATTCTATCCTTTGTAAAATTAAAAGCAAGACTTTATGAAAGACAGAAAATGTCATTCCATAAAAAGAACTGATGGAACCTAATATGCATTATTTGGAAAAAACATGGTTTTTAGATCTAAAATGAATAATTTCATAGAGATGGCTGGCAAATCTGTGTAGGCCAGATCTCAGGCAAAAGTGATAAAATAAGACATAGTTTGATTTTAGTACCTCTTTGGTCACAAAGGTCACAAACTTAAGAGTTTGTATGCTCAAAGGGCTATAAAACTGCATCTTTGATCCAAGACTACCACTACTAGATTTGTATCTCAAAGAGAGCAAAGAAAAATGAAAAGAATCCATATGCACAAAAATATTTATAATAGCTCGTTTTGTTATGACAAAACATGGCTGGATGGACATGGAAGGAAACTGAGCCCATCAATGGGGAATGGCTGAATAGGTCATCATATGTGAATGTAATGGAATATTATAGTTCTACTAGAAATGATGAAAGGCTGATTTATGAAAAGCCTGGAAAGATTTACATAAATTGATGCTTAGTGAAGTAAGCAGAACCAAGAAAACATTGTACAATGATCCAAAACAATGTCAAAGGATTCATGATGAAAATAATATTGACTGCCTTATCTAATGTTACCAGAACAAATGACTTAGACAGGAAAATAGAAAAGAAGCCAGTATAATGAATGCAAAAGACAAAAAGTATAATATGGACTTTCCATAGGCAAAATATTTCTGTCCTTATACTCCATGTATAATAATGTGACTCTCACTTTTTTTTTTAACTTTCAAAAACTGTAACTTCCAAAAAAAACTTCATTCAAAGATATCTCAACTTATTGCTAAGGATTGATTTTTTTAAAAAGTATTTTAACCATGCACTGTCTCTTGAAATATTTTCATCCTCTTAACAGAGGTGAAGGGGCCACAAGGGCACGAGTTCTTAAAAAAAATAAAAATAAAAAAAAAAAAAAAAAGGAAGGTTTTGTTCTGCTTCATTTTGAGGGGAACAAAACCATTCCCTGGATCTTTTATGAAATCTGCTTATAAAAATTTAGAGCTTAAAAAAAAAAAAACCACACTAATCCTATCTCACAGGTTCTAAATATTTCTCCCAACTCAACACAAAAAAATATTCTTTCTCTAGCTTTAAGACTATCAGGATTTTATTGGCATTTTGCACTTGCTCTCATAGCAGAAGTAAGACTATTAATGATAAATTTTTTTTCTGCTTATAACCCATAATAAAAGGTTCAGTCCTAGAAAGCATATACCTGCAAGGGAATTGATTATTCAGGTTACAAAGTCAGAGTGAAGGGAGAGGGGATATAGAACAAAGCAAAGGAATTAGATGGCTTGGGGGATGGGTTCCTTCCAGCCCCCAAAGGAAACATCCTGCCTTTCTTTTGTAGCTCAAGTTACTTCCTCGTGTATTTCAGGGCAATTGGAGAAAGGGGAAAGAAAAAAAGAGAGAGAGAATCATGTAGCTTAAAAAATTTCTAATTTGGAGGAGAAAACAGAAATTTACTAAGTTCCACAGGAAAAGAGGGGCTTCTCTCTGTCAACTTACTTAGATTAAAAGTCTCTGAAATGTTATTTTTTTCATCAATATATTAAAAAGACTCAAAATTAACCAAGACATCCATAATCACATGAATAGATGATGAGGGTGTGCTATCGGGTGGGAACATCTCCTCCACCAGGTACCTTTCTGGGAAACATAGAGGTTAAGTGATTTTCCCAGAAGAACCAAAAAGATCACATCTGAGACAGAATTTGAGGACATGTGGCCTGCCTGAAAATTCAGCAATTTATCCAATAGGTAGGTATACTGAGAAGGAGGAATCAAGAGAGGAAGGGAGGGAGGAAAGGAAGGAAAGAAGGAAAGAAGGGAAGAAGAGAGAGAGGAAAGGAGGGAGGGAAGGGAAGGAGAGAAAAAAGGAGGGAAAGAGGGAGGGAGAAAAAAGGAAGGGAGGGAGGAAGGGAAGGGAGAGAAGGAAAGAGGAAGAAAAGAAGGAAAGTGAGGGAAGAGAAGGAAGGAGGGAGGGAGGAAAATCAAGGAACTAGAATAGAAAGTTTAGAAAACCATGTTGAAATGATGTATAATCAATTATATATTGCTGCAAATTAAATTATCTAATAATTTACAATATTTTAAAGCAAATATTTTATATTTTGAATATTTTCAAGCAGGCCATGAATTACACCACTTCCTCAGAAATGCTTGATAAATATCCCCATCATTAATATGATCCTGAGACTGCACAGCAAAGATTCTCATTCAGAAGGCCTCTGCAGAAGTACTGAGTGCACCTGTAGCAATCTGGAATACATACAGTACCAATAAATGCTTATCAATTTTCAGAGCCCTCTTGGGCTCCCACCAAGCTAATGGTAAAGACAAAGATAGATTTAATCTGCCCCTTGAGAAAGCTTTTTTCTTTGTCATTTGCAAAATGTTTCTTTCTTCAGTGTTATATACTAAAGACATCACTTCCTACAAATTACACTTGCAAAAGTGCAAATTGCAAAGAAGTTTTCAATACTTCCACACTAGGAGGCTTTTACTACATACTAGCCTACATCTCCCTCCCCCCAAAAAAAAAAATTAGATTTGTCCAAATCAAAGATTAAAAAAAAAATTTCTAACAATGAATATTATTAACAACTGATTCTCACCTGAGATGCTTGCGATTCTGTTTGGAAGAAACAGAATGAAAACCTGAACACCTCTCTAAACCACATATTGTGGAATAAATAAAAGATCCCATGAAAACATGACTAGAAATGAAGCTTTTTTCCTTTATGGTTAATCCTGAAAGTTTTATATAATCTCGATATTAAAAGAAATCTCAGATATCATCTAATGATTCCAGTCTAACCAATTCCTAAAGAATTACTCCCTTTTACAACTGTAGTGATATGCCTATTTCTTGAGGAAGTACATTTCACTCGTTTTTGCTTACATTGAACCCAAATCTACTTAAGTGTCTGAAGCCAGATTTGAAGTCCTCCTGACTTCAAGGTTCTATCCACTGTGCCACCTAGCTGCCCTGAAAAATATTTCTGCATGTATTTGGGAAAATAAAATACTATTAAAAAATAAAGAAAGAAATCAATTATAAAGCAAGAGTAAAGGGAGACAGAGGCGAACAGTGAGACAGAGACAGAGACAGAGACAGATCAGACAACCAAAATGCCATCATAGCAAAGGCAATTGTAGCAATATATTCTGACGCCACACTAAAGGATAAAGTAAAGCCCATTTTTAATTTGGTTGTTTAGAGCTCAGAACACTTGGGAGAAAAAGAAATCTTAATCAAATCCTCCCTCTAATATTGATTTGACAAGTTTATTGTGAGATTTGAATGATATAGTGTATATGTGCCAGGTGTCCTAAAAGTTTTAGGTTGCAATCTGCACTGTTGGAAAGAATGGATGATACTACACTTCTATTAAATAATAGAATCCAAGTACAACACTGATAATACTGTTAAAAAACAAAAACAAATAACAAAAACAACAAAGAGTAATTATGCTTATGTTAGATCTAAAACCCAATAGAGTCTTATCAGACCTAAAGCAAATATAAAAATCATTCACATGTGCTACACTTGTCTTAAAGGGTTAATCAATTATAAAATTTGTACCCCATTGCTGTTCCCCAAGACTTTTAAAGTTGCCATAGACTGAACCTCCATGTATATATGCCTTTATTGTGTTCAGCCTAATCCAAGGCAAAATGGTTCATTTCTCTGGCAGCACTTTTTACTATAGAATCAAAGGACAACTACTGGGATTGTATACCAAGGAAATCATAAAGAAGGGGAAAATGTGCAAAAATGTTTGTAGCAGCTCCTTTTGTGGTGGCAAAGATTTGAAAAATGAGTAGATGTGCATCAATTGGGACATGATTGAATAAATTATGGTATAAGTGAAAATAATGGAATATTATTGTTCTATAAAAACTGACAAACAAGTTGATTTTAGAAAGGCCTGGAAGGATTTACACAAACTGATGCCGAGTAAAACAAGTAGAACTGGGAATATATTGTATACAGTTAACAGCAAGATTGTGCATTGATCAACTATGAAAGGTTTGATTCTTCTCAGTGTTCAGTGATTCAAGGCAATTCCAATAAATTTTGGATGGAAAATGAATCCAAAGAGAGAAATATAGAGACTGAATATAACAACACATACTATGTTCACTTTTTCCCCTTTTTTCTTCTTTTTTTTTCCCCCTCTCTCATGGTTTTCCCCATTTGTTCTGATTTTTCTCTCCCAACATGATTAATACGGAAATGTGTTTTTAAAAAATGAATGAAATCAGAAAAGCAAACAAATAAACAAACAAAAAATCAAAGGGCAGAGCAGGGACCTTGGAAATCATTTCATTAACATCATCATTTTACAGATGAGAAAAATGAGATACAGAATTATTAAAAATTCATGGGAAAGTCAAAATTCAAGCTTGAGTCTTCTGACTCCAAAATTCTTTCTCCCACAATAACATCAACAAGAGATTCAATAGAGACTGTAGCAATGATGATTCTCCAAGAAAGAAAGACACCCTATAAAACTGCATACCCTTTTATCTGACAGTGTCACTCTAGGGTCTGTATCCCATAGAGATAATAAGAGTGGACAGAATCCACTTGTGCAAAAATGTCTGTAGCAGTCCTTTCTGTAGTGGTGAGGAACTGGAAATGAAGTGGCTGCTCCTCAGTTGGAAAATGGCTGAATATGTATAAAATGGAATATTATTGTTTATAAAAATGATAAGCAGGCTGATTTCAAAAAGGCCTGAAAAGACTTACATGAACTGATGCTGAGTGAAGAGAGCAGAACCAAGCAACAACAAGATTATATGATGATCACCTATGATGGATGTGTCTTTTTTCAACATTGAGGTGACTTAAGGCAATTCCAATAGACTTGTGATGGAAAAAGCCATCTGCATCCAGAAAGAAAACATTGGAAACATTGCATTTTCATCATTGTTATTGTTTTTGTTTTCTTGATTCTTTTATACCTTGTGGGTTTTTTCCCTTTTGATTGATTTTTCTTGCATGGCATGACAAATATGGAAATATGTTTAAAAGAATTGCACATGTTTAACCTATATAAGATTGCCTGCTGCCTGGGGGAGAGGGGAAGAAAAAAATTTTTGTAACACAAGGTTTTGCAAAGATGGATTTTGAAAATTATCTTTGCATGTATTTGAAAAGAAAAAAGAACAAACCAAACCATCATATCTTCCTTTTCTACCTCCAACTTATATGAAAAATAAAAGGAATAAGCACTTATTAAGCATTGTGCTAAGTACTTTACACATCTCATTTTATCCTCACAAAAAATCATCATGAGATATTGAGGAAACTAAGGCAGTCAGAGGTTGAGTAACTTGCCTAACATTACACTAGTGTCTAATGCTGAATTTGAACTCAGGTCTTCCAGATTCCACTTCAATACTCTACCCATTACACCCATCTAATTTTTCTCATATAAAGAGAAATGCTTATGAAAGACAGAAAAACTATTGGGCTTATATCCCAAAGAAATACTAAAGAAGGGAAAGGGACCTGTATGTGCCAAAATGTTTGTAGCAGCCCTATTTGTAGTGGCTAGAAACTGGAAAATGAATGGATGCCCATCAATTGGAGAATGGCTGGGTAAATTGTGGTATATGAATGTTATGGAATATTATTGTTCTGTAAGAAATGACCAGCAGGATGAATATAGAGAGGCTTGGAAAGACTTACATGAACTGATGCTGAGTGAAATGAGCAGAACCAGGAGATCATTATGCACTTCAACAACAATACTGTATGAGGACATATTTTGATGGAAGTGGATTTCTTTGACAAAGAGACCTAACTGAGTTTCAATTGATAAATGACGGACAAAAGCAGCTACACCCAAAGAAAGAACACTGGAAAACAAATGTGAACTATCTGCGTTTTTGTTTTTCTTCCCGGATTATTTATACCTTCTGAATCCAATTCTCCCTATGCAACAAGAGAACTGTTCGGTTCTGCAAACATATATTGTATCTAGGATATACTGCAACATATCCAACATATAAAGGACTGCTTGCCATCTAGGGGAAGGGGTGGAGGGAGGGAGGGAAAAAAATTGGAACAGAAACGAGTGCAAAGGATAATGCTGTAAAAAAAAAAAAAAAAATTACCCTGGCATGGATTCTGTCAATATAAAGTAATTATTAAATAAAAATTTAAAAAAAGAAAAAAAAAAAGAAAGAAAGACAGAAAAAATTCAATAATTTATTCAAAACTAATTTAAATCACTGGTACATTGCCAAATACTTCACTTCTTATATATGTTTTTAAGCTTTACAAATGCTTTTCTCAGAAAAGTCCTGGATATAGGTACAATATTACAAATGTCATTCTTCTGTTGATGAGTGTGAGGAAGAATTTATAGGAAAATTTACAAAGGAGAGGCTAAAGGATATGGATTTGACATAGAGATGCTAGATCTGGGACTGAAAAGAACCTTAGCCCCCTTGTTTTACAGATGAGGAAACAAAGACCCATATTTGTCAGGTCACAGCATCTAGGTAGTAGAATTTGTGTCTAGTACTTTTAGACAGAAGACAAAAGGAAGTTCACTATCTATTGCTAGAATGAAATGATCAGAGAATGGGAGCAAGAAAACTAGTTAAAAGAGTTACTGTAGGGGCAGCTAGATGACAAAGTGAATAGAACAACCAACGTGTAAGATGACCTGAGCTCAAACCTATCCTCAGACATTTAACACTTACCATATGTAACTGTTATGGGCCAGAACTCAGAACTTGAAGCAAGGATTCTTACAAGGTGCTAATTCAGTGGAATTGATAAAGACAACGGTTATCTAGTTTAGCATGGTGATTAATAGTACTCTAAGTTCAGTATGATTGATTTAATCTTACAACAAATAATAGTTTCCTAGTGATATAATGATTGGTTTAAATTTATTGTAGAGTATATAAGCTAGGAGCCTCAGCCAGATTTCAGAGCTAGGGAAGACAATCAGACAATCAGAGGCAGAAGCACAAGCCCTTGGATTCAGATTCATTCATCCCATCTCACACCCTGTGGTGGCAGACTCTCCTCCTTATTTTCTCCACTAAAACCAAGACGCAGGAAGGCCTTTAAGAAAGCTAACCAGGCCCCAGGCAAGGAGACAAGACTTTGAAGGAGACAATAAAAGATTTGGACTTTTAACACCTGGCTATTCTTGTGGTGATTAATCTACTGAAACAAAGGCTACCCCAGAGACCTCCAGAAAACTAAAGAGAACATTACAAGGTTTAACACATGATAAGTGTGTGACCCTGGACAAGTCATTAACGCTCTCCCAAAAAGGGGGGAGAGGCGTTTACTATATTCACCAACTGGATGAAGGTAGAATAGATTAATAATTTTGTTGTTCAGTTATTTTTCAATTGTCTGACTCTTTATGACCCCATTTCAGGTTTTCTTGGCAAAAATACTGGAGTAGTTTGTCATTTTCTTCTCTACCTCATTCTACAGATGAGGAAATAGGCAAACAGGATTAAGTGACTTGCCTAGGATCACATAGTTATTAAATGTTTGAAGCCAGATTTGAACTCAGGAAGATGAGGCAATTCCATGTCCAGCCAAGCCACTTAACTGCCCAAGGATGATGATGACAACAACCTATTTTTATATAACACTTAATATGTACCAGGCATAAGTATTACAATTATCTCATTCCATCCTTACAACAACTATGGGAAATAGGTAGTGTTAGTATCCTCATTTTACAGATAAGGAAACTGAGGCAAAGAGGCTTTGCCCAGCATCACACAACTAAGAAGTGTCTGAGTCCCTGTCTGGTGCTATATCTATTGTACTAAGTGCCCCAATTAGTGTGGTAGCCAAAAAAAAAAAAAAAAACTGTGGAGAAAGATTTTATACCATATTCCATTCTGCTCTATCTCTCCATGCCTCCCAGGCAATTCTCTCAAACCAAATTGCTGAATAGTTGCTAATCTATATTTGTAGAGAGAGTTCTCTGATCAGAAGGGTCCTTAAGGCAAAGCAATCAAGGATGTAATAGCAAAATTATTCCCATTTTACAAATGAGCTAAATGGGACTAATAGTGATTCCATCACATAAATAATAAACATAAGAGCTGAGCGGAGATTGGAACTTTGGTCTGGAAATCCAGTTCTCAATCCATAATAGAAGAATACCCTAAGGGTATTCTCTGTACCCTTGTTTCTGTCCTTGAAAAGAACTATGGTTCTGGGTAAAAGCTTCCTTCTTAGAAATATTACTCCTTTAAAACATTGAATGTGAAATAATGTGTCATACACGCTCATTACATATAACAATCTAATGCAAAAGTGGGTCTGATTTCTTGTATGTTACCCTAAAATTTCCCCACTCCTCCACTGTTTGCTAAAACTGCCAAAAAATGAACATTACATTATGTAACTGTGGGGTAAATCATTGTGCCACTCTGGATATCAGTCTCCTCTTCATCTTAAAAATAAATAAATAAATAAATGAATGAATGAATGAATGAATGGATAGATAGACAGATAGATACATAGATAAATAAGGTAGGTAGGGAAATTTGGACCAGGGAAAATTGTAGATGTACAATTTTATATGACTAAGATCTCTTCTAAGTTCAAAATTCTATCATCTAGATATTTTATTCCTGAGGGGGGAAAACAACACTATATAACTGTGATTCATTTACAGAAGTCTTCTTTAGGATATCAGTAATTCTGCACTTGATAGCTGACTATTGGTGATCATTTTTGACGGGTAGGTGGTAGATTGGAGTCAGAAAAACTTTGGATCAAATCTTCTCTCAGACACCAGTAGCTATGTGATGCTCGGCAAGTAATTTTACCTTTGTTTGCCTCAGTGTCCTCATCTGCAAAATGAGGATAAAATAGCACCCATCTTTTCAGATTGTTGGAGAATCAAATAATATAATATTTAAAGCACTCTTTAAAGCAAACCTCATCGAACACTATAGATAGACAGACAGACGGGACACATATGCTTGATATTTTTATTATTTTCAGTGGGAATCAAAATTCTTTTGTCAAGTCAAAATGGGGGGGAAAGTACCTCATAAAATCTTTTTCCAAACAAAGGAACACAGAATTTGCTGCAGAAAACTTCCACTGCTGAAGTCATTGCTAGTAAAAGATGAAAAATACAAGTCATCAGAAATAGTAGTTAGCAGCTGTCATACTGAGAGGATGTTTTCTTGCTCACCAATAGGGCCTCCTGGATACAGTGCAGAGCTAGGCAGCTGGATGTTTGGAGAGGATCTTCACAAGTCAGGTATTCCAAACCTATACATTACTTTAAAAATCTTTTCATCAAATAGCTACATTTATAACTATGATATATACCAAGATAAAGTTGAAAGTTTTCTATTCAATAGTGTGTGGAATGGAAAGATAAGATGAAAAACTTACAGGGATGTGTGAATGCTTTTTCTTTATTTTATTTTCATTATTTCTGTATCTTCTTATGACCTATGTGTAATCCTCTATTTACTTAAATTTGGGGACAGTTGCAAACACATTTACTTAATCTAAATTGGTGGCATTCATCAATGTCTGACACTGTTTAACTATTAGTTTAAACACTGTCAGCTCAGTTATGTGCTGGTTTAAAGTTTCCTACAAGGCAGGTAATTTCAGGGAAACTGAAATATTCCATTCCAGTTTTTTTGACAGCAATATTCCATTAGGAGACCACATGCTTCTTAATGCTTTCTAATTTATGGTGCAATGTCTGGTAACAAAACCTATAAAATGGTATGTCTGTACTAACTCTTTAGCCTTCTTGCTGTGAGAATTTTCACCTTCCCTTTTGTTCTCTAAGCAGGACTGCTAGCACTCATGAGTGCTATAATAAATCTTTTCTGCTTTTTACTTTGAATGACCTCTGAGTAGTCATTTTTTGGTAGGGGTCTTTTTTCTTTTGTGTCTCACATAATAGAAAAACCAGCTGGAGTTAAACAAAATGATCCAAACTTCTTAGATTTTCACATTCAACTGCAGTGATACATTGTAGGTGTTTTTTGTTTTGTTTTACTTTCCCCATATTCTTTTTTTTTTTTTTTTTGCATCCTTCTAAAATGTGCCTTGTACTTATTAACTTCAAGTAAGTTTTTTTACACTACTCATATTTATTTATAATTATTCTTAACTGCCTCAGAATCTCTTTGTACATATACTCTCCAGAAACTTTAGAGTCACTTTTTATGCCCACTGAGCATAATCCCTATTAGGTACTCTGTAACTCCCAGCAAATTACTTAATCCTTTAGGCTCCTCTCTAATAAAATAAATTGCAGGGCAAATGATGATCTGCACTGAGAGAGTTTCTTCATTGGGAGCTCTTTTCACTAAGAAAACCACAGTCCAGATTTTTAAAAAATTTTTTTAAATAAATCCCTATCCAGTACAGTAGAGGTTTTTGTATATGTCCTATGTGTTCATTTGTATGTGTGTTTTTAAAAGGAAGATGTAATTCCAACCCTCCAAGAAGACTGAATTGCTTACCAAAGCCACTTGTCAACAAATGCAAATTACTATCAATACTGGCGATTTGAGTATAATCAGGACCTGCTGGAGTCTCAATCAGAGAAACTTTTCCTGAAGAAACTTAGTTATTTTAAGTCAAGTTTTAAAGGCATAGAGGTGGGGACCACACGGACAGAGAGAGAGAGAGAATGAGAATTGAGGGGTGGAGAGTGGAGATTAGTGCAAAGTCTCAGAAGGGCAGGTTAAAGATTATGGATTTAAGATAGGATAATAAATTGAAAGGACCTTAGAGGTTGAGTTCAGCTTCCTTTGCAGATGCAAGTGAGGCAAGTGTCCTTGCACAGCCCTCCCTCACTTAAATCCAATTCCCCAACATGTTCTAACATTATCTGCCTGATGCCCTGATCCTCTTTCCAGAACAAAGAACAAAGGACAAAGGACAAACAACAGCAAAAACGACCAAGATCAGACAGCATCTGGGGCAAGATTCTTAGCCAGTTCTTCCTGACTCCAGGTCCTGTGGATCAACAAAGGCTAAAAGAAAGTTCACCCTAACTACTAAATATAAGATTGAACTTAAGTGCCCAGAGATGGAAGAAAGATGACAAAAGGATGGCTGCACCCACCAATTAGGTGAAGAGAACCTGGACTGGAGAGCCAGTAGTAGCTGTGGAAATGAGCAGAAAGGGGTAAATATAAAGAATCAGTAGAATACTCTGAGGGTTTGAGCAAGAGGTAGGGACTATGAGGGGTGGGAGAGTAGAAATAGAGTTGAAAACATACAGGATTCCACAAGGCAATTTGTCTACAAGAATGGGGAAATTGGGAAGGAAAATCACCTTTTATCACATTTTGGTAAGGAGCAAGATAAAAAGCTCAATTTTTGATATGTGAAATCTCCTATGTTAGTGGAATATAGAAGTGGCTGGTATATCAACCCAAACAGAAACTGGGGCCACTAATCTAGACATAAGGATTCCTGAGGACATATATGGATAGGATGAGGAGTGGGAAGGTGGGGTAAGAAGATAGGGATAGGGTAAAAGGAGAGGCTGAGAAAGAAAAGAGTGAGGAAAAATAAGAGGAAAATTTACAAATACCATTTATAACTTTGAATGTGAATGGGATATTTATAGGAGCTTTCTTTATAGTAGAACTGGCAATTTCAGGAGCCAGATCAATTGGAGAATAGCTCAACGAGTGGTGGTATATGATTATGATAGAATACTACTGTCTTATAAGAAAAGATGAGCTCAATGATATCAGGAAGGTGAGGAAAAAGTTATGAAATGATGAAAAATGAAGTAAGCAAAATTGAGAATACTGCATACAATAAGAACAATATTGTTTTTAAGAATTTAGTAACTAAATCATTTTGATTTTTATAAATATCCAAATTAAAAATAAAGAACATATATTAAAAACCCAATATTTTGCAATATTTCCCAATTATATTTTAATCTAGTTCAGGCTAGCTGGCAAGACAATGAACTGGGAAGTCTAATACAGTGCAAAAAGCATTAAAATCTGAAGACGAGTTCAAATTCCATTTCTGAACACTATCCATGGGTCCTTAAACAAGTCACAATTTTTTTGAACCTTAGTTTGACCCTTAAAATAAGGGGAATAGATTAATCAAAATTTAAACTCTCTTCCAACTGTTATGAATCTGTGATGTTGACACTTGCATAAATGGAAAATTAAATATGTGACAAGGTTGAAAGCACAGAGAGTAAAAATGAGGTTCAATAAACCTTGCTATCCATGTAAAATAGGCAGAAGAAAGGAAGGATTTTAAGGGAAATAAAAAACAAGTGAAAAAAGAAGAAAGCCAGGATATTTGGGGATATATGTTGGAAATTGAAAAGTTGAAAAGAACTCATAGGTCATCTAGTCTGACTCTCCTTTTATGGATGAGGAAACAGAAGATCTGGGTTCAAGTCTGGTTCTTGACACATGCTGGCTTGTGTTGCCCTAGTCATTTCATTTAACCCTATTGTCTGAGACTAAGTTATATAGCAGATATGGATGTGCATTGAAAAGTCTCACTTAGAGGCAACTAGATGGCACAGTGGATAGAGCACCAGTCTTGAATTCAAGAGGACTTGAGTTCAAATCTTGCCTCAGACACTTAACACTTCCTAGCTGTGTGACCCTGGGCAAGTCACTTAACCCCAATTGCCTCAGCAAAAATTAAAAAAAAAATTTTTTTAAGTCTCACCTGAAATAAATGTAATGGAATATTATTGTTCTATAAGAAATGATGAGCAGGGTGATTTCAGAAAAGTCTGTAAAGACTTATATGAACTAATGATGAATAAAGTAAGCAGAACCAGGAGAACATTGTACACAATAATAGCAACACTGTATGCTGGCCAACTATGACAGACTTTGCTCTTCTCAACAATATAGTGACCCAAGACAATTCCAACAGACGTAGGAAGGAAAACGCCATCCACATCCAGAGAAAAAAACTACAAAAACTGAATGCAAATCAAAGCATCTGATTTTCACTTTTTTTTTCTTTCTTGTGATTTTTTTTCCCTTTTGTCCTAAGTTTTCTTGAACAACATGACAAATATAGAAATATCAGTTTGCTATTTGGGGAGGAAAAATTTGGTACACAAAATCTTACAAAAATGAGTGCTGAAAACTATCTTTACATATATTTGGAAAAATAAAATACTATTGAGGGAAAAAAAAAGTTTCATCTGAAGCTTGCTCTATCTAGAAGAAATCATAGGTAGGGTCTAACCAATGTGAGTTATTAGGCTTTGTTTGCCAGTAAGTCAAGTCCTCCTCTCCTCTCCTCCCTTCCCTTCCCCTTCCTTCTGTTCCCTTCTCCTCCCCTTCTCTCCTCTCCCCTCCTTTCTCTTCTCCTCCCCTCCTCTCTCTTCCTCTCCCCTCCCTTCCCCTACCCCCACTCTCCTCCTCTCTTCTTCTTATTCTTGTTCTCTCTTTCTCTCTCTCTCTCTCTCTCTCTTTTTGCTGAGGCAATTAGGGTTAAGTGACTTGTCCAAGGTCACACAGCTAAAAAGTGTTAAGTGTCTGAGACCACATTTGAACTCAGCTCCTCTTGAATTCAGGGCTCATGTTTTATTCACTATGCCACCTAGCTGCCCCTGTATCTTTCAATGATTTGAAGATGACCTTGGGTTCTCACAGGTTATCCTTACTTAAATTGAGGCAAATAGGGAGTATCTGAAGCCTCATGAACCAAGTTCTCTTGATTTTCTAGAGTTAGTACTGTACTGAGCACACCACCACACCTTCAATATTAAAATATTAGTGAAAGTATGTCTTCCCCAAGGAGCAGCTAGATGGTGCAGTAGGTAAGAGTGCTAGGGTCATAAGTCAGGAAGACTCATCTTCCTGAGTTCAAATCCAGCTTCTGACATTTGTGACCTTGAACAAAGTCACTTAATCCTGTTTGCCTCAATTTCTTCATCTGAAAAAGAAATAGAAAAGGAAATGGCAAAAAATGGCTCTCAAGGATTTTTACTAAGAAAATCCCAAATGAGGTCATAAAGAGTCAATCACAACTGAAATGACTCAACAACAGAATGTCCTTTCCCTGTAGATCCCTCCACCAGGTGGTAGGTTGTGTGTTTAAGTTACTATAGCTACAAAAATTTGTTATCTCCTCAGTCAGTGCTCTAGTGGTATGCTTCTGCTCTTAACCTTGGATTGGTCCTTCCAGAAGCACACAGCCCATACTCTAAAGTTGGTTTTTTTTTTTGTTTGTTTGTTTTTTTAACAGTTTTTGCTGACCTGGCATAACCTGTGAGAACCCAGAGTCATCTTCATGCCTTTGAGAAATACCAGAGGAAGGATGTAATGACACATGTAAAGCATTATACCTCCCATTTTGTTAAAGGATTTAGTTGGGGGGGAAGAAAGGAGGGTTGGAATGAAATCTATGATTTCTTCTGGGTACAGGAAGCTCTGGGTGAAAAACTGCTCTTTCTAATTAGTGTTTTTTCCACACTTTATATTTTCAGTCAGTTCCTTGGAGGCACTAAAACAGCCAGGATATGTCACAAGGTCCATACTTAAAAATAGGTTTATAAAATAGGTCTTTAGACTAAAAGACCTGCTTATTATTTGCCATGCTAAGAAATCACTCCTTCCATTGATGATATTTTAGAATATATAAAGGCTTTTCTCCCAGCCTAAGAGGACTGCTATCCTGGATCTAAACTGGTTGGTTGAGTGCTTCAAATGTGGCCCACTGAATCCAGCTAACTGCTCCCACCATGCTTTGATTTATTCCTCCATCTCTTAATCTCCAGACCCCTTGAAGCTTTCCTTCATTTTCCTCTGAAACAACCACTCTCTAATCCTCTATATAAAATAAGTATTCTTCATTGAAATTCTAAGAAGTAAAAGAAGTAAACTCTAAGTAAAAGAAGCTAGAGATAACATCAATTAAAAATTACGATTCAGAAAGTTGAATTACATGAACTAAGGTTCATGTACTGGGAACTATTCTTTCCTGCTAAGGGTACAGAAAGCTGAAGTCTTAGCAAGACTCAAAACATGGCAGTCAACCATACTCTCTTGTGGTCAGGTCACACTAAGCCAAGAAACAGAAACTGAAAACTACTGTTATTAAAAAGTACTTGATAGTAAGGAAGATCATTTCTTTTCTTTTGGACTCTGTGTACTTTTTAATGACTTGAAGAAATAGAAATTTCTTTAAAAAAAAAAAAAAGGCAAAAAATAGCTTTGGAGCAGCTAGAGTTGAAATGCTAACCAACTCACTCAATGGCACTTTTAAGGATGTACATAATAATTAAATCAAGAATAACCCAACCTAGACATACTGCAGTCAATAAGGTAGTAAAATTAACTCTGGAATAATACAAAATTCTCACTTCTTCAGTGACTTCAGTCACCCAGCATGGAGTAAATAGCCTCAATTTTAAAAGTATCCTGTTCTTTTCCTTGATAGATGGAGAGCAAGTTCAGCACCAAAGAAGACAAAAGAAACCTATCTAATTTCCTTTAATTTTGACTTCCCCTTGAATGGGACTGACTGGATGAAGTTTTCTCAAGTTTGTGGGACTGGGCCTAAGTCACATGATCCCTATACCTAATTGAGCCTTAGGCCTATCTCTCTTTTTGGTTCTGAGAGCTCCTGCCCCTAGTACTTTGCCTCTGCCAGCTTCAGCCTCCAGCCAGCACAAAAGTAGAAAATGGAATGAATCTGTCTCCTCCTCTGAGAGCTTCTAGTGGGCACCTCTAATGACTATATGATCTGCACCCATGTATACCAATCCTTCTAATGGTATGGCATGTATATAGATAGTGAGCATAGGTCGGTCAGCTGTCACAGCTGCAGTCTAAAATATTCCTGGACTCTGCTGCTTGGAGTCAGAATCTGGGCAACTATCATCAGGTTGCCAATTAGGGGTATGTAACAGTAAACCTGATGCTACTACTTCTCCTGGTTGATAAGTCACACGTTGTCTACCCATGTTAGTGACTGGGATATTAGCTACACATTCTCCAGTTTCCCACATCAGTATATGGATGAACACTGTTTTGTAAGCACTCTCAGGAGGTGAAATGGTCAAGCCTACTGTGCCTGGAGGCAAAGGATCCATAGGCCAGACAGGAACAGATTTCACCTCTCCAGGGGATATCTCAGTAGTCCCTACTGCATATAACACTATTTTTCCTCATTCCACTCCCTTTTTCCTCTCTGATTGCTTCTTGGCTGATAGATCATGTAATCCCTTTCTTCCATCTGATTGCCTTTTGGCTGATTGATCATGTCTTATTGAATTTCTAAAGACTCTCTGGGTGTAACCTTGACTGCCACCATGCCCCACCTGGGGCCCTGAAGCTGGGCCCCGCCTCTCATTTCCCTGGGTCAATCTACATTCTGAGGCCCAGTGGAAGGCCTTGTGGCATTTTGGACATAGGGTTTTAGATCTTCTCTCACCTTGTCTTCTCACTCTATCTCTATGCCTACACAGGGCTCTCAGATGTCCAATTTTTCCACACTGAAAACATCAATGACTCTCTCTAGAAGTCTCTTGCCAAGAGGGATACTATCTTCTATTGTTCCTCATAATCTGGGTATAATAAGCATTTGTGCACACTGTGGCACAGTATTTTATGATCTTCTCTAAAGGAGCATCTTTGTGTAGTCCCCATATAATTCTTTTGCAAACCTCATTGGTATTTTCCTTATTCAGTTGTCTTATAATTCTTGTAGCTGCATTCTCTCCAATAGTTCTTGTGACAGGTGTTTGCAAACATTCCACAAAATCCGTAAAGGGTTCATTGGGACCTTGCTCTATTTTTGTGAAGGCTTCCCTTCAATCTTTCCCTGGAAGGGTACCCCAAGCTTTGATAGCAGCAGTAGCAATTTATTTATAAGCTGTTATGGGGTAATTAATCTGTGCTGAATTATCTACATACTAACCTTCAACAGCTAGTTGGTCAAAAGTGATTTGTATATTAACTCCTGTTTGCCTATTTCGTTGGGCTTGAATCCTACATAATTCATGATACTCTCAAAGCCACAACAAGTTTTCTCCAGGTTCTCAATATGTCCTTGCTATGGATTTCCAATCACAAGGGGTTAAAATTTCATAAGCCAAACTCTCTAGTAACATCTTAACATAAGACGGTGTAGCTCCATAAAGAGTGCAACCTTTTTTCAAATCCTTAATTTTTTCCAGATTAAAAGGAGTGTATCTTCTCCAATCACAAGGTATGCATTTCTTTTTAAATCAGATATATCCTGTCCTTCATTTTTTGTTTTAAACAACACTTTTTGTAATCTTGTCATAGGCTGCTTCATAAGTGGTGCTGAATGTGTTACTGCCTCTCCCCTTCCCCTTTCTCCCTCCACCCATGAAGGGTTAAATGAGGGAGGGAGGGAGGTCAGGGAACGGGGAATGATCTAATTTCTCCTGCTGTGAAGCACCATACTTAAAATTGTACTTAACTCCATTCTTATCTGATTCTTCATCCTATACACCTAATTTATTTGGACTCTCCCTCTCCTACTCCTTCTTCTTACAATTTATATAATTTCCTAAAGCCAGTTGTATTAAATTGTATTTATAAAGTGTATCTTTGGAAATTGAGTCAGGTCCATTTTCATTGTAGTACTGACATACTTCCTCACCTACTAATTTCCATTTCTCTAGATACAATTATTTTTCCATAGAGAACCAAGATGTGTACCATACAGTTTCTAAAAGTTCAGTGATCTACTCCCAAATTATAATCAAACCTTGGCTTTTCATAAATCTGACAATGTTCTCTACACATTTTCCTTGAATTGGAAAAGAAGGCTGTTTTCTAAACATGTCCCATCTTAGCTGAAATTCTACTTTAGCCCTTTAACAAAATTTCCTTGTACTCACTCTAATTTCTGGGTCACAGATGAAGGTTCTTTACCCCATGTTGGGTGCCAAAATGTAATATATATATATTCATATTCCTAATTCAGTTGTCCCAAGATCTCTCTTCTACACTTTGAACCACTTCACCTTTATTCCCAGGTTTCTTGGGGAACTTCTGGAGGCAGCCTTAATTTCAGTTCAATAATCACAAGTACAGTCAGGGAGTAAAGTCCAAATCCTTTATTGTTTCCTTCAAAGTCTTGTCTCTTTTCCTGGGGCCCGGTTACCTTTCTTAGAGGCCTCGCTCTCCTTGGTTCCAAGAGCTCTTGTTGCTTGGCCTTTAGCTCTTCCAGCTTCAGCCACACTTCTTTCGAATCTCCAATTCTGCCCAACTGCAGTCTCTGGCTTCTCAATCTCCTCAACTGACTCTTGACTGACACTCGTCCTTTTATATGCTCTTTTAGAAGTGTGAACTCAAAGGTTGACTTCTCCTCCAAGAGTGGGATTGTGGGAGCTATGACTTGTGAATCTCGAACACTAAAGTGTGAACTAAGTGTGAACTCTTAAAGATGTGAAAGTTCTCTTGTTACACAGGAAGAACTGGATTCAGAAGGTAAAAATAACCAGGGAAGAACAACAAAAATACAAACAGTTTACATTCATTTCCCGCTTTCTTTCATTGGGTGTAGCTGCTTCTCTTGAACATTGATCAAATGAAACTGAGTTAGATCTTCTCTTTGTCGAAGAAATCCACTTCCATCAGAATACATCTTCATACAGTATTGTTGTTGAAGTATATAGTGATCTCCTGATTCTACTCATTTCACTCAGCATCAATTCATGTAAGTCTCCCCAAGCCTCTCTGTATTCATCCTGCTGGTATTTCTAAAAAAAAATAATATTCCATAACATTCATATACCACAATTTAACCAACCATTCTCCAATTGATAGGCATCCATTCATTTTCCAGTTTCTAGACACTACAAAAAGGGCTGCCACAAACATTTGGGGACATAAATGTTATGTTTCATTTATTCAATCTTTAATATTTCTTTGGGATATAAGCCCAATAGTAACACTGCTGGATCAAAGGGTATGCACAGTTTGATAACATTTTGGGCATGATTCCAAATTGCTCTCCAGAATGGCTGAATGTGTTCACAATTCCACCAACAATGCATCAATGTCCCAGTTTTTCCACATCCCCTCCAACATTCATCATTGACTTGTCCTGTCATCTTAGGCAATCTGACAGATCTGTAGTGATATTGCAGAGTTGTCTTAAATTGCATGTCTCAGATCAATAGTGATTTTGGAAGACCCTTTCATATGAATAGAAATAGTTTCAATTTGATCATCTGAAAATTGTCTGTTAATATCCTTTGACCATTTATCAATTGAAGAATGGCTTGATCTCTTGTAATTAGAGTCAATTCTCTATATATTTTGGAAATGAGGCCTTTATCAGAATCTTTAAATGTAAAAATGTTTTCCCAGTTTATTGCTTCCCTTCTAATCTTGTTTGCATTAGTTTTCTTTCTACAAAAGCTTTTCAATTTGATATAATCAAAATTTTCTGTTTTGTAATCAATAATGATCTCTAGCTCTTCTTTGGTCACAAAATCCTTTCTCCTCCACAATTCTGAGACGCAAACTATCCTATGTCCCTCTAATTTATTTATAATCTCGTTCTTTATGCCTAAATCATGGATTCATTTTGATCTTATCTTGGTGTATGATGTTAAGTGTAGGTCCACGCCTAGTTTCTGCCATACTAATTCCAGTTTTCCCAGCAGTTTTTGTCAAATAGTGAATTCTTATCCCCAAAGTTGGGGTCTTTGGGTTTGTCAAACACTAGATTGCTATAGTTATTGACTATTTTGTCCAGTGAATCTAACCTATTCCACTGATCAACTAGTCTATTTCTTAGCCAATACCTAATGGTTTTGGTGACCACTGCTTTATAATGTAGTTTTAAATCAGATACAGCTGGGCTGCTTTCATTTGATTTTTTTTTTCATTAGTTCCCTTGAAATTCTTGACCTTTTGTTCCACTGCTTTATAATATAGTTTTAAATCAGATACAGCTGGGCTGCTTTCATTTGATTTTTTTTTTTATTAGTTCCCTTGAAATTCTTGACCTTTTGTTCTTCCATATGAATTTTGTTATTATTTTTTCTAGGTCATTAAAATAGTTCTTAGTAGTCTGAATGGTATACCACTAAATAAATAGATTAGTTTAGGTAGTGTTGTCATCTTTATTATATTCACTCAGCCTATCCAAGAGCACTTAATATTTTTCCAATTTTTTAAATCTGACTTTATTTGTGTGGAAAGTGTTTTGAATTTTGCTCATATAATTCCCAAATTTCCTTTGGTAAGTTTCCCAAATTCCTAAATATTTTATGCTATCAACAGCTATTTTGAATGGAATTTCCCTTTGTATCTTGTGCTGTTGAATTTTATTCATAATATATAAAAATGCTGAGGATTTGTGTGGATTTATTTTGTATTCTGCAACTTTTTTAAAATTGTGAATTATTTCCAATAGATTTTTAGTAGAATCTCTAGAGTTCACTAAGTATACCATCATATTATCTGCAAAGAGTGATACGTTGGTTTCCTCATTACCTACTCTAAATTCCTTTAATCTCTTTCTCAACTCTTATTGCCAAAGGTAGAGTTTCTACTACAATGTTAAATAATTATAAATGATAGTGAGCAATGGTGTTTCATTCCTGATCTTACTGGGAATGGTTCCAGTTTATCCCCATTACATATGATGCTTACTGATGGCTTTAAATAGATATTTCTGACTATTTTAAGGAAAAGTCCATGTATTCCTATCCTCTCAAATGTTATTAGGAATGGATGTTAGATTTTATCAAATGCTTTTTCTGCATCTATTGAGATGATCATATGGTTTTTGTTAGTTTGGTTACTGATAGTCAATTATGCTAATAGTTTTCCTAATATTGAACCAGTCCTGCATTCCTGGTATAAATCCTACTTGGTCACAGTGTATTATCCTGGGGATGATTTTCTGTAATCTTTTTGCTAATATTGTATTTAAGATTTTTGCATCAATATTCATTAAGGAAATTGATCTAAAATTTCTTTCTCTGTTTTTCAACCTACCTGGTTTAGGTATCAGTAGCATGTCTGGGTCATAAAAGGAATTTGGTAGGACTCCTTCAATCCCTAATTTTTCAAATAGTTTATAAAGCATTGAAGTTAATTGTTCTTTAAATGTTTCGTAGAGTTGACATGTAAATCCATCTGGTTCTGGGAATTTTTTCTTAGGGAGTCGATTAATAGCTTCTTCTATTTCTTTTTCTAAAATGGGACTGTTTAACCAATTTACTTCTTCCTCTGTTAATCTGGGCAAGCTATATTTTTAAAGTATTCTTCCATTTCATTTAAGTTATCGAATTTATTGGCATAAAGTTGGGCAAAGTAACTCCTAATTATTGCTCTAATTTCCTCTTCATTAGTGACAAATTCTCCCTTTTCATTTTTAAGACTAACAATTTGATTTTCTGCTTTCTGTTGGAATCTTTACAAACTGCTAACTCATTAGAGTTGATAGATTATTGATCTGATCTTACAAGAAGATGTTTTGGGGCAGAACCTGAAACAAGGTACTAAGTAGAACTAATTGATACAATGCTTGTGTTCACACCTTTACTCATTGGAGTTCACAAGTATAGCAAAGTCACAAAGTAAACTTTGTAACTTTGTGAATTCACACCTCCCTTGAAGCTCTTGGGGCACTATGGGAGAAAACCCATAATCCCTATCTCTCGTATCCCACAATTCCTCTCTCTCGTATGAAAGAGACAGACAGAGGCTCTCTGTCAGATTTCAGCTGAATTATGCCAGAAGCCCTCTCTCCGAGGCAAGAGAGATTCATTGGAATATTTTCCACTTGGCTGGCTGGGGGCGGAAGGAGTTTTCAGAGGAAGAAGCTACGAGTCGAGAGTTCAGCGGAAGATTGAGAAGGCTCTCTCAGAGGCACAACCAGACCTCTGTGGTGGCTGGGCTCCTGCATCTCCCACACTGAGACCAAGCTGGTCTGAAAGACTCTCCAGAAAGCTAGTTGAGCCCCAAGTGAAGGAGACAAGAGATTCATTCCATCTTTGTGCTGGCTGGGGGCTGAAGAAAGCAGAGGCAGAGGCTGAAGGACAGAACTTTTGGATTTGGAGACATTCGGAGGGAACTCTTGGAACCAAGCAGAGAGATAGGCCTCTAAGCTAACTGGACTGTATTAGAGACAATAAAAGATCTGAACTTTTATCACCTGGCTGCGTTTTGGGTGATTATTACTTTCAACTGCAACTAAGACTGCCTCCAAGAAAACCTCCCCAAGAAACCTACTCTCTCCCCCAGAGAGAACTATTATACTTATTTTAGAAAAAGAAGATCACCACATTTTGGCGCCCAACGTGGGGCTAAAGGAATTCAATCCTTTCCTTCTCTTTCAGGTACAAATTCAGGCTTTGGCACTCCAGTCTTCAATAGTGTCTTCACCAATATCTTTGTCACCCCAGACAAAACAACAATACCTTATCTCTTTTTCTTGCTTTTTCCTTTATATTTTGGCAGTTTGTTCCAATTACTTAATTTATCTCCCAAGGGACTATCTACCAGTATTTTCTGATCATTTTTCTCATTGTTTTATCCTGTATAAAATACTTTTAAATACTTCAAAAAGAGTAAACATCTATTTGGGAAATAACTAAATTATAGTAAAGAAATGTAATGGAATATTATTGTGGCATAAAAAATAACTAAAGGCACAGTTTCAGAGAATCCTGGGAAGAACTCCATTCACTAATACAGAGTGAAATGAGAAGAACCAAGAGTAAAATAAAACAACTTTGAAAATCTTACAATTCTGATCAATTAAATAACCATCTTTGACTCTAAAGGCATGATGAAAAAACAAGCTTGCTATCTGTACTTCCTAACAGAGAGGTAATCGATCTAAAGTACAGAAGGGACATATGTGCTCGGAAATGACAAATATGTATGTTTATTTTCCGTGACTATGATTGTTCAAAGGATTGTTTTAATTTTTCCCCCTTGGAGAGGTAGAGAATGGAACTTGTGATAAGGTTGGGGGAAATTTTTTCAAATTCATAGAAGAAAATTAAAAGAGATGCAGAAAAGGTGCTGTTGAAAGGTATATACTTAAGTCCTTAGACACTGTGTATGTTCAATGTAAGTGATTTAGAGTTTGTAGAGGTAGCTAGGGGTGCAGTGAGTACAATGCTAGGCCTGGAGTAAGAAAAACCTAAGTTCAAATGCAACCACTTATTGAGTGACCTTAGACAAGCCATTTAAATAAGGACTGCCTTAGTTTCCTCACCTGTAAAATAGGTGATAATAGCACCTATCTCACAAGACTATTTTTGTGAGGATCAAATGAAGCAATATTTGAAAAGCATTTTGCACAATGCTTGGCACATAGGAGACTCTTAATGCTTTTTCCTTTCCTCCTTTTCTCTCAGATACGATCTTTTTTTCTGATCCACTTTGTATATGGAAGTGTACATATTATTAATGAATAAAATTAATAAAATAAAAGCTAAGTTTCCTTAATTTTAATTTTTTTTATACTATATTGCTTTTGTTAACCCAGGTGACTGTCCCCAAAATCAACAGGAAACCTATTTAATCACTTTGTGCCTCAGTTTTTCTACTTATAAATTGGGAGCAATCATATCTACTTTTAAAATTTTTTTATTATTATATCTTCTTATTTACAAAACATATGTATGGGTAATTTTTTCAACAATGACCCTTGCAAAACCTCTTGTTCCAATTTCCTTCCCCCAACCCCCTTGGGAGTGGACTACCAATACATGTTAAATACGTTAGATTATATGTTAACTCCAATATATGTATGCATATCTGTAGAAGGCTGAAACTCTGAAAAGGTTTACTTGAATCAGACAGCAGAGTACTTAAGGCTAATTACCTATTCAATGTGAGATAATGGTGCTATATACATTTATTTAGATGAGATGGTGATGTGATGGCTCTCCTCATTATTGGTGCTTGCTGAATGTGCAATGGTAAGGTAATCATAAGCAAGAATTGGAGGGCTGAGGGAGAGAGTCAGAGTCACTCTGCTGAAGGACTGTAAGGCTCTGGACTTGAGAATCCAGGATTCATCTTTGGCAAGCCTAATGGCAGCTTGCCTGCCTCCTTCACTTCTCTTCTTAAAGACGAAGGACTTTGATCCTGACTCTGACTGATCCTGAGGCCTTCAGAGAGCTAGTCCAGACATTATACATATTTATACAGTTATCTTGCTGCACAAGAAAAATCTGATCTAGAAAGAAAAAAAAAAAAAAAAAAAAACAACCTGAGAAGGAAAACAAAATGCAAGCAAACAATAGCAAAAAAAATGAAAATGCTATGTTGTGGTCCACACTCAGTTCCCACAGTCCTCTCTCTGGGTGTAGATGGCTCTCTTCATTACTGGACAAGTGGAACTGGTTTGAATCATCTCATTGTTAAAGAGAACCACATCCATCAGAATTGATCATCGTATAGTCTCGTTGTTGCTATGTATAATGATCTGGTTCTGCTCATTTCACTCAGCATCAGTTCAAGAAAGTCTCTCCAGGCCTCTGTGAAATCATCCTGTTGGTCATTTCTTACAGAACAATAATATTCCATAACATTCATATACCATAATTTATTCAGCCATTCTCCAACTGACGGGCATCCACTCAGGTTCCAGTTTTTAGCCACAACAAAAAGGGCTGCCACAAACATTTTGGTACATACAGGTCCTTTTCTTCTTTAGTATCTCTTTGGGATATAAGCCCAGTAGTAACATTGCTGGGTCAAAGGATATGCACAGTTTGATAACTTTTTGAGCATAGTTCCAAATTGCTCTCCAGAATGGTTGGATTCATTCACAACTCTACTAACAATGTATCAGAGACCCAATTTTCCCACATCCCCTCCAATATTCATCATTATCTTTTCCTGTCATTCTAGCCAATCTGAGAGGTGTGTAGTGGTATCTCAGAGTTATCTTCATTTGCATTTCTCTGATCAATAGTGAATAATATCTACTTCTAAGTAATACAGAAAGATATCAGTAAGACAATCTGATTCTCTCTTTACAGGACTGGCTGATTGACATGGACGCTCTTATAAGAATGAAAAAGAAACGAATGCAACTGCTTCCTATAGGTACCATATAATCTACAAACTCAAAAACGGATTATTTTTTAAAAGGGGACAAGGAAGATTTCTGCATGGGCATGTTAAAACAAGGCTCCTGGCACCAGTTCTGTCACTCGTACTTGGATGCCAGGCAGTCCTATTTGAGATGAACAGTCTTTATGAAAAGGCAGTCTTATAAAAAGGCCCAGCCAGATTGCTTGTGATAGACAGTGGATAGGAGGAGAGGAATAAATATTTAATGTCATCCATGCTTTCTTCTTTCTCCATTCAGGAGGGCATTTACCTCATCTTTTCCTAAAACAAAGATGAAAGAAACTTAACATCCAGTAGAATTAATTACAAGTCAGCAGAAAAGAAGGACATTAATATAAGTTCCTTGAAGATAAGGACAGCTTCATTTTTGTCTCTACCTAGCTGGTAGAATATTTCATAAAATGTTTCTGGGGTTGAACTGAATGGGTGATTTGGAGTGATCAGTATGTTATACCATGTGTGGGAGGCCAGATGTGCTTGGGTCTGCCAGAGCTGGACAAGCCCTAAAGGAGGAGAAAAAAAGAAGAGGAGAATCAGAAGAAAAAGGCAGAAAAAAAAGAGATATGGGAAAAGGGGAGAAGAAGAAAAAGAGGTGAGATATGGGGATAGAAAGAGGAGAAGGAAGGGATAAAAGACAGGGAGGGAAGAGGGAGGGAGGAAGGAAGGAAAGAAAGAAAGAAGGAAGGAAGGAAGGAAGAAGGAAGGAAGGAAGGAAGGAAGGAAGGAAGGAAGGAAGGAAGGAAGGAAGGAAGGAAGGAAGGAAGGAAGGAAGGAAAGAAGGAAGGAAGGAAGGAAGGAAAAGAGGGAGGAAGGAAGGAAGGAAGGAAGGAAGAAGGAGGGAGGGAGGGAAAGAGAAGGGGAAGAGGAAGGAAAGAAAAGGAAAGGATAGATGCTTCTATGAGTGACTACACCAAAAAAAAAAATCAGACAGTATGGGGAACATTGCCAACTTAGGTAGGAAGTGATACAGCCAAATCTCACAATCTTTTATGCTTTGGATAGAAGCCAGAGAAACTATATGCTGGGGGGCATGAAGTCTTTGATAAAAGAAATCACTCCTAGTGCTCTAATCTGGCTTCCCTTTTTTATATTAGTTACATCAGTCCAGTTAAGATATGATTACTATCATAGTAATTTACAATCTTGGTATAAGAATAACGTATTTCTATAGACACAAAACAAAACAAAAACTAGCACATTCTCTGGGGGTTCTCACAAAATTTTATGAAGTACAGTAAAAAAAAAAAAAAGAATGCAAGATGTTTTAAGAACTGCTTTTTTATCTTTTACATTAATGTAGTGGGTTTATAAATTTTAATTAGATCATCCTTCAGCCCATCTGTTTAAATATCCTTCTGACATGCTTTAATACTCTCTGGCCAGTGCCATAAAAAATATCACTGAAAAAATAAATGATAGGAAAAGGACAAGGAAAAACATGAACTATATATAGGGACAGCCCAAGAAGCACATTGATGTAGAGGGTCACAGTCAGTGGGGAAACTCTGGGTAAGGTAAGATCTTTCAGCCCAGAGGGAACCTGCTAACAATGTCTGGTTTGGTTCCCCATCTCCCCTAAGGGTTCTTGTCCTTCCTGAGAAGTCAGGGGGCAGTGACAACCTATGTTGAGATTGAAGCAGAGTGCTAGCAGGTGGAACAGTGATACCAGGTGGCAAACTACATAGCAAGTTGTTTATGTGGTCCTACATGCTCAAAGTTGTTTTTGTTACATTATAAAAAGGGGAAAGCCCTTAAAATAAACGGACTTCATTTTCCCACAATCCTCAGGAGTCTTGCCTCATCACTTCTCCACTAGGAAGGTATATTTTAACCACCTTGGTGTGAGGGCTCTAGTAAGCAATGGTACATTTTGTCACCCCAGCTTGGGGGCTCTAGAAAGCAAGACTCATTATTTTGATCACTCCAATCTTGGACTCTAGAAAACAGGACACAACACATTGGCACCCATGAAATGAAAAAAACAGATATAGACTACAATCTCTAATATTGAACAGATCTTCAGAGGAGATTTAGGAAAACATAATAGAAAAAAAAATGGGATGAAAAGGCATAGAAAGTTGACTTGAAATGATAAGAGGGGATATCCTTACAATATGGTCATGGATATTTATCAATGCCAATGAGCTCAAGGTTTCTCTATGAAAATTTTATGCAAAGATTTATGCTCATCAAGAAGGAATTGATAGTACCAGACCTAAAATGATATTACAAAGTGGCAGTCATTAAAACCATTTGGTACTAAGAAATAGAGTGGTAGATCAGTGGAATAGAAACAAGACATAGTAATTGGTAAACACAAAGACTCCAGCTTCTGAATTAAGAACACACTATTTGACAAAAAATGTTGGGAAAAGTGCTTGCAGAAACTGGATATGAAATAACATCTCAAACTCTATATATACCAATCTAAGGTTGAAATGGATTCATGATTTAGACATAAAGGTTGATACTATAAGCAAATGAGAACAGCAAGGGATAGTTTAACTGTCAGATCTGTGGAGAAGGGAGGAATTTATAGCCAAAGAAAAACTAAAGAACATTAAGAAATAAAAAAATTTTAATTATATTTAAATTACATTACATTAAAAGGTTTTTGCACAAGGGAAGGGAAATAGAAAGCTGCAAAACAATTTTGACAACCAGTATTTCTGATAAAGACCTCATTCTAAAATATGTAGAGAATTGAATCAAATTTTTAAGACTATAAGTCATTCGCCAACTGACAAATGGTCAAAGGCTATGAACAGACAATTTTCAGAAGAAATTAAGATCATCTATACTCATATGAAAAAAATGTTCTAAATCACTACTGATTAGAGAACTGCAAATTAAAACAACTCTGAGGTACTACCTCACAGCTATCAAGAGTTACTAGGATGACAGGAAAAAATTAATGATATGGGAAAAGAAAGAGGATAGGAAACTCGAACACTAAATGCATTTGTTGGTAGAGTTGTGAACTGTGAGAGTTGTGCTCTCATTCTGGAGAGCAATTTGGAACTATGCCCAAAGGATTATAAAACTGTGCATATCCTTTGATTCAACAGTGCATTATTGGTTTTGTATACCAAAGAGATCATAAAAGAGGGGAAAGGGTCTACATGTGCAAAAATGTTTGTAGCAGCTCTTTTTTTTTGATGGCAAGGAACTGGAAAATGAGGGGATGTTCATTAGTTGGAGGATGGCTGAATAAATTATGAATATAATGGATTATTATTGTTCTATAAGAAATGATGAGCAGGTTGATTTCAGAAAAGCCTGGAATGACTTACATGAACTGATGCTGAACGAAGTAAGCAGAACCAGGAGAACATCGTATACAGTAACAGCAAGATTATATGATCAAGTATGGTAAACTTGGCTCATCTCAGCAATTCAATGATCAAAAATTAGTTTTGGGACAGAAAATGTCATCTACAACTAGAGAGAAAACTATGGAGACTGAATGAGGATTGAAGCATGTTATTTTCTCCTTTTTGTTTGTTTTTTCTATCTTGTGGCTTTTCCCTTTTGTTCTGATTTTTCTTTCACAATATAACTAATAAGGAAGTATGTTTAAGATGATTGTACATGTATAACCTATGTTAGTCTGCTGCTTTAGGAGAGGGAGGAGATAAGGGAGGATGGAAGAAAAAAATATGGCATGCAAAATTGTATAAAAATGAATGTTGAGAACTATCTTTACATGTAATTGGAAAAAAATACTACTGAACTAAAAAAGAAGGAATGGATAACTGAAGAATTACTTCACAGAATTAAAAAAATTTATCTGGAAGAACAAAAAGCCAAGAATCTCTTGGGAAATGATGAAAAAAGTAAGAAGAAAGGGGGCCTAGCAGTACTACGTATCAAACTAAACGACAAAGAAATAACCATCAAAATAATTTGATACTGGCTAAAAAATAAAAAGGTCAATCAAGACACATAACATGAAAAAGCAAACAAACACAGCAGTAATCTCATATTTGATAAATCCAAAGACTCTCTCCTGGAGGAAGAACTCAATACTTGACAAAAATTACTAGGAAAACTGAAAAGCATCCTGACAGAAATTAGGTATAAACCTATACTGGCACTATACACCATGATAAGCACGATATAAACATGAAATCAGATATAAATGGTAATATTTGAAGGAACATTGTCTTTCAGATCTATGAACAGGGAAAGTTCATGACCAAACAAAAAATAGAAAAGATCACATGAGATAACTTTGATTACACAAAACTGAAAAGGTTTTGCATAAACAAAACCAATGAGTAAAATTAGAAAGGAAACAATACAAAGGTTGGACATGACTGAAAACTGAACAATAATAACCACAAAGTCCAGCAATTCTACCAAAATGCCAACTAACTAGTTATGGAGATGAATGACAATTAGCACAAATGGAGAGAAAGCCAAAACCAATGAGACAAAAGATCCACTGAACAAGATTAAAAGATAGTATTTACTTGCCAACCAGCTATTATATAACTATGGAAGAAAAAATTACTTCCTATTAAGATAAAAACAAATAACAAAATTAAATCAAAGCAACCACTAATATATATGGAATAGAAATACTTCTGTCAAAAAGTATCATCAGCATTTCTGATGAATTGATGCTAAGTGAAATGAGCAGAGCCATACAGCAACAAGACGATACAATGATCAATTCTGATGAATGTGGCTCTTTTCAACAATGAGATGATTGAAGCCTTCCAATGATCTTGTGATAAAGAGAGCCACTTATACCCAGAGAGAGGACTGTGGGAACTGAATGTGGATCACAACATAGCATTTTCATTCTTTTTGTTGTTGTTTGCTTGAATTTTGCTTTCTTTCTCATCTTTTTCCCTTTTTGATCTGGTTTTTCTTGCACAGCAAGTTACTTGTATAACTATGGATACATATTTTGGATTTAACATATATATTTTTAAATAACTTTTTATTGACAGTACATATGCATGGATAATTTTTTACAACATTATCTCTTGCACTCATTTCTGTTGCAACTTTTCCCTTCCCTCCCTCCACCCCGTCCCCTAGATGGCAAGCAGTTTTATACATGTTAAATATGTTATATTATATCCTAGATACAACATATGTGTGCAGAACCAAACAGTTCTCTTGTTGCACAGGGAGAATTGGATTCAGAAAGTAAAAATAACCTGAGAAGAAAAACATAAATGCAAACAGTTCACACTCATTTCCCAGTGTTCCTTCTCTAGGTGTAGCTGATTCTCTACATCATTGATCAATTGGAACTGAATTAGATCTTCTCTTTGTCGAAGATATCCACTTCCATCAAAATATATCCTCATACAGTATTGTTGTTGAAGTGTATAATGATCTCCTGGTTCTGCTCATTTCACTCAGCATCAGTTCATGTAAGTTTTTCCAAGTCCCTCTGTATTCATCCTGCTGGTCATTTCTTACAGAACAATAATATTCCATAGCATTCATATACCACAATTTACCCAACCATTCTCCAATTGATGGGCATCCATTCATTTTCCAGCTTCTTGCCACTACAAAAAGGGCTGCCACAAACATTTTGGCACATACAGGTCCCTTTTCCTTCTTTAGTATCTCAAAGGATATGCACAGATTAATAACTTTTTGGGCATAATTCCAGATTGCTCTCCAGAATGGTTGGATTCGTTCACAACTCCACCAACAATGCATTAGTGTCCCAGGTTTCCCGCATCCCCTCCAACATTCATCATTATTTTTTCCTGTCATTTTAGCCAATCTGACAGGTGTGTAATGGTATCTCAGAGTTGCTTTAATTTGCATTTTTCTGATCAATAGTGATTTGGAACACTCTTTCATATGAGTAGAAATAGTTTCAATTTCATCATCTGAAAATTGTCTGTTCATATCCTTTGACCATTTATCAATTGGAGAATGGCTTGATTTCTTATAAATTTAGAGTCAATTCTCTATATATTTTGGAAATGAGGCCTTTATCAGAACCTTTAACTGTAAAAATGTTTTTCCAGTTTGTTGCTTCCCTTCTAATTTTGTTTGCCTTAGTTTTGTTTGTACAAAGGCTTTTTAATTTGATATAATCAAAATTTTCTATTTTGTGATCAGTAATGGTCTCTAGTTCATCTTTGGTCACAAATTCCTTCCTCCTCCACAAGTCTGAGAGGTAAACTATCTTATCTTCCTCTAATTTATTTATAATCTCATTCTTTATGCCTAAATCATGGACCCATTTTGATCTTATCTTGGTGTATGGTGTTAAGTGTGGGTCCATGCTACATATATTTTTAACATGTTTAATATATATTGGATTACTTGCCACGTAGGAGAGAGGGGAAGGAATATAAAGTTTTGCAAGGATCAATGTTGAAAAATTATCCATGCATATGTTTTGAAAAAAAAGGATTTAATAAAAAAAGAAAGCTAAAAAAAGTAATAATAATATAACAATAATAATAATAGTGTTATGGAGTAAAATCTATTTGCACCCTCCTACCTAAGTCATTAAATCAGCATACAAGCGGAAAGACACCTTAAATGGGAGAATAATTAAACAACTTGTAATGCATGAAAGCAACAGAATATTAATAATGTTTAAGAGAGGATGAATATGACAGATATAGAGAATTATAAGAAGGCTAATGGGAACTGATGTAAAGCAAGTAGAACCGTGAAAATTATATACAGGGAACAAAATAATGGAAGCTGAATACTTCATATGATAATGACCAAATTTGACCACAGAGACACAAGAAGGAACTTCTGTTCTTTCTTATAGAGATGGGGAACACTGTATATAATGATAAACTTGGCTGAACGTTGCCAACTTCCACAGGTAATAAGTGTTTAAGTATGTTAGACTAGATTTTAACTTAGGTGCTTCCAATTCCAGGCCACTGATGTATTGGGGGGAAGAGGGGGAGGGAATATATTGGGGAATCCAGCCAAAGAAAATAAAAGTATTAATTAAATTCATTTAAAATTATGTGGTACATTTAGAAAGCAACACATTCCCTTCTCATCATGTTATAGATTTTTTAAAATGCAAAATACTGAGGCATAGGGAAGATTAATTAATTTTTTTCTGAAGTTGGTGTCAGAGCTGAGCTGAGAACTCAGATCTCTAGTCTTCCAGGGGCTGGCTTACACATTCCACACTGTATCACTTGTTTCAATTTGATAATGAAGCCAGCTAGTGAAAACAAAAATTCCAGCATAAGGTTTGGGCGGAGTGTGGAGGGGGGTGGGGGAGAGGAGAGTAGAAACATCAACTCTTCAAAGAATGCATGACCTTTGGATCTGCCTCCTTTATTCTACTTCCCCTCCCCTTGAATGAACTGCAAACTAGAAATGCAGGACTTCATTTTAGTTGGAAGTAACTGGGGATACCCATTTGCCTCAGCTCCGGACTTCCCAACTTTTACAAGCAACTGAAAGTGACCATCTAACAACAATTCAAGATTTAAATAAGCTACAAGTTACTGATTTTATGTATTGGTGAGAGGGAGAAATAGTATTTTCCATTATACATGGGGGTCATCGATCCAGAGCTCAAAGGGGCTTCAGAGATCACCTAGTCCAACACTCTCACTTAAGTACAATTCACTCCCAAGTCCAGATGTCATTGGTCCTCTTTCGAGAATGAAGAACAATACTCACTGCCTCTTTCTGCAGACAAGAAAACTGAGGCCTAGAAAACTGACTTTTACAAAGTGACTCAAATATTAATTGGCAAAGGCAGTATTTGAATGAACTCAAGTCCTCTGACTTCAAAGTCAGTGTTTTTTTCAATGTCCTCAAAAGATGGTGACAATTTCTAATTCTTTCAGAAGCAAAGATCCATTATTGTATATTCCCATACAACTCAAGACTAGTCAAACCCTGACAAAATTAAGGATTATACCTCTTTTCCCTGACATCTATTCCTACTTTATGAAATTTTTTTAAAAGGAAAATATACTTTATTTGAGAGCATTTAATAATACATACAAGTTGTATGAATTGTGTCCAAATCTCTCTTTTTTATTTTTTATTGAAGCTTTTTATTTTGCTTCTCTATGAAATTAAAATAATCCCAACTTATCTCTGACCTGCAATTAAATTATGTTATCACCACAGCACTCTCTTCAAAGCAATGAACAACTAACTGTAAGTACATTAACTCATGTAAGCATATAAACTCATGTATCCACTAAAGAATAAAAAATCCAGGTCCAGAAAGATTCCTTCTTTGCAAGCAAATTCTGCAAGGCTCTCCATTATCTGTAGCAAACCACCCACAGCAAACCACATCTGTAGCTGGCAGCTGTGTACATAATGTTTATGACAGCTCTCCCCAACTCCTTTCACTCCCAGAGAGATTTAAAAAAATACAGTTGAATGAGATGCCACTAGGGAGGCAAAGCTCTCAGTTTTGGGAAAACAAAGTTTTTATCTCATAACATTTTTCCATATATGAATTCTGTTAGGATTGGATTTTGGTCTCATGGATTATTAATAAATCCCACTCTTCAAGCTCTCCCCTAGCCAAGAGAAGAGCTTGAAATAATTATCTCCCCAGGCTTTAATTTCCTCATCTGTACAAGGGGGAATTGGATTAGATATCCTCTAAAATCTCTTCTAGATTTAGATCTATTATCCTAATAAATGTATATCTACTTACTAGCAACAGACCTGGAGTCAGGAAGAGCTGAACTATAGACACTTACTAAATAGTAAGTCACTTAGCCCTGTTTGCCTCATTTTCTTTATTTGCAAAATGAGCTGGACAAGGAAATAGCAAATCACTCAGTAGCTAAGAAAATCAAAAATGGGATCATAAAGAGTCAAACAAGACTGAACAAGAAAATCCTAAGAAATTAATCAGTGAAAATAATTGGATCTCCAGCAGCTACTGTCAGGTGGCTCCCGTGTTACAACATATGGCACCTGAACATGGGATAAAAGAAGTACAAGAATTACAAGGAGAAGCAGCAGCGTTCCAAAGCTGTTTGTGAGAAGGATCCTTAAGTACCAATACATCAAAGGGCTGAGCCAGGAGACTGATGAGAGACTTAAATACCTATTCTGACTATAGTTTTACTCCATTTGAAAGTTTGCCTCCATGATAAGACCAACACCTGCTATAACCATCCAGAAGTAATAGTGCTGCTTGCATTTCTCAGTGTGCGGACCATGCTGTGGGGGGAAAATAATAGTAAAAACCAAAAAATGGGGAATTGTTAAGGGATAGGTCAATTTTCTGACAGAGTCCACAGCTGTGGATCATAACATCTGAAGGAATTGCAAGGCGGCCTTTGCTGACACAGAATAATGCACTGAGAATGAGATAAATTGGAGGCAGAAGGAAGAGGAGGGAGATCAGACAACGAAACGGCCTCTCAGTCAGAGAGGTCAGAGAACAGCAACTGTCTCTCAGTCTCATTGTATCATCCTCTCACAAGAGGAGATCCATTCTGGAGGGCTGCGTTGGATCTCCAGCAGCCACTGTCAGGTGGCACCCAGTGGCCTAACATTCCTTGCCCTTTTTACCTCTCATATAGCCCATTGAGTTCAAGCCTTCATCACTATTCTTAATTTTTTTTTTCCTGAGGCAATTTGGGGTTAAGTGACTTGCCCAGGGTCACACAGATAGGAAGTGTTAAGTGTCTGAGACCAGCTTTGAACTCAGATCCTCCTGACTTCAGGACTGGTGTTTTATCCACTGTGCCACCTAGCTGCCCCCTCCATCACCATTCTTGAAAATTATTGTCAGATACCATTTAAAGTATTACTATTTCCAAAATCTTACCCTTCTCCAATGTAACTTGTGATGTATATAATCTGTCAATCAGTCTGCACTAGAATAGGCACTATAGAATAGGCATCAGACCTCTCTGACTGAGAGGCCGTTTCGTTGTCTGATCTCCCTCCTCTTCCTTCTGCCTCCAATTTATCTCATTCTCAGTGCATTATTCTGTGTCAGCAAAGGCTGCCTTGCAATTCCTTCAGATGTTATGATCCACAGCTGTGGACTCTGTCAGAAAATTGACCTATCCCTTAACAATTCCCCATTTTTTGATTTTTACTATTATTTTCCCCCCACAGCATGGTCCGCACACTGAGAAATGCAAGCAGCACTATCACTTCTGGATGGTTATAGCAGGTGTTGGTCTTATCATGGAGGCAAACTTTCAAATAGAGTAAAACTATAGTCAGAATAGGTATTTAAGTCTCTCATCAGTCTCCTGGCTCAGCCCTTTGATGTATTGGTACTTAAGGATCCTTCTCACAAACATTGCATTCAGTAAGCAGGGAGAAGAGACTCCATCCTCAAATTTTTATTCAATAATCAAAAGCAAATTTTTCCACACACCCCCATTGCAATAGTCCATAGAACATAAAATATAAAATAATAGTGGCAGCATGACTATTTCTTTCTGCACTCCATCAAAAAAGGAGCATAAAATAAAAACTATATCAAAAGGTCTTTAGTCACTAGTTTTTTTCTTTAAGAAATAAAGACAAGTTTAAACAAGAGTTTCTCATTCCAGGATCAACTAAGAAATTTATTCCATAAGATTCACTTTGCAATCTGTTCATAAGCCAAGCACAAATGAACAAATATTTATTATTTAAGCACCTACATGACAGCTATGTGATATAGTGGGTTGAGTGCTGGATTTGGGGTTAGGAAGACATCTTCCAGAATACAAATCTGGCCTCAGACACTAACTGTATACCCTTGGACAAGTCATAACCCTATTTGCCTCAGTTTCCTTATCTATAGAGAAAATGGCAAGAAAACTCCAAATGGGATCATGACAAGTTGAACATTGAAATGACTGAACAAAACCTTTTATGGATAATGAACAGACAACAGAAGGACAAAAATGAGCTCTCTCCGGAAGTTTACCTTCTAATAGAAAAAGAAGTAATTCTCTAAACAGATGATACTTGGGCTAATACAACTTTCAAGAGCCTACTCTAAGAGATTACAAACTCCATGAAAATAGTTTCCAAAACATTTAAAGTCTATCTCTTCCTCCAAGCAGCTAAACTAGTATTCCAAACAGTAGTCGTTTAACAATGTTAATTAATTTAGCATGATGAATTTTTGGATCATAAGTTTCCAAGACACCTGATATTTTGAGGCAAACAAAATACTTTTTTTTCCCCAAGAGAACTCCAAATAGAGTCTTTTTTTTTATTTTATTTTATTTAATAATAACTTTATATTGACAGAATCCATGCCAGGGTAATTTTTTTACAACATTATCCCTTGCACTCATTTCTGTTCCGATGTTTCCCCTTCCTCCCTCCACCCCCTCCCCCAGATGGCAAGCAGTCCTATATATGTTAGATATGGCAAACAAAATACTTTAAAAAAAAAAAAAAAAGATACTGGAAATAAGGTCCTCCTTACCCTCCCCTCACTTCTGGATAGGAGACTAAATCAGTAGCACACTTAAGACTTGACACCCAGAAAAGTACAATAGAATCAAAACAGAAAACCCACAGTTGCAGAAGCTTGGCTCCAAAATTATTAATCCCCAAAATAACTGAGTCTTGGGCAAATTGTCTTAATCTGGGCCAAAGCTCAAAAGAAAAAGAAAAAAAAAAAAAACTGCATCGTTAAGTTCACCAAGCCAATCAAATCTACAGAACTCAGTTCTTTCTATTTCATGTTAGTTTCATACTTTGTTACTGATTTAAAAGAGGAGGGAGAGGAACTTGCTTTCTTATTTTAATACAATCCAATTATAGGATTTAAAGAAAAGAAATTTTCCCCAAGTTCCAAATTAGTTTCCAAAAAATGGGTTGAGTGATAAAAAATGTCAAATAAAAATACAGGAAACCATATTCAGAAGTAATCTCCAGAATTCTAAAGAATAGAAATGTAAATATGTAGATGTGTATGCCATATGTATTTTAGCCAAATATATACATTCTTCTCTTCAAAATTCTGACTCTGCTGAATAAACAGTTATTTGGCAAAGCAGCAATATTTGATCAAAGTTTCCACTTTAAAAGATTCTAATCGTAGTTATTTTGAACAGTAGAGCAAAGTAGGGTGTGTGTGTGTGTTTGTGTATGTGTGTGTATATGTCTGCTCAACTTCAGCTTTATTATAATTTCATACTGCATATCAAGCTGTTTTTGCAAACAGAAAACTCCAAATGGGGTTGGACCTGACTGAAAGAACAACAATGTTCTGAAAAATCTAATCTTAAAATACTTACTACTTCCTAGCTGTGTGACCCTAGGCAAGTCACTTAATCCCAATTCCCTGAGCAAAAAACAAAAATAAAAACAAATAAAGAAATACTTGCAGTAAATTTTAGGTGTTGGCTTGCCTTTTTTTTTTTTTTTTTTTTTTTTTTAAATTCAAGGAGGCTGCTTATCTTTCCTCTGCAAGAAGAATGTAATGTCTGCAAGAGACCCTGTTCTCTCAATGGTCAGTTAGTTCTTTGGTTAAATGCTGAATTAACATAGTTCCAAATTTTCAAATTTAGATAGATAATTCTTTAAACTTAAATTATAATTTTGTAAATTTTTATGACTTCTAATAATATAAAAACAGAACTTCAGGTTTATTTCATTCAGCCTAATTTTTGGAAATGAATTCAGGGAAAATTTTCCTTTTATCTTACTAATTAGATTACATCCTTGGCATTAGAATGAGAATTCAAATTCGAATTCGAATGCCTTTAGATACAGACAGTTTGTCCTTTGGAAATCAGATCACAGTAAAACAGAACTGGAATTTTTTTTTTTTAATCTTCATTTATTTACTCAGCCACTTGTTTATTTGCCCATCTCTCTATTTTTGTTTTTACATCATTTATATTTTCCAATGTAACTCTCCCCCCACCCTCTCCAAAAATAATTTCTAAAACAAAGAATTTTAAAAAGGAAGAAAAAGAAAGTTTAACAAAACTAATCAACATGCCCAAGAAAGTCTAGTTACAGATGCAGTGTTTTCGCCTGGTACTCCCCACTTCTGCAAGGTGAGTGGGAGGGGCGGGAGGGGGGAGTGGGAAAGGGGGGGTGTGCCTTTTTATTTTTCCCACTTAGTTTATAGATAAAGAAACTGAAGTAAACAATGTTAAGTGACAACTATTAAGGTTCTGAGCCTAGTTCTCCAGATTCCAGCATCAGTACTTCACTATCCAGATTTCCTAAAACAAAACATTAGTCTAATTATTCTTGTACCCGAAGGGTTTTCATTTGGGAAAGTGCTCTCCTTTCCACATAGTATCAAAGAGCTGCAAAGCACCTCAATCAATGGTCACAGATAAAATCTCAAACTTCTTTTAAAAAGAAGCAATCTCATAGACTTAGAAGAAAAAAACCTGTTTGGGCTTCTGAGTTTTTATTTTAATAACTAAGCCTCCTTAATCTAGGAAAACTTTTCCTTCTAACACATATAGCATTCTAAAGTTAAAAGGAAAAAAAAGGACTTTTTATTAGTCAATCTTCATGCTAAAAAAATAGATTGCAGACAAAGTTTAATGGAAATAGCTAAAGCCACTTCCTACATTTTTACCTTATGGGAGCAGGTGGAGGTATGGGGGTGAAGCAGAACATTTTAAGTTGCTTAATATTTCCCTGGCCTTTAGAAAATCCTGAGAACAATGGTAATTCAGAAGGCAAGGTTCAACTGCTCATTTCTTCTTAGAAAAGTGAAATTAATCTCTAACTTGAAGGGGGGATAGAACAAGACTAAAGGTTATAAACTGAAAAGGCAGACTAATCTCTTGGAGAAAGATAGAGGCATCCCAAGAATGCAGTTTATAAATTCTACATTTATAAGTCCTCACATGGAATAAGATTAAAAATTAATATTTGAGATAGATCTTGATTCTAGGGTTTCTAAATCATCATTTGATTATGGCAAAATGCTTATTTGAATGAACTAATGCTTCAAAAAAATATTTTCAACAACAAAAGAATGTTATATCAGCTGAAAGTTGAACTGATATAAATGACTATATATTCATTTAACAAAAAAAGTCCAGTTTCTTAAGAATACATAAGTAAATATGAGGATGGTTCTTTCTCATCTTCAAAAACACTATTAAGAAAAAATCTGTAACATCCCATTTAAAGTGTTTCTGTGTGGGGCAGCATGCTCTTCATCATCAGGAGCAAATACAAATCCATGGCTTACCCGGAGGCCTGTTGAAAGATAATGCCCTGCCTTGTCTTAGAAACTTAGAGAGAGGTGCTCTCCACCTCCAGTTCCAGGCCAACAGCTTTTATTAACAAACCTTGCAATTGTAATGAGACACAGGACTCGGTCTTACACAAAAACACACAGAAAGAATGGTATTTCATAGGCCTTCGGAAGATCCCTTGAAGTCACAGGTTAAGTTGTGGCCAACATTACCCCCCCATGCTTAGAAAAGCTTAGTTTCTGGTGAGAATAGAGGAGACGAGAGTTCAAAGAAATATTCATCTGGGGCGAACAAGAGCCAGAATAAAAATATTTTGCCAAACCAGTAAGTTATCCTAGCTGGGGTAGATCAAACTGAGTGCTAAGATAAGAAGGTCAGGTTTGTTTTGAAAGGGATAATAATAACAATTCACTCAGGGGACATAGGAAGGAACAGAGAAAGGATGCACAAAAAGAGAAATATTAGATAGCCTTACACAGTAAGTATAAGCACACCAGGTGCACTTAGATCCTTTTTAATGGATTTCGGTGAGCCAGGACAAAAAGGCAGAAGGGCAAACAAATCCAAACTACAGACAAAAAACAAATCAAAATCTGGCCAAATTTGGGAAAGTAAATGCAATAGTCCATGAACATTTTATCAATAAGCAATGCTAATAAATTAGCATAATGTTGCTCTTTTTAGTACACTGGCTACAAGACTTTACAATTTAATCACTAATATGCCTCAATGGAGGGCATTCCACACTGGGAACTACCTATACTGATAAAGATCACAGCTCCAAAATCCCTTCCCCCTCAAAAATCAAAAACAAAAAATACTACTTTCACAGTATTTACTTCCTGAATGAAAACAATTATTTTAGTGCTTCCCTCTCCTTCAGGCTAATCCTTTATTTCTCTGGCATTCCCCAAGTCTGGAATGCTCACCCTCCTCACCTCTAGCTCTTGTCTTCCCTGGAGTTCTTCAAGTCTCAGAAAAAATTCCTCTTTTTCCAGGAAGTATTTTCCCATCTTCCCTGTAGATTATTTCCAAGTTATTGTGTATATTGCTTGGGGGTTTTTTGGTTGCTGTTTACAGACATTTTGTCTGCATGCTATATCTATTAGACAGGAAGTGCTTGGAAGGTAGAGACTTTTGTCAGAACAAGGTCTGGCTTGTAGGAGGCACTTAGTAAAAGATCACTGCCTGACTGACTAATAATATGCTAAATACTGAGGACACAATTACAAAAATAGTGACATTCACCCTTCAAAGGACTTATATTCTAATGTAAGAGATTAAGCTGATTTCAGCTGTGCAGACATTCCTTTCATAGGTGCAAGATTCTATCCCATGCAGGACATTTGCATGCTGGGCAGTTCTTACACATCTTTGCATAAACCCTTTAGAAGATCTCCTCTGAAAAATGAAGAACATAACACATATTATGAGAAAGGAAGCCTATATATTTGGTAGACAAGGAACATACAAGCAACTTGTCTGTATTGAGGATTCCTAGGAAATTGGTAATCACCAGGCTAAGTAAGATAGAGTAATAAGGTAAAAATGATAAGGTAAAAAAAGCTAGCTATAAACCAAGCATCTCTACGGTCGCAGTTTGCCAGGGCAAGTATCCAAGAAGACTACCAACAGGAATGGCAAAGATTTGAAATTGTTGCTTCCACAGCAAGTGCATGTGTACACACATACAGCAAGGAAATTTTTTCCATTACAGCCAAAGAGTTTATGTTTCCGTGGAAGACATTAAACAGCTATGTATTTTTCCAAACCAAGCTGATTTCTGTGTTGGGAGAAATATAAAATCTCTTTCTTCTTAAAAGATAGTGTAGTTTTCCCCTGAAAGATAACAAAGCTGTCCCCTAGGATTTCAGTGGTTCAGGGGGCTAAAGTTCAAGCTAAATCTTGGTTAGCTCCTTAGTAACCTCTGGCTCCAATGACTGGGTTTTCTGGTCATGTAAGGAAATAAGAAGGCCCTTCAGACTAGCTCCAGGTACCATCATATCCTGCCCTTATGATGAGATTCATTTCTATGCTTCCATGTGGAAATACACATTTCTATAGGAATTTCCACAAAAGTTAAGTGTTAGAATATCCTGGTTGAATATCTTTTCCATGCCATAGCTAATTAAGTCTTTTACTCACCCATAAGTATCTCATTTTGTTCCAACAACAAACCTGAACAGAGTACCAGCCCAAGTTGTGTCTGTCCACTGAAGTCTCGCACCTAGAAAAGTTAGTAACAGAGCCAAGCTATGTAGATATACTTCCTAGGTCACCAGGGAAAATTAATTGCTCATTGAAAGAACAGAAGAAATGCTCCTAGACATTCAAAGAAGAAAACGGTATCTTATTTAGAGAGAATATAATCTTTGTCAGGATGTTGGAGGAAGAAAGAATTCAGTAAAGTAGGTGGGTAAGAAGAAGGACCAGTGAATACTTATGCATAAGAAAAAGATTAATGTGTCTTTCCCCCCTTCATAAATAAAACGTAAAAGTTGTAGCTGGGTCCTCTGAGAAAAAAGTGGCTTTTAATGAGTGAAGGAAAGATGACAGTGGATCCAAAGATACCACCAATGGAGAAGTAATTCTCCAATAATCAGAAGAGGAGATACAAGTGGTAGTAAAAACTCACTGAGAAAGAAAATTTGGATGTCCCTCTGATAGGCATTCTCAGGTGAGTGATAGATTGAATTAGATTTGATAATGATCTACCATCTTCATGGAGCTCATGTTCAGAAAGTGATGAAGAAACACTTGGGACTTGTCAAATCTGATGATCTTTAACAACACTAGAGATTATGAAACACTGGGTATAACAAAAACCTTTCGGGCACTGGTGGTATACTGCAGACTGAAAGCAATAATCAAAAGATTAAAGCAGGACCAGAAAGTAAACAGCTTAATCAGATAATGGTATATGAATATAAAATTTCTGAATCACCAATGAAAATATGGAACTTAGCTCATGAGAACTAGTACAAATAAATTTTGTCAAATGACAAGATAGAAATAGTTACTGTTGGAGGAGAAATTGAATAAAAATAGGCATGATCCACACATTGGTGAATCAGTCTAATTAAACTGATTAGAATGATTATTCTGGAACTCAATTTGGAATCCTTTCATAAAAGTGCTAAAAATAAAGTGACTCTGACCCTAAAATCTCACTGTCAGGCTTCTACCCTATAAAAGATGCACTCACAAAGGTCTTATGTGCGCTTAAAAAAATATGCAATACTTTTGCAGTGAGCAAAAAAAAAAAAAAAGAAAGAAAGAAAAAAGGAACAAAAAAAAGAATACGTCTGTAGATACAAACTAGCAAAAATCTTCACTAGAGGAATGGCTTCATTAACTGTGGTACATAAATATAAAGAATTCAAGCAAGGAAAGCAAAACATCAACTGAAGCAGGATCAGGAAAACAACATACATAATGACTAGAAGAGAATAAATTTTAAAAAACAATAGCAAAAGCAGAATCTTGTACAACTATAATGTTATATTGGCATACACACACACACACAAAAAAAACAAAAACCCCACAACAAACTATTATTTTCAAAAAGAAAAAAAAGTATCTTTTTAAAAGAGACTTATGAGTAACTCAGATTCTAAATAAATGTATAAAGAAAAATGGAAACAAAGGTAAATAATAATGGATAAATACAAAAGAATAGAATGGTCCCAGATAGTGGGGTGAATAAATTTGAAAGGGATTGAAAGAACAGACCTGTGGAATAGTCATTAGGTAAAGTAGTCAAGGAGATCTGTCTTCAGCACTGTGCTGATCAACACTTTTGTCCACGATTTAGAGAAAGACATTGTTGACATGTTCATTAAATCTATAAAGTAAATTATGCCAGCAGGAATAACATAATTATTGAGATCTTTTTGGACTCTATCACTAAATAGGCTCTGACAAGAGCTTAGCTAAACCATACCTGTGAAAAGGAATTATAATTTTTAGTAGGAGAGAAACTCAATGTATTTCATGATGTCCACAAAAGCTAAATTTATTTTGGGTGGTAATAAGAAATGTAATAAATTTTTCTTGAATTTGAACAGAATCAGTAAGCAATTTGCAACATTCTATAGTGATCTAATCATACCTCAAAGGGTCATATTCAATTTTGGACACCTTACTTTAGAACCAACAATGAGAATGAGAATGGACTAGAGACCATGTCAAGTGAGAACTAGTTGAGGATACTTCCAATCTCTGAAGAAAAAAAGATTTATGGAGAGAAAGGCAGCTGTCTTCAGTAGTGGACTGACTTGTGGTGTGCAAGGATTAGCTTTGTTCTATTTTATCTGATAGTTCAGAACTTGTCCAGATGGAAGTTGCTCTTAGGCAAATTTAGATTCCCATGTACTGGAAGTCTTTAAGCACTGGACAGATGATTGCTTATTTGGATAGGGTAGAAGGGATTCCTGTATAGATGTGGGGGTTCAACAAGCTGATTTCCAAGTTATGAGGTCCTTCCAACTTCAGGGTCCTATAAGCAAAGAAACTAGACTTTCAGGGTCTCAAAAGATTGGCTGGATTTGAAATCAAGACACCTGGGTTTAACTATTAAGTTTAGATTCTTAGCTGTGTCATTTAATTTCCCTGAACTTATTTTCTTATCTCTAAATGAGAAATAATACCTGTCCTACTAATCTCAACAGGATAGGTGTGAGTAAAGCCCTCTGTACCCATAAAGTGCTATATAACCATGTTTGTACTTTTTTTTTCTAAGAAAAAGTTTCTAAGCAGAACTATTATATGAACTTGAACCTCATTCATACAATCTTTATTAAGTATTGAGTCCATTTAATAGTATTTTTCCTCATTATATTAAGCAAACATGAAAAGACTGAGATGAAAGAAGCCATTTTCCCCACTTTTTAAGATAATTTGATAATTCATTCATTTTGTCTTACAGACAATACTTTGTTCTACTGAGTTGGACTGCTGGAAGACTTGAAAGAAAATTCAGGAAATAGTGGCAATTGGACAAAAAACAGATGAAAGATTGTTTCTACTCATGAGAAAAAGGTACTGTAAGTTTTGTGGAAGAGGTTGGAAGAAGCTGTAAAAACATATGGTCTTTTACAAACAGATTTATTTGTTCATCTATGAGTAAGAAAACAATATCTAAAATTTGACAACCCTACCTCCCAAAAGCCCAAGGTCTCTGTTTATCTAGCAATTTGTGAAAAGGCAGACAAAACAAAGTTCACAAGGCCTTTTAGACATGCTCCAAAAAATATGTCAGGGGCTTATTTACTTTAAAAAACACAATAAAACAAAATTCCAAGTCAACAAAAGAATCTAAGTAAGCCTTTCAAGTTAATGGGGTTAAATTTATGCATAAAGTTGTTAGAAATAATTCTTAAATAAGTTACCAAGTTTCACCCTGAAGAGATGAGAAAAACTGCAGAAGGGGGATTTTACAGGTATGGAGTCTTGCATATAATATCAGTCTCAGTTTATAAATTTTTTTTTTTTGGATAAACTGCTTCCTACCCTCTTCCAGCTTCCAATTTTTATTCTTTATTATAGAAGATAACTATCCTAGGAGAGAGGGGGATATGTATTTGGAAGTAAGGGTGATGTAGAACAAAAGATATCAATAAAGACAGTTTAAGAAAAGTGGTTTTTGACTTTAGTAACAAAGTTCATTGTCTCTTGTTTTGACATATAAATGATTTTGAGTTCTGAGAAACTCCTAGAACGAAGCAAATCATGTGCTTAGGTAATATTCCAAGATGGAAGAGTATGTAAAATACTATTATGCAAACACTTCGGCAGCTAAATTCTGAAAAGTTCATCACAGCCAGCATAAATCATGAACAAACTACATGTTTTATTACTGGTATAATCTTAAATCTAAAGTTTCCCTTTAATTTCAATCGTTAGCTTTTAAATCAGTCAAAATGCATTTATTAAGTATCTATTATGTTCCAGGTACTACAGTAAGTTCTGGATGTTCAAAATGATAAAACAGCAACAAAAAAACAAAACTCAAAGTAGTTCCTATCCTCAAAGCATTTATACTCTCATGGGGAAGACAACATGCAAACAATATAAAAGCTACACAGAGGATAAAATGGGGGATAGTCTCACTGTGCTATGTATGCTATGTGCATACAAATATTATATCACTTTATCCTCACAATTTACCTGGGCAGTAGGTGTTATTATCCCCATTTCTCCGTTCTAGAAAGAACACAGAGGCTTAGTGATTTGCCTAGGATCCCACAGCTAAGAAGCATCTGGGCATATTTGAATTCAGGACTTCTGGTCCAGCACTCTATCTATTGCACCACCTTGCTGCACTAGGGACTAGGAAATGATTCTTGCTTATTAAATCTCTACTTATTTAAAAAAATTTAAGCTTTTCTTTCAAATGACTAAGGGAAAAAAATTAAAAGCAGCTATGGATTATAGTTACAATTTGATAAATTTCATGTGGCATATTTGGTAATAAAGGGTTGTTAAATGGAGGATTATTTGGGCAGATATGAAATGAGTTTTCTTTTATTGGGAAGCCTTATTATACTAGTGAGTAAAGTCGAGCTTGACTAAATTTAGAATTATCAATTTTTTAAAAGAAAAAATATCAGTTATGTCATAGACCAAGTTTTACCTGAGTTTCAAGATTTTATGTTCTTTAAAAATATCTATGTGTAAAAACCTTTATAGGAGGTTAGGTGACACAGTGGATAGAATACAAAGCCTGAAATTAGAAAGATTCTATCCACTGTGTCACCTAGCTACCCTGGAATATAAATAATGTTTGCTAAATTTAATGAAGCCTTAAAAAATGGACACTGGTCAGTCAATGAGGGAGCTATTTTGGAGCAAATCCTAATTCCGATTTCAAATCTGGCCTCAGATACTTAGTAATTATGTGATCCTGGGTTAATCAGATCCTGTTTGCCTCAATTTCCTCATCTGTAAAATAAACTGCAGAAGGAAACAGCAAAGCACTCCAGTACCTTTGCCAAAAAAAACCCAAATGGGGTCACAAAGAGTTGGATATGGCTGAAACAATTGAACAACAAAATAAGATCTTTATTTTAGTACTCCTAATGATGCAGGAAAGATTCCTTTCTAGATTCCCACCCTCTCCTAGTTAATAATGTAAATTGCCCTTTAACTCACAAATCCTGGTCCCTTTGAATTCCAATAGAAGATCTGACCTATTCCCAGCCCCACCCGGATATGAGCCAAATGAGCCAACTTTGGGGCTACACCCGAAAGCCCCTCAAGCTAAGTCTCCTATTATAAAAAGGCCACGCTGGGAACCCCTCTTTGCAGAAATTCCAAACATGGCTACCATGTAAGGACCCTCTGTCCACTGGACCCTCTGTCCAGTGCCCTCCTTATCTCTACCTTCGCCTATACTTTAACTTTGCTTATCTAATAATAAACCTCTTTTATCAATCTAGCTCTCTGGGCCAATAAATGCTTTTATTGGGAACTCACGCCGCTACTAGACCCCCTTGCGCCGAATCTGTACCCCAAACCTGCCACTAGACCTTAACCCTAATTTCATTTAGGTACCCCAAAGCTAGACCTCAACACTACAACCCCCTCAAAAATGAAAATTGTAATAGCAGTTGACTTGTGAACACTTTACCCATTTTATCTCATTTGCTCCTCATAATCATTCTTTAAAGTAATATATACTATAAATACATATATTATATATATTTAATATATACTATAAATACTTATCCCCATTTTACATATGAAACAACAGAAACAATCACACAGCTGACCAATGACCCAGATCTCTTTTGATACAAAGGCCCTATTCAGTTTTCCACCACATAGTATTCAGACATCATAATACTTCACTTTATAAGGGAGATAGCAAGGTACATCTGGAATCAAGGGTTCAAATCTAGGTTCTGCTCAAATAGATCTGCTATCTATATGACCTCAGGTAAGTCATCTTACTTCCCAAGCTCAGTTTCTTATCTGTTAAGAGCTCAAGAGGGATTAGATGAAATGATTCCCAAAGTGCCTTTCCAGCTCCAACTCTGTGGTCTTGATACATTTAATCTATGTAGCATTTTGTATTGCTTCATGAGAACAGGAATTGTTTTCATTGTTAGGGGGTGGGGGATAGAGGGAGGCAAACAGAATGTAAGAGCTCACACAGTACAAAGCTTGTGAATATTTTACTATTGTCTCCTTTACAGCTTCAAAACACAAAGACTTTTGAAAAACAAACCATATACAATATGGAATTTGGAGCTGTGCATGATCTTATATTTTAAAATACATTATTTTAATGTTATTAAACTTATATTATGTTACTCCAAATAAGAAGGGAATTAAAACCGTTGAGCACAATTTAGAGTCACAGAAAATGAATCAAGACAAAAACTGCCTCCCTTTCCCAATCAAGTTTCACGATGTGACATCATCCATTTAATGTACTTAGGTAGCAAAAACTACTGTGTGGCTCAGAATGGTGAAGGGTCACCATTTTTAAAAAAAGCTGGAGGGATTCCTAGAAGCAAAGCAAAAATTTATTACATACTCTCGAGAATCGGGTGTTCCACCTGTGGAGCAGGCAATAGAAGGGAAGAAGCACGTTCTGAGACAGGTTTTTACACTTTAAGTAGTCCCTAAGGCAAACACCCCTCCCACCACCAACCATCATCCTTATTGGCTGTGGGTCTTACCTTCTAAACAAGGGAACTACCCAAGAAATTGAATTTGGCCAATAAGTACATAACTGTCCATATCTGATTGAAGTAGGGAGAAAATGATGTCATGGGAGGATAGCAGGAAGGGGACTTAGGTGTGCCCTTGAGTCAATGCTCAAGGACCTTCAGGCCTACTCCAACTCTGAAGTAGATGAGTTTCACTTACTCAAGTTTCACAACTGTCCTGAGAGATTTCACCCCATCTAGTTCACTACCAAAGTTGGTTTTTCCATTTCCCTTTAAAGGGCCTAAAACAAGTTCCATCCCCTTCCCCCCAATAGAAATACTATACAACCAGGAGACCCAAAACTCTTTCTTAGTTCTCATCATCTCTCTGCAGCTATTGAAAGTGAGTTCCTATCCCAACAATGAATTTAAACACCTGGAATATATTCCACCCCAAGATCTTAGGGAATGGCAACATCACTGAGTTCAATGATCAAATTAAAAATGTTGAAAAAGGAAAATCCTGTGCATGAAATTTCAGTCTCGAAACAAATGAAATACTGTAAGCCAGAAACCAGGATGCATGCCAAATAATCAGTTGATTCATGAGCAGAATTCCTCTCCCACAACCTGAACAAAAAGGGAAAAAACATTTTCCAAGACATAAACATCAGGGATTTGCATACTGGCCTCCTGCCTAGCCAATGTAAAGGGTCCCTTAGAGTCCCACTTAACAGCAATCAGCAGCCTTCCAAAATGGCCATACCACTTTGTACTACCTACTTCACAGAGTGGCTGTCAAGAATGCGCTTTGTGAGTTAAAACTTGCTGCGGAAATATCTGCTATTATAGCAAAGTCTCAACCAGGGTGGAGAGAATGGAGCATTGCCCTTAAGGTACTGAAATTTAAAGGACAATGTCAGCACTTGTGTTTCTTCAGGAAGAAGGAAAAAAAAAAAAAACAAAATGAGTTTAGCATCTGATTAGCAATAATAATTAGTTGAAATGGATGGAAGATACCATCTTCATCCAGAGAGAGAACTATGGAAATTGAATGTGGATCAAAGCATGGTAGTTTTACCTTTTGTTTGTTTCTTTCTTTCTTTTGTGTTTTTTTTTTTTTTTTCCTTTTGGTATGATTTGTCTCGTACGACATGACAAATAAGAAAATATGTTTACAAAAATTGTACATAGATAATCAACCTGTACTGATTTCACTCTTTTCAACAATGTGGTGATTCAAGGCAATTCCAATAGATCTGTGATGAACTATGAGATTGAATGTGAATCAAAGCATAGTATTTTTACCTTTGTTATTGTTGTTATTCTTTTGCTTTTTTTTTTTTTCTCTCTCATATTTTTTCCTCTTTTGATCTGGGTTCTTCTTGCAAAGCATGAAGAATATGGAACTATAGTTAAAAGAGCTACACATATTTAACAAACTGCTTGTTGTCTTGAGGCCAGGGGTGGATAAGGGAGGAAAGGAGAAAAATCTGAAACACAAGATTTTGCACAGGTGAATGCTAAAAACTATCTTTACATGTATTTGGAAAAATAAAATACTATTTTAAAAATTGCATATATTTAATTTATATCAGATTGTTTGCTGTCTTGGGAAGGAAAGAGGTAAGGGAGGGAGAGAAAAGAATTTGGAACACAAAGCCTTACAAAAATGAATATTGAAAACTATCTTTATATGTATTTGGAAAATAAAATACTACTAAAGTTCAAAAAACAATAAAAACAATTAGTTTAAATAGAAAACTACTAGATGGAGAATTCCATTTCTTTGCTATCCCATGAATGGAATGTATTCCCTCTGCTTAAGAATGCTCCTTTTCTTTCTAAACTCAGCTCAAAAGACACTTCTATATGAAGTCTTGTTGGATTGATTCCCTAAGGTGCTTAGAGCTTCCCAATGCTGCCTCCTAATTTACTTTATAACTATTTAGAAATAGACATGTTGTTTCCTTAAAGAGATGTACATTTCTTAAAGAAGGGCATAGGATTATAAAATTGAAGCTAAGCAGAAGCTTTGAAGCCATCAAGCCCAATTTCTTCTTAAATCAATAAACTGGTTTTGCCTAAGGTCACACAGCTACCATGTATCCAATGCAGGTTGAACTCAGACCTGATTCTCAGTGGAATTCTATTTTCTATCCACCACACTACCGGAAACTGTTGCTTTTTTGTTTTTCTATCCACAGCATGTAGCATAATCATGATACACTGTAGGCCCTTCAATGTATGCTTCTTTATTGAGTGATAAAGTGCTTTCTTCTTTTCCCCTCCATACTTTGCACCCAACCTCCTGCACCATCCATCCCTGCTCCATCCCTTCTCCAGAAACACCTGGAGTCAGTGCCGAAGCACTGATTTCTCCATATTTCTGGGGTTCTTTCTCGCCACCTCAGTGCCTACACAGAAGTCATGTTTTACCACAGGGTATTGAGTCCTAGTTGATCTGCTAGGTACTATTCTGTTTGCTATTAAAAATTACTGAAGATATTTTAAAAACAAATATGAAAGGCAGAATAAAATAGGTTGTAGTTTGTTACCAATGATGACTCAGACCAAGAAGTGGAATAACAGACATAATCCTGAATACATGCAAGTGGAAAAGAAGGGACAAGAAGATGACAACAAATAAAACTAGTGAGAAAGAGACAAGTAGTCAGTTCAAAGCACTTACTGTATGCCAAAACATTGTGCTAAATGATGGGGATACAAAAAGAAGACAATTCCTACACAAAAAAAGGTTCACAGGACAGCTAGCTGGCACCAGCCCTAAAGTCAGAAGGACCTTGAATTCAAATCTGATCTCAAACACTTAACAATTCCTAGCTATGGAACCCTGTGCAAGTTACTTAATTCCAATTCCCTCAGCAAAAAAAAAAAAAAAAGTTCACAATGTGTTTAACATGATTGTACATATTTAACCTATGTCAGATTGCTTTGCTGTCTTGGGATGAAAGAAAGAGAGAAAGAAAAATTTTGAATTCAAAATCTCAGAAAAAAGAATGTTGAAAGTTATCTTTATATATAATTAGAAAAAAATACTAAAAGTGAGAAAAAAGAAGAGTCTACATTCTAATAGGAAGAAGACTATAATGTATGAGACGGGAACTTAGGGAGATAAAGAGGGTAAGGCAGCTGCTATGAAGGTGGAATCGACCAGAGAATGAGTAGGAAAGGAAGTGATAAGTATGACTGAGACATCCGATGATATGACCGGTTCAGATAAAGTCTTACCAAGACAATCATCTATCAATAGAAAGGCAAGAATGCCAGTGGAGAGGTGAAGCATGCTGGAGTAGACAGTGGTACTTCCTCCTTCCAAATATTAAAGCAAAGAGAGGAATGTTAGATGGTTCCTTCATGTAGGATTTATGAGGAGACACTAATAATACTAGAGAATATAAAGAGAAGGCCAGGTTTTCCATCTGCACAGGTAGTAGTATGACCAATAAAATGAAATCACAGATCTGATATCTTTAAAATGCAAAGTATTCAGTGTCTATGTCTAAACCATTACTTTCTCACTTCCTTTAAGAACTCAAACAGGAAGTTCTTTTTTAAACCAACAGTAGTCAGTTATGAATTGAATCACTTCATATATATATATATATGAAGTTATATAAAGACCCCCCCCCCAAAAAAAAAAAAGAAAAAGAAGTAATATCACCATGTAATAAAACTTTACTTATGGCAAAAAAAGGTGAGGGAATATTTCTCAGGCTGTCAATAAAAATCAACAATTAGGTTCCTAAGTTCAATTCCCCCCACTCCACTCCCACCCACCTGTGGGAAAAATATTATTGGCAGAATAGTAGGGAAGAGTAAAGAAATGTTCTAGCAGGGACAATTCCAACATGCAAAAAGTTAAGCAGCTATTTGTAGATGGTACTTTGTTGGGGGAGGAGTGGAAACAAAAAAAAAAAATCACAAAGGATTCAACATAGTAAAAAGTAGGGGGTGAGGGTAGGAGAGATGGGAGTTTTGTGTATGCAGGGAGTCATGGAAGTTAAGAATCTCAGAGGTAGAAGAGCCCTCAGATCTCTGAGTCTAGAGTCCAAACTCTATTCTCCATGGCTCAAATGAAATCTTTCCACATTATTTTTAGATATCAAGAAGTGAACAAAGTGGTGCCCAATGAAGAAGATATCACCATACCATTATTTCCCTTCTAACCATCTTAACAAAAAACAAAGTTGTTCAGTTCAGTCATTTTTTCAGTCATGTCTGACTTTTTGGAGTTTTCTTGGCATTTCCTTCTCCACTTCATTTCATAAATGAAGAAACTTAAATGACTTGGCCAGCAGCACAGAGATAGTAAGTGTCCAAGGTCATATTTTAACTCAAAAAGATGAAGCTTTTTGACTCCAGAATCAGTGCTATCCACTATACCACCTAGCTGTCCATCCAAATAAAACAAAACAAAAACTTAGAATGAATAAAAAGAACTTTTGTTCAATAAATATTGAATAACATGAATACCCTCTAGCAAATTGCTTGCATTCTCAAGGAAGGAGGCAAAGAGGGAAATAAGGAGGGAGAGAAGGAAGGAAAATAATGAGTTAAAAAAAAAAAAACAGAATCAGCATTTCCCAAAATAATTTTCATTTAAATTGGCAATATTTTGATAGTACTTTTAAATTCTGATCTAGGAGATCTGAGGAATGAAAAGAAAGCTTAAAATAGGGGTAAGGAAATGTTGGAGGAGATTAATCCACTTTCCTAATAAGGCTCATACTTAAGTATACATTAAAGTTGTTCAGTGTTCACCAGAGTTCAGTGGAAAGAAGGCTGGTTTTTGAGTCAGTAGATCTGACTTTAAATCCTGGTCCTGCCCCTTCCTATGCTTGTATGACCATGGACAATTCACTCAATTTTGGAGGGTCTCAACCACCTAAGTCAGTAAAGTGACAATGTTGAATTAGATGGATTCACAAGCCTCTTGCAGCTCAAAAGTTAGGATCTCATATCACTGGACCACAAGTTCCAGAATGGAAAGAATATGGTCCCAACAAAATTCCCCCAAGTCTGTCATCCCAGGATTGAGAAATGATAACGGGTCGGGAATTATTCTTGAGATATAATTGTAAACACAAGGCAAACTCTGCTTTTTGGAGGCAATCTCTGCTTACTGGAACTTACATTTTGTAGAAAGGGCACAATATATTCATAGATAAGGAAACAGGATATATACAAGAGAAATTGAGAGCAATTGAGAATACAACTAAAGGAATCAGGAAATGCCCCTTAAAAAACTTTAAGCACTTAAGATGAACACTTGAAGGGAACTTCCTCCAAAAGCTGGCTACAGCAATTCATGAAACATTTTAGTAGGTAATTTTATGTTGTTCTATAATCATTGAATAAAGTACCAATTAGAAACCCCTAAAATATGCCAGGTATTGTGCTAAAGTAAACATGGTGTCCAGAATAGTATTTTTAAAAGTGTAATGTCATCAATGGTATCCAAAATGAGGAAATTGTAGACAAATATTTGGAAAGCAAAATAGTCCCAGCCTTTTAAAATGTTCCCCTAGACAGGTGTGGGACAGCAAACTCCTCCACATCATTGAACTTTAGGAAAAGGTCATAGTTGTGAGTTATTTATCAACTTTGATTTTTTTTTTAAGATTTTATTTTTTTACATTTTTTAAAAAAACTTTTGAGTTCCACATTCTCTTCTTTTCTCTCCTTCCATCTCCACTGAGAAGGCACATATGAAGTTATGCAAAATAGTTCCATAAAAGTCATGTTGGGAAAGAGAATTCCACCCCCCCCAAAAAAAAAAACCCTCAAGAAAAAAAGTTTTTAAAAAGTATTCTTCAATCTGTATTCTGTCACAATCTGTTCTTTCTTTGGGTATGGAAAGATCTTTTAATCACAATCATTGTATTGCTGAAAATAGCAATCATCCTACAAAATTACTTTGTACACAGTAAATTTCACTTTGCACTCATGGAGCACTTTCCAGACTCTTCTGAGAGCATCCTGCTCATCATTTCTTATAGAGCAATAATATTCCATCATAACCACATATCATAATTTATTCATCCATTCCAATTGTTGGGCATCCCCTCAATTTCCAATTCTTTACCCTGAAAAGAGAGTTGCTATAAATATTTTTATACATATAGGTCCTTTTCCTTCTTAAAATATCTCTTTTATGATTCATGCATAATAGTGGTATTAAGTCAATGAATATATATGATTTTATAGCCCTTTGAACATAGTTCATCTTTTGAACATTTATCAATTGGGGAATGGCTCCTTATTTTTTATATATTTGACTCCATTCTCTACACATGAGAAATGAAGACTTGGTCAAGAGAAATTTGCTTCAAAATTCTTTTCATAATTACTATTACTAACTAAATCTTCCCCATTTATTCTATTCTCTCTCTCTTCCACTCTGTCCCTCCTCAAGTGTTTTGCTTCTGACCACCCTTCCTTCAATATGACCTCTCTTCTATCATTTTCCCCCCTTCTTATATCTCCTTTTCCCCTTACTTTCCTGCAGTAAAATATGTTTATACCCATATTGAGTATTCTTTGTGTCAATTCTGATGAGAGCAAGGTTTGCTCATCCCCCCCTCCATTATAGAAGTGTTTTCTTGCCTCTTTTATAGCAGATAATTTACACCATTCCACTCTTCCTTTCCCTTTCTTCTAGTATGTTCCTCTTTCATATCAATTTTATTTTTTTAGATATTATCTTTTCATATTCAACCCATACCAGTGACCTGTGTCTAAATATATACCTTTTAAGTGCCCTAAATCATGAGAAAATTCTTATGAGTTACAAGTATTATACTCCCATATAAGAATAATTTTCCTGATTACCTCTTTATACTTCTGAATCCTGTAATGAAAATCAAATTCTCTATTCGGTTCTAGTCTTTTCATCATGAGTACTTGAAAGTCCTCTATTTCATTGACTATCTTTTTTCCTGAAAGATTACACTCATCTTTGCTAGATTTTGCTCTATTTTCTAGATGATACTTGATTATAATCCTAGCTTCATTGCTTTCTGGAATATCATATCCCAAGTCCTTTAATGTAAAAACTACTAAATCTTGTGTTATACTGATTGTAGCTCCCATATATTTAAATTGTTTCTTTCTAGATGCTTGCAATATTTTCTCCTTGACCTGAAGTTCCAGAATTTGGCTATAATATTCCTGAAATTTTCATCTTGGTATCTTTTTCAGGAGGTAATTGGTGGATTGTTTCTATTTCTATTTTATTCTCTGCTTTTAGAATATTAGAACTCTTTTCCTTCGTAATTTCTTTCCTTTTTTTTTGCTGAGGCAATTGGGGTTAAGTGACTTGTCCAGGGTCAGCCAGCTAAGAAATGTTAAGTGTTTGAGACCACATTTGAACTCAGGTTCTCCTGGTTTCAGGGATGGTGCTCTACCCACTGTATCACCCAGCTGCCTCCTTAATTTCTTAAAAATTAATGTCTAGGCTCTTATTTTGATGATGTCTTTCAGGAAGACCAATTTTTTTTTAAATAATTACAACTTTTTATTGACAGAACCCATGCCAGGGTAATTTTATACATTATCCCTTGCACTCACTTCTGTTCTGATTTTCTCCCTCCCTCTCTCCACCCCTTCCCATAGATGGCAAGCCATCGTATACATGTTAAATATGTCACAGTATAGACCAATAATTTTTAAATGATCTTTCTTGGATCTATTTTCCAGGTCAGTTATTTTTCTAATGAGATATTTCACGGTTTTTTCCTATTTTTTCATTCCTTTTATTTTGTTTTATTGTTTCTTGACTTCTCATCGTCATTAACTTCAATTTGCTCAATTCTAATTTTTAAGGAATTATTTTTTGTCAGTGAGCTTTTGTATCCCCTTTCCCATTTGGCCAATTTTGCTTTTTAAGGCATTTTTCTCATTAGCTTTTTGTATTTCCTTTTGCACTCTCATTTCTCTTCCCAATTTTTCCTTTATCTCTCCTATTTGATTTTCAAAATCCCTTTTAAGCTCTTCTATTGCCTAAGACCAATTCTTATTTTTCTTGGAAGCTTTGGGTACAGGACCTTTCACTGTTATCTTCTTCTGAGTGTGTATTTTGATCTTCCTTGAATTATAGTAACTTTCTATGGTCAGAATCTTTTTCTATTGTTTGCTCATTTCCCCAACCTATTACTCAGTTTTTAATTCTTTTGTTAAGAGTTTCCAAGGTAGAGGGTGCAGTGTCCCAAGTTTCAAGGGTTTTGTGCAGCTGTTTTCAAAGATCCTTCTAGAGACCAGTACTATGAGCCAGCACTGCTACCCAGATGCTGAGTATGGGCAAAGCAACAATATCCTGCCTCAATGACAGTAAACAAGTCTCTGCAATCTCTCTCTGACCATCTATTCATCCCCACTATCTGCTGCAATGCCATTGTTGATTTAATGGCCCCCAAAGCCTGCTCTTAGTTTGCTGGGACTCCCCCACACCGTAGTATGACAAATGTTTTCCTACAATCTTCCAAGTAGTCCTTAGCATCTGTGGGCTGAGGGTCTGGTGATTGCCACTATTGCCATTGATTTACAAGCCCCAAGGCCCATCCCTAGCTTGCTAGGGTTGATGTTGTGCTGGCAAGTAGTGCACCACAGCTGTGATCTAGTCTTATCTCAGTGCAACAGTCCACTCCTGCCAACCTTCCAGGCTATCTTCAACTGGAAAATTGTTCCCCTCCATCTTTTTTGTGGGTTCTGATACAAATTTATTTAGAGTCATTATTTAAAATTTGGAGCAGTTTAAGAGAGAACTGGCACATGTTCCTGTCTTTATTCTGCCACCTTGGCTCTGCCCCATCTATTTGTCAACTTTTGATAGAGGAAGGGGTGAGGATAGGAATTAAAATGGACATCTGTGATGAAATTCTTCATTAGATGAGTGGTTTAAAAAAAAAAAACAATTCAATATGCATTTTATTGTTTAGTTATGTCCACCATTTGGAGTTTCCTCAACAAAGCTACTGGAGTGGTTTGCCTTTTCTTTTTCCAGCTCATTTCACAGATGAGTGAGATCAACAGTGTTGAAGTCACCTGCCCAGGATCACACAGCTAGTAAGTATCTGAGGCTGGATTTGAACTCATAAACATGAGTCTTCCTGATTTCAAGCCCCACATTCTATCCACTGAACTACCTACCTGCCCAAACAAGTATTTATTAAAATATAAACAAACAGTTCTCAAAAGAACTAAAATTTAAATCACAAGAGAGTGCTCCAAACCATTAATAAGAAATGGGAATTTTTTTGTAAAAACTTAAAATTTTATTTCATATTCACCAAGTTGATCAGAATAACAAAAGAGGACAATCATTATTGGAGGGGCTGCAAGAGATTCAAAGCCACTGGTCTATTGTTAGTGGGATTGTAAATTTGGTCCAATTATTCTTGGAAATAATTTGTCAGTAAACTAAGGAAATGTTTAAAATATCCCTACCTTTCAAGCCAAAAGTGTCACTAGTAGGTAAACACTCCAAAGAAATCAAAGAGAGAAAAACAGCAAAATATTTAAAGCATCACTTTTTAGTGCAACAAAGAATTGTAAGGAAAATAGATGCCCACTGATTGAGGGCTAATTAAACAAATTTTAATACAAAATATTACTGTACTCTAAGAAATCAAGATGCCGGGGCAGCTAGATGGCACATAATAAAGTATCAGTCTGGATGTAAAGTCTGGACCAGCTCTCTGTAGGACCTCGGGATCAGTTCAAGTCCTTGGTCTTATAGAAGGAGGCAGGAGCTATCACATGGCTGGTCAAAGATGGAGTCTGGAATCTGGCATCTTCTTTTGTGTCTGTGGCTAAGAGCTGTGGCTAAGAGAGAGTTCCCACTTGATCCAGCCCTTAAATACTACAGTACAATTACATCACTACACCACACTGAGTAAGCACCAGCTGTAGAACATTACATCATTACATCACATTAAGTGATGTATGTGCTTAGCTGGAGAATCATTATCTCATTAATCATACTGAGTCTTAAATATACCTTTTCAGAGTTCCAGTCTACTACACCTAAAATCAGGAGGACTTGATTTCAAATCTGGCCTCAGACACTTTATACTACCTAGGTGTGTGACCCCGGACAAGTCATTTTACTTCAATTATCTCAGCCAAAAAAAAAAAAGTAAGAAAGAAAGAAAAAAAGAAATCAAGATGCTGGAGCCTGGGATCAAAGATCGAAGGAGCCTGAGAACTTCCCATGTCTAAAGTGGAGAAACCAGAATAAAAACAATACATACACAATGATGATAACGACAATGCAAACAGTAGGAACAATGATAACCAAAAACAAAAACAACCCAGAACACTCTACTTATAACAAAGTTTGACCCTGTAAAAGTGAGAAAATGATAGTGCATATATCATCAGGCATATTATCAGAAAAGTGAGACACAGAATTGTTGGAATCCTTACAAAGTGTTAAGTCATTAGAGTTGATAGAAACAATGCTTGAGTTCACACCTTTGGGAGAATTCACACATTAGAGCTCACACCTTTGAGAGTTCACAGATTAGCTCACACATTGGAGTTTACAAATTCAGGAGATTCACAAGTCAGAAACTCACAATCCCACTCTCTCAGAGGAGGAGTCAACCTTTGGGTTCGCACCTTTAAGAGATCATATATAAAAAGTTCTTAGAGCTTCACTCAGTCAGTTAGTTCAGAAGATTGCCAGGAATCGGAGTTGAGCTAGAGGCAGAAGTTGGCAGAGGCAAAAGACAAGCTGCAAGAGCTCTTGGAACCAAGAAGGGAGATAGGCCTCTAAGAAAGCTATCCGGGCCCAAGGAAAGAGACAAGACTTGGAAGGACAAAATAAATGTTTAGATTTTATCAGCTGACTGCATTTGAGGTGATTATTACACGGAACTGAAACTAAAGGTGCCTCCAGAAAACCTCCCCAAGAAACCTGCTCCCAGAGAGAACGATCATATATTATAAAAAAGAAGAGAACACACACAGAAGACTTCTCTAAAGTCATGAAGGGGTGCTATTTTTTTGAGTGCTATTTTGGTGCTATTTTGAGTTAATGTGTTGTTGAACTTACCTAAACTGCTCCTTTCACTTTAAATCTTTATTACAAGGAATGGTTCAATTGGTTGGGGAGAATAAGGGAAAAGCTGAAATGAAAGTGATGTAAAAACAGAGTATAAACAAAAATATGATTCTTCATTAAAGAGAAAAGTCTTCTGAAAGCTAAAACTGAGTCCCATTACTCAATTTAATTAGTTAAATGAATTTAAAAGAAAAACACCACCATCTCCTCAGCGTTAAAGAACTGCTAAAGATGCTGACATCACAGGAAATATATAGCTGCTCGCAATTAACTGATTGCTTCTGTAATAAAAAATCATCAACTGTTGCCCATTTTGGACAAGTTTTTCTAGCAAAAACAGAACAAAATAAAAAAGCAACCCACCAATTAAACCATATGTCTGTTACAAGATTCTTCTAAGAGAATTTTCTGAACAAAACAAATGCAAACAAGATTAGAAGGGAAGCAACAAACTGGGAAAGCATCTTCACAGTTAAAGGTTCTGATAAAGGCCTCATTTCCAAAATATATAGAGAACTGACTCAAATTTATAAGAAATCAAGCCATCCTCCAATTGATAAATGGTTAAAGAATATGAGAATTTTCTGCATCCCCTATTTAGATACAAAGAATAGAGAAGGAAAAGGCAAAACTAAGAGCACATTCCCAGGAACAAACAACATGCACATTTCTAACACTGCAAGTTGTTAATGAGAGTTTCACCACCAGAACTGCTTTATAGACAGAACAATGCCACTGTTCCCTCAACCATTTTGAATGACTTAAAAAACAGCAACACACACACACACACACACACACACACACACACACACACACACACTAGATTCACAGTCCATTAAAGGACAGAAGGCAGGGGCACTTCTCAAAGTGGAAAGGATGTCACTCTAAAAAGCTATTAATCTAAGTACCACTGAGCATACTTATTTAGAGTTAATCTGCAAATCACCATGTACATACAAAGTTCACACAGAATAGATGGGAGATACTCCTGGGTACTGTAATAACAACTAGAAAAGGGAAGAAAGACTTCTGGTAGAAGAGTAAATTTGAGCTGAGTTTTGAAATAAGCAAGGTAAGTTGAGGCAGAGGTAAGAAGACAGGCATGAGGGACTGAGTGCTGATTTTTCAAACATTCTAATTGTCAAGACATAGTCCATGTGCAGCAGCAAAGAACAGTCCAAAAGTGAATGCCCCATCCACCAAACCTGGGGTCAGGAACCATAATAATGAAAAGAAGTGGTAATAATGACTAGAAACAGATTACAAACTATTCTACAAAACAATTTGGTACACATTTTGATGAGTGGAACAGATTAGCTATACAATACAGAATCAAATGTATCTTAGTACCTTGGTATTCAGTACAGGCAAACACCTGTTAAGAGGTAAGTACTCGCTATTTGGCAAAAGTTTATGGGAAAATTAGACAAAAATGTGAAACAAATTAGATTTAGATCCACAATCCACACCAAGATAAACTTCGAATGGATATGTAATCTAGATAGAAGAGGTTACAATATAAACAAATTAGAAAAACATGGAAAAATTATGTATCAGATCTATATACTGGAGAAAAGTTCTTGACTAAACAAGGTACAGAAAGGATCACAGAAAATAAATGGATAATTTTGGATAGCATTTAATCAACCCATTAGATGGATAACATTAAATTTAAGCTTTTACACAAACAAATCCAATAAAGCTGATATTAAAAGGTAAACAATAACGTGGGGGAAAATCTTTGCAATAAGTTTCTCTGAAAAAGATCTCATTTTCAACATTGCAACTGATTGATATTTATAAAAAGAACCGTTTTCAAGTCAGCAAATGGTCCAAGGATATAAACAGGCAGTTATCAAAATAACATGTGACTGAAAAAGTCATATGAAAAAATACCCCAAAGTACTACTAACAAGAGAAATGTAAATTAAAACAATTCTGAGATTTCATCACATACTCTTCAGAATGGCAAAGATGCCCAAAAAAGAAAATGATAATGCTCAAAGAGCTCTCAGAAAACAGGCATATTGATGCTCTATAGGTGGACCTCTAGATAAGTATAACCATTTAGAAAGAAATTTGGAATTATACACAAAAACTTACTCAACTACTGTTGTATGCCTTTTGACCAAGCTATATCATTGCTGGATTTACACCCAAAAGTTATGATGATGATGATGATGATGATGATGATGATGATGAAGAAGAAGAAGAAGAAGAAGAAAATATCCTACATGCACAAAAATATTTATAGCAATTTTTTTCAATGAGAAACAACTAAAAATTAATGGGATGCTCATCAATTGAGGAATGGTTAACTAAGTTATGGAATATGAATGTGGTAGAGTACTATTGTGTTTCAAGAAACAAAGAAATAGATGATATCAAAGAGGCATGGTTGTTGATAGGACAAAGTATAACATTCCATTAAATAATTGTGATTTCTAAAAGTAAAACAGAACTACCACATTTACCAAGCTAAACATAGGAACAACTAGGATATTAAAAAATCTTGACAAAATCATATCCTGAAAATACGGAATAATATATATCCTAGCACTAGTTGTTAGGTCTAATAACTGTTGGATAGGAGAGTAAAGATACAAAAAGATAGTGACAGCCTAGAATCTTAAGAAGGACAAATGTAAAGTCTCACATTTGGGTTCCAAAAAATAAAATCAATTTCCCAAGTTTAGACAAGGCTAGATAATAGTATGTGGGGAAATGATCTAGAATTTTTAATGAGCTGAAAGGTCAATATGAGTCAAAAGTCTTAGATAGTGGTATTAGCCATTTTTTACAATTGAGAAAATTGAGGCAAAGGTTTAGTGACTTACTCAGAGTCACACAATTAATAAATGTTTAAGGCCAGATTTTGAACTGTCAAGTCTTCCAGACTTTAGGCCCTGTATTTTATTCACTAACTATCTAGCTTCTGTAAAAGAAGCACGAATATCTAGAAGGAAGTAATCCTCTGCTCTGATTAATATAATCTAGAATATTGTTTTCCATTCTGGGGATCACATTTGAGAAAGGACAGTGATAAACTGAAAGTTGAAAAAAGGGCAACCAGATGAAGGAACACCAGATCATATGAAGATCTCCTGAAGGAAGTGTAGGGAGAAGATAAAAGTGCAACATGAGTCAAGGATCTTTAAGTATTTTAAATGGCTTTAGTTCTTGAAATGGGTAAAAATTGTAAAAAAAAAAAAAAAAAAAAAAAAAAAGAAAATTTTAGGGCTGATTTGTGGGAAAACATCTTACTATTTAGCACTACTGAAAAGGCAGAGTTGGGGGGGAGAGGGAGAGGGCATGTAACAGGTCCATAATCACTAGTAAGATATTAAGCAAAGAGTAGAGAACCATTTATCTTGCACACTATGGAGGAAACAGTTGAACCAAATGACTTTTGGGGTACCTTCCAACCCTCTCCTACTCACTTTTCTAAGGACTTGCGGTCACTACAGTAGTAAGTAGAGTTAAGATTTAAACACAGATGCTTTAATTTCAGTGTCAGGAAATGTTCTTTTCAGTATACAACAAACATTATTCCCATTTTATAGGTGAAGTAACTGAAGCTTTGATAAGCTAAGTAAGCTAGGCAAAGATAACATGTAAGTAGGATCCAGGACTCAAATTTAGATCGGAATCCAGATCTTCTGAATGCAAGGCCAGTCAGACATAAGGTCTTTCTCATGCATTGCAAAATTAAGAGCATAGATTTATGCAAAAAGCTTTCCAACAATATATTTTTCTTATTATACAATATATATTCAGCTATTGTCAAAATAGGAAATTAGGAAATTTCAACTAGTAAAGGGGATCAGCATTAAGAAAAGGGGACAAGTTGAAAAATAGCTAAGTGCCACTTAGTTCTTTACTTCATAATGGACAAATCTAACACAAATTGGGAAAGATGAAGAATTTGGAAACAGTTGTTACTGCCCTTTTATAAAGGAACACAGCAAGCTGTCCATTTCCAGCCAGCAGGGTTCTGTAGGCCAGACTACCCAGCCTTACTTAAGTATTAATTTGTTTTTGTAAAAAATTAATTAAAAATCTATTTGTTTTGTATTAATTATTTTGTTTTTATTAAAAACAAAATAGTCGCTTAATCAAAACCTTCACTAGGATATCCGAGGGTCAGCAGTATTTCCTGACTGATATGTAGCACCCAACAAGAGAAGTTTACCAACAAGGTTTCAAGATTAACAGATAAATAAGTTATGAACCACAATGGAAAAGGAATGCATGCAAGATTTGACTTTCCAGGGGTAGGTTAGAAAGGGGTTTTTATTAAGTATTATTCCCAGAGGCGGTCTCTATTCTCACCCCAACAGAACCTGATATGCCATAAACAAAAGGAGTCTTCACCCTCTCCGGTCTGGGCATGGGAGAAGGCAAAGGAAAAAAGGAAGAAGGAAATGCACCTTTCTTCTCCTACTCCTTTCTCTTAGCTCTCAGGCCTAAGCAAAGTCAGTTGAAGGAGAAATCTAGACAACTTGCTGCCTGAGGGTCTAATCAGGAATGTAAATAGCAAAGCTAACTTTGCCCAGCAGAAAGGAACTGGGGAGGCAGGGGAGACAGGGGAGGAAGCAACTCTAGTCGCACTGGATGAAGCCCTAGCAATGGAAAGCCCTTTCTTCCACCAAGAAAGAGCTTAGTGGCCATAGTCTTGTGCCCTGTGAGGCAATCCCACCCCTCACCCTTAGCCAAAGACGGAGCAGGCTGTGGTCAGCAGTGCGCCGCCTCCCCTTCGGCTGAGCGCTACCTCCCAGAAGCCCGGCCCGCAGTCCCCTTTCCAACATCCCGACCGGCTCCCTCCCTCCTCACAACCCTTTTGCAATAAAAAGGGAGAGAAGAACCCCAAAGCAGGAGGTCCCAAGCAAAGCGAGGGAGCAGGGGTCGTGGAAGAGAAGGACAACGAAAAGTGTCCAGATGCGAAGGCAGCGGCTCTCTACGCCCCGTTGCAGCAGATGTTCTTTCCTCCTCCTTGTCGGGCCAACAAAGTGACTAAGTGGAGGGAGTCCACTTTCCCTTCCTTAACTTCTCTAAGGCCGTGCGCAAAGTTTGCCTCTCACCCCAGGGGTTCCCACAAGGAACTAGGTGCCAGTGTGCGTCGGCGCGCGCTGCCCCGCTCCGCCCCGGGGAAACGCGGCTTAGCGGCCCCTCAGCTTACTCACCTTTCGCAGCTCTTCCCGACCTGCAGCTGCGCGGAGCCCGGACGCAATGATGCTCCCTCCTCCTGCTGCAGCTGCCCAGGACTGGGAGGAAAGAGGGCGGAGGGAGAAAGAGGCGGAGTTTGAGAGGGATTCCAAAGCGCCAGAATTCAAACTCTCGACCCTAGAGGTGTTCCCCAGTACCTACTCTCCACTCTGGACAGAGAACGCAGGGAGAAAATCGAAGGGAGGAGGGGAAGGGGTAAGAAAAAGGGATACAGAAAAGGAAGGAGAAAGAAAGAGAGGAGGAAGGCGAGGGAGACAGAGACAGAGAAATAGAGACAGACAAACAGAGAGAGAAATTCCGAGCAACCCCTTACACTGCCTACTCAGCTACTTAGCTCCTGATCGCCAAACTTCACCCGTTGCCACTGTTCTCTTTGTAACAGAGAAATCAGCCACCGATTGCTGTTCAGTGCGCCTGCGCGCGCTGCCCCAATTCAACAATGCCACTAAATTAACCTTATTCCCCGAACCTCCTCCTCCTCCTCCTCTCCTAGTCTACCGACACTTCTACTGAGAAAGGATTGAAAAGAAAGAATGACTGTAGCCAGTATAGTTCCTTCGGTGGAAGGTTTCCACCTTATATATCTTTTTTGTGAGGGACGGATAAATTAGTTCAGCTTGGCTTAGTTATCCCTGAGGCTGAACCACACCTTGCATATCTTGTCAACCTTTAGTCTCCAAACTTTCCTGTGACCTCTTTTTCTCAGATTAGGCTTGCTGTTTGATTTTTCCTATTCTTCCCAATCTTATCCTCCTCCTCTCCCCTTCCTCCCCCCCGAAGTTAAGAAAGTGGAAACATCGACGAAGTGGAGGAGTGAGAATCCAGAGATTGGGGCTCTATTCATTGATGCCCAAATGGTCACTGTATAACCAGGAAGGGACTCCACTGTCAATGTCAATATACATAAAGAGTTTCACATGTTTATTAGTTTATCTTTACCACTACCACTACCAGAAACTAAGTAGTGCAAACCTTATTTCTAACCACCACTATCTCCCCCCCCCCCCCATATTACCAAGAATCAAACAAGCTCCGGTCGAGTGACTTATCCAAGATCATACAATCCAGCCAGGTTCAAACTTAAGGTCTTCCACTAAAGCCAAAATTTAAAAGATCTAGTGATCTCCAGCAAGTCACCTAACTTGGGTTTCAATGTGCTTCTCTTAAAACAGAGTAATAAAATTTGAATTTTCTAGCTTGCTGGGTTTTTATGAAGATAAACAAATAACATGTTAAAGTTTTAATATAGTATGCTTCTAGGCTAGGTGATTTCCTCAGAGTAATTCTCTATATTACATGTGAGGCAAATCAGGAAATTTTGAGCTCAGGTCCAGCCTCCGGTATATACTGGATATTGGGCAAATAACAACCTCTGTTGCCTCTGTTTTCTCAGCTTTAAACTGTGAGGATCTAATGGTATACTGGTTAAGAATTTAAAAAGAGCTACTGGCATATAGTAGGCATTTTATAAACATTTGTTTCCTTCCCCTTCTTTATTTGTCCACCTACAGGAAATTGGCAGAGAATAAATGCTAAGTGTTATATTAACCAGGCTAAAGTTGTAAAAGGAATACAAAGAAGCCAGGGATTAATATGACCTGACAGGAGAACACAGCTAGGTGGCACAGGGGATAACTCCTTGGCCTGGATTCAGGAAAACCTGAGTTCTCATTCAACCTCACACACTTATTAGTTTTGTGACCCTGAGCAAAAACCCTGCTTGCTTTAGTATACTCCTCTGTATAATAAATTAGAGAAGGAAATGGCAAACCACTCTAGTATCTTTGCCAAGAAAATTTTCCAAATGTAGTTATGAAGAGGAGGGATACTATTGAACAAAAAGGAAGAAAATGTTTTCTAGATGAGTGGAAGTAATCTAAAATTCAATTGTCATTAATATCAACTCAAAATATACTTTGGTTTTAAAAGGAGATTTTTTTTTTTTTTTTTTTGCCCCAGAAAAGCCCAGAGAGATTTACATGAACTGATGCTAAGTGAAGTGAGTAGAACCAAAAGAACATTGTACATAGCAACAACAAGATTATGTGATAAACAACTGTAATGGACTTGACTTTTTTCAACAAGGAGGTGATTCAGGCCAATTCCAATAGATTTGTGATGGAGAGAGCCATCTACATCCAGTGAGAGAACTATAGAGACTGAATGTGGATCCCAACAAAGTATTTTCACCATTGTTGTTGTTTGCTTGCTTGTTTTTTCTCTCTCATTTTCCCCCTTTTTGATATGATTTTTCTTAAATATGGAAATATGTTTAGAAGAATTGCACATTTTTTAACCTATATTTGAATACTTACAGTCTAGGGAAGGGGGAGGTGGGAAAAGAGAGAAAAATATGAAACACAAGGGTGAATGTTGAAAATTATATTTTTTCATGTGTTTTGAAAAATAAAAAGCTATTCTTTAAAAAAGGGAACTTTTCTTCAGGGAACTCAGAGCATCTTACTAACTAGTCACATAAACTAAAGCTTCGCTTAAAAGAAATCTTGTACTAAGGTAGGAGGATAGAATAACAGCTCAATCAGAATGTCAACATGTTCATCTAGGGTGGACTTATAGATTTTTCAGTTAGCTGGACTCACTAATGGTAGGGAAAGAAAAGAGAAGAGGGAAGGGAAGGGGAGGAGTGAAGAGAAGGGCAAGGAATGTAAAGAGAAGAAAGTAGGGAAGAGGAATAGAAGGGAGGGAGAAAAAGGAAGGGAGAGGACAAGCCCACTTGTTAAAATTGGCAGAGGGATAAAAGAAGAACTAGGCTTTGGGGAGAAAAAAAGGAGAGGAGAAAGACAACTGTAGATCAGGAAGTGAAGAAGTGAATATATGACTAGTTTCTGATTTGGGAGAATAATGGAGAACCATAAATCAACATAGGAGGAAAAAGGGAGAAAATATTCTTGTTTATGCAGACAAACTATAAAACCCCAAAAAGTTATTTTCAGTAGCCTTCCATTTTCTGTTCAAGTTTCCATCACTTTTCTGATGCCCCTTAATGGTCATGTTGCTCATCCTTGATCATATTCTTCTGCCCTGGATCTTTCTGGATCTTCTGCTCTTTCTCTTCAAGATTTACCAGTCTTAATCGTCATTATGTTAGGATCTGGCTAGTTTAATCAACACAAAAATTCACTGGAGGCTGGAGGCTAAAAATTGAATTGAATTTTTAAAAAAGATTCAATCCTCAAATTTATTTGTATTTATAAATTTATTTCTGGACAATTCACTTAACTCCAAAAACAACAACAAATCTTAGCATTTTTGTACTGTCTTGGTTTTTATTTTTATTTTTGAGAATGAAAAAGAGTTTATTCTAAGTACATCAAGATAGCAATCCACTAATGGCTAATCACTGGAGATAAGTCATAGCTTTTATTGATAACTTACATAATGAGTTCAGATAGATCTACATGACCAAAAAAGGTTGAGCCCTCTTGAGCCCTCTTGATTGTTATTATTATTGTTTTAATACTATGTATCTGTAAACTTGCTGGGTTTTTTTTTTTTTTTCTGTGAAGTTAAGTGATGTTTTAATCCATACATCTTGAATTGGTTTTTTAAAGTTCAACTTTAATAGATTCTTTAAAACTGGGTTGCTATATGAATAAGCTATATTAATTGTTGCTAAAAGACTTTAGACCAGGAAATTTGAGACAGGGTATTCATCATTTTAATCTTCACTATCATCATTAAACATTCATTAAGCCTTCAAAAGGTATAGGTATAGCTCTCCCCAGAGCTGGGATAGAGGGATTATATGCAGACAGATGACACATTAACTACAGCTTGTATTTTAGATTGTCTTCTCACTACTGGAGTCATCCACTCAATTTTTCAGAGAAACATTAATCATTTGATCTTTTGACTCTGACTTCCCTAACACCATCCTTTAATCCCTCAGAACCAGTCATAGAGACAACTTGTGGCATAAATTAAATGGAAATGTTCAGAAGTCTTATTCAGTTTACACAGGATCATGTATTCAACATGATTTTCAGGGAATAAAGTGCTGGACATGGAATCAGGAAGTAGAGTCCTCTTTAGCTGCTTCAGGAGGAGGAGGAGAAGGAAGAGGAAGAAGAGGAGGAAGAGGAGGAGGAGGAGGAAGAGGAAGAAGAAGAGGAAGAGGAGGAGGAGGAAGAGGAAGAGGAAGAGGAGGAAGAGGAAGAGGAAGAGGAATAGGAGGAGGAGGAGGAGAAGGAAGAAGAGGAAGAGAAGGAGGAGGAGGAGAAGAACTGATCAAGTAGAATCCTCTTCAGCTTTTTCCTTGAAGACTTGATTATAAAATGAGCCCCAATATATTGTGAAATTATAAGTCAGTCATCAAATATTTGTCAAAACCTTGTGCAAAATCAAGCAAAAAGAGGGGCAGTCTACATCTTGAAGGAGAACATTATCCCATTGTTCCGCTGGGGAAGATAATGCACAAAAACAAATTGAAAGGTCATGGTTGAGGAGATGGGAAGTTGGAGGGGAGGTGGGCAGCCAGATGAGAAATGAAGAGATGGCTGGGTCTGAGTGTCCTTGTTAAATGGGGGTTCTAGGAAGAACCATCCAATCAGAGGGAAAAGTCATAGAAATGGAGCTTACTTCCTTGGTGAGAGTCTGAAATTTAAAAGCCAATTTCTGCTGGTCTTTCTCTGCCCTCTCTTCCTCTGCCCCACCCCCACCCCAGTAACTTTCCCTCTAAGGTTAATTTGTGGCTACAAATCTCTCTGACATACTTATATGCATACCTATTGTCTCTGCAAAATACAAATACCTTCAGAACTGAGATTTTTCACTTTTTGTATTCCCCAGGGCTTAACATTGGGCCTAGCACTATAATAAGTACTTAATAAACGTTTGCCAGTTGATGTTTAGCATTTGTAAACGGTCATAGGATCTAGTACCTACCACTAGGGGTACCTAGGAAATTACTGTTATTGGTGTTTCATAATTCTGCTCCCCTCTGCCTCTTTACCTTGACTGACTTCCCAAGCTTCCTTGTCATCATTGCTTTCCATGAACTAATTGACTTTTTGGCTTCAATATAAACTGAAAGAACAAATTATCTAATTAATATATTTGTGCTCTACAAGTACATTTGCCTATAGGATTTTTAGTTCTTTTCCTCCTTAGTATTGTCTGTCTCATAAGCTCTTTGAGAGCAGAGAGAGAAAGAATTCAAAAAATATTAAAAGAAATATTTCATCAGCATGCAGGACTCCTAACTGTGGGATCTCACTCCATGAAACAAGATAAAAAAATGAAAAAAAAATGGAACTCATGTCATTGTGATTCCAAGCCCCACACTCAAACTACTTTGTCACAAGTTGCCTCTTAGGTATCTACTATGTGCTTTAATTAATCATAAAAATCATTTTAAAATTATTTCTCTTTACTTAGCAATATTTCTACTTCTTACTTATGCATAAAAAATATAACCTTTATACTTTATAGTTGAGGAAATGACATAGCAATTCCTTGTATCTAGAAGTAAAGAATAAATGTTATAGAATTAGAACTAGAAATTAAGCTCATGGAAAACCTTTGAATAAAGATAATAACAAAGACAATAACAACAGTAGCACTAAAAGGCTATTTTTGTGCATTTTGTTATTGTTTGAAATAGCTCCAAGACTCAGGTAAATGATGCAATTTATAGGTCTCTAGAATAGATTCCAGGAATACTTGAGTTCAAATCTAGCCTTATTTAAACTTATTGAACTGTATGATTCTGGGCAAGTCATTTAATTTCTTGTGACTCAGTTTCCTCATCTGTAAAATGGAAATAATAATGGTATCTACATAAGAAATTGTTGCCAGGGTCAAATGAGATATCATATAAAAGGTGCTTTGCAAACCTTAATTATTAGCCTTCACATAGTCCTTATTTTCTCTTAAACTAAATGCTGATTGATTAAAATCCTTTGATCAAATTGGACAAAGCTGATCCCTTTTTACTTTTATTAATTATAAAGCAGCAATATATAGCAGACAGGTAAAATTCCCTCCAAAACTGAGAGAAAAAGCTGCCAGTTTGGTGGTGTTCTGGACTTGTCTGCCCCTCTTTTCACTTATATCCTGGTTCTTCTCATCTTCTCAAGTGGTGATTAACACCTCAAATGGTATCCATCCATACCCACCCACAACTTGAGTGTCTATTTTAACAGACAATCCAGGTGTGAACAAACATAGTCTACATGGACACCATACATTTTACATATAAATTATTTAAAATGTTAAAATAATAGCTTTTTATTGTCAAAATGTAGGCAAAGATAGTTTTCAGTATTACCTTGCAAAGTCTTGTGATCCAAATTTTTTCTCCCTTCTTTCCCCCCACCTCTTCTCCCAGACAGCAAGTGATCCAATATATGTTAAACATGTGAAATTTTTCTATACATATTTTCACAGTTATCATGCTGCACAAGAAAAATGAAATCAAAAAAGAAAAAAATGAGGAGGAAAACAAAAAACAAGCAAACAACAACAAAAAGGTGAAAATACTATGCTCTGATCCACATTTAGTCCCCATTGTCCTCTTACTGAGTGCAGATTGCTCTCTCCATCACAAGCCTATTGGAATTAGCCTGAATTATCTTATTGTTGAAAAGAGCCATGTCCAACAGAATTGATCATTGTATAATTTTGTTGTTGCTGCATACAGTGTTCTCTTGATTCTACCCACTTCATTTAACATCAGTTCATGTAACTCCTTCCAAGACTTTCTGAAAACATGCTGCCAATAGTTTCTTATAGAAGGATAATTTCCTTAACATTCATATGCCATCATTGATTTAGCCATCTCCAACTCCAGTCTACTCAGTTTCCAGTTCCTTGTCACTACAAAAAAGGATGCTACAAATTGTTCTCCAAAATGGTCAGACCAGCTCACAACTCCACCAACAATGCATTAGTGTCCCAGTTTTCCCATATCCTCTCCAACATTTACATATAATTTATTTAAGGGAGAAGAGAATAAGCATTTACATAATTACTACTATGTACCAATCACTGAGCTAAATGCTTTATAATATCTCATTTTATTCTCATAACTATGTGGGGGTGGGAGAATACTGCTGGTATCCCTATTTTACAGGAATGAGGCAATGAGGAAACTGAGGCAAACAACCTGAGTAACTTGTACAAGGTTATATGGCCAGTATCTGAAGCAATGGCCTTTGATTTCAAGTCTCCTTGACTAAGGGATCAGAACTCTATCCACTGTGTCACTTAGCTACCTAAAAATAGCATCTCCTAAGACTCAGAACACTTTTAAGAAAAGTAAAATTGAGTTAGAAAAGATTATTTTTAAAGAAAGGGATAAAACTAATTTATTCAGGTACATTTTGCCCTTGTACTAGGGGAAAAATGTTAAATATGTGAAACATTTTCATTTAAAATTTCCTCAAACAAAAAAACTAGGGAAAAAATTATTCAGTAACAAATAAAGCAGGCAAAAAGAGAGGATCCATTTCTCCTTTTCTCCCCATCACCTCATGTCAATGGGTAATCTTCTTTTCTATATATACCTGTTCTATAATGAACAAGAAAGTCAGCGCAAATATCTATTTTGAGGTCAGACAAATTCACACAAATAATAGATCTCACAATAAATGAAATGAAAGGGCTTCCTTTGTGTATTCCCAGATGATGTGCTAATTATTGCCCTTTTTTCTAGACATTTTGTTTGATAGGTCAGCTTTTGTTAACTTTTCCTAGCACTGCTTCTAACTATGTACTGAAGGCAATTCTGCTAATTTTACTAAACCAAGTTGAGAAGTTTTTCTTTTTTAAAGAGATTTTTTCATAGGTTTTTTTTTTTCATTGCCTAGATTTCATCCAGTATTCTCCCTTACCCACTCTCAAAAAACTTTCCATTATTACAAAAAAAAAATTTTTAATAAAAAAGAATTCTCAGGTTATTTTTATCTTATTTCTAAGTCTGATTTTTCTTGTGCAACAAGATAACTGTATGGATATGTATACATATATTGTGTTTAACATATACTTTAACATATTTAACATGTATTAGTCTACCTGCCATCTAGGGAAGGGGATGGAGGGAAGGGGGGGGAAAAGTTGGAACAGAAGGTTTTGCAAGGATCAATGCTGAAAAATTATCCATGCATATGTCTTGTAAATAAAAGGCTATTAAACAAAATAAAATAAAAAAGGATGATAATCCTTAAAAAAATTTAATATTATATATGTTCTACACATGTGAACCTCTTTCCTACTTCTACAAAGGAATGAAGAGTAATATCTTTTCAAATCTTTTCTTTGGGGTCAAATTTTGTTCTTTACAACATCCATTTTCAATTATTTAATGACTGTTGTTTCCATTTATATTGTTATAGTCAGTGTGTGTATAGTTTTCTTGGCTCTTACATCACTTCATTCATGTAATTCTTATCATGTTTCTTTTTGCATTGTTGATGTGACTGTGAATCAACACAAACATTTTGGAAAACAACTTGGCGTTACAGGAAATAAACATTTATGAAACACTTACAATGTGCCAGGTACTATGCTAAATGCTAGGAATACAAATATGAAAAATGATAGATTGTCCCTGTCCTAAGGAGCTTTTGTAATCTAATGAGGGAGTCAGCTTGCAAATAGATATGTACAAACAAGCTATATACAGGACAAATAGGAAACAGTCAAGAGAAGGAAGGCATTAGTATTAAGAGAGATTGAGAATGGCTTTCTGTAGGCAGGGGGATTTTAGCCAAGATTTGGAAGCCAGAAAGTAGAAATGATGAGGAGAGAACACTCCAGATATCAGAGACAGCCAGGCAACAGAGGAAGTATCTTGCTCTAGAAATAGCAGTGAAGACAGTGTCACTTTACATGTGGGGAAAGAAATGCAATAAGCATGCATTTAGTGCTTACTAAGTGCTAAGTGCTTACTAGGCTACTACGTGCTTATTTTCTCATTTTATCCTCAAAATATCCCTTTGAGGTGGTTGCTGTCATCATGCCCATTTTATATTTGAGGAAAATAAAGTAGAAAGAAGTGGATTGTCTAGGGTTACACAGAATATTATAACGAAATCCCAGAGCTCCCAGATTAAAGAGAAAATGTTTCAAGCAGCCAGAAAAAAAAAAAAATTCAAATATTTTGTAGCCACAGTCAGAATCACTCAGGATTTGGTACTTTCCATGTTAAAGGAATGAAAGGCTTAGAACATGATATTCCAAAGCACAAGAAGCTAGAATTATAAGCAAGAATTACCTACCCAGCAAAACTGAGTATAAGCCTGTAGAAACTTTGCAGCATTCCTGATGAAAAGACTAGAGGTGAATAGAAAATTTGACATTCAAACAGAAGATTCAAAAGAAGCATAAAAAGATAAACATGATCATAAAGTTCTCCATAAAATTAAACCCTTTACATTTCTATATAGGAAGATAATACATATAACTCCTAAAATCTTTATAATTATTAGGGAAATTAAAAGGAGTTTACATATTCTGAGGGCATAGATGTGAGTCCATGTTGGAGTGATCGCACCTGCCTCCCCAGAAAAAGAAAATGAAGAAGTGAGAAAGAAGGATGAATTGGGAGAAGGGGGAAGGGAACAGAAGAATGTGAAAATATTTTTCACATAAAAGAAGTATGTAAGGAAGAACTTTTACACTGAAGGAGAAAATGTTGAGATATGTGGTGGGCAATACTTAAACCTCACTCTTTTGGGGATAGTTAATTTTTTCAAGGAGGGAAGAATACATACACACACACACACACACACATTCCATTGTGCATGGAAATATAACTTATCCAATAGAGAAATAGGAGGGAGAGGGGTTAAATGAAAGGAAAGAATAATAAAAGGGACAGCAGACTAAGGGAGGCAGTCGTTAAAAACAAAATAAATTTTTGAAGAGTGATAGTGTCCAAAGAAAGGAAGAAACATGAAAAAAGGGGATAGACAGAAAAATACAGTAATCATAACTATGAATGTAACTGGGATGAGCTTATCCATTAAATGGAAACAGCAGAATGGATTAGAAATCAAAATCCAACGATATATTGTTTACAAGATACACACTTGAAACAGAAAGACACACAAAATTAAAATAAAGGACTGGAGCAGAATCTTATTATGCTTCAGCATAATGAAAAAAAAAAAAGGCAAGGATAGCAATCATCATCTCAAAGCAAAAATAGACAAAAGTGATGATCAGGGAAATGATATTTTGTTAAAAATTACATAGAGAATGAAGTAATATTAAAAAAATTACAGCAAGTTTCTCTGATAAAAATTACATTTTTCAAATATATATTGAATATAGAACTGAGTTAAATTTATAAAGGTAAAAGCCATTCCCCAATTGATAAATGGTCAAAGGACATAAACAAGTAATTTTGAGAAGAAATAAAAAGTATCTAAAATTATATGGAAAATCCTCTAGATCACTATTGATTAGGTAAAGGGGAAATTAAAATACTTCTGAGATACCATCTCACATCTATCAACAAGGACAAATGCTGGAGGAGAGGAGGAAAAAATACATATACTAATGATCAGCTGGTGGAATAGTGAACTGGTCTAACCATTCTAGAAAACAATTTAGAACTAAGTCCAAAGGAGGGCTGTAAAACTGTGCACTGCCATTACTAGATTTGTATAACAAAGAGATAAAAATGAAAAAAAGGTCCTATAGCTACAAAAATATTTACAGCACGTAATGTTCTCTTGTTCAGTTTCCTTGGGGTCTCTGGGAGTCTTTGGGAGCAGCCTTGTTTCAGTTCAGTAATCAACACACAAGTAGCCAGAGGTTAAAGTCCAAATCCTTTATTATCTCTTTCAAAGTCTTGTCCCCTTTCCTGGGGCCCAGTTAGCTTTCTTAGAGGCCTTTTTCTCTCCTTGGTTCCGAGAGATTAAGCTCCTGCTGCTAGTCCTTTGTCTTCTCTGCCTCTGCCTCTCAATCTGAGAGCTTTCTTTATAAGAGTCCCAGTTTATATGCGCTACACTGAGTATAAACCAATCATTATATCACTAGGAAACCATTATTTGTTGTAGGATTAAATCAATCATCCTGAATTTAGAGAACTAATTAAACATCATGATAAATTAGATAACCATTGTCTCTATCAATTCCACTGACTTAGCACCTTGTAAAAATTCTTTTTTTCAAGTTCAGAGTTCTGGCCCATAACAATAGCAGCTCTTTTTTTAGTGGCAAAGAATTGGACATTAAGGGAATATTCCTCAATTAGGGAATGGCTGAACAAGTTGTGGCATGAGATTGTGGTGGATTACTATAGTGCTATGAAAAATGATAAGGGATATAGTTTCAGAAAAACATGGAAAGACTTGCAAAACGAAATGAGAAGAACCCAGAGATTATTAAACAGTCACATCAATGTTGTAATAATGATCAACTGAGAAAGACTTGGCTACTCTGATCAATACAATGATCCAAGATAATTCTATAGAACACATGATAAAAACAAAACAAAACTGCTATCTACCTCCAACTTGAAATGTAATCTCTTTGTTTTCTTGCTTTTTTGGGATAAAATATGGATAATATGGAAATATGTTTTGCGTGATTTCACATGTATAATTAATATCATACTACTTGCCCTCTCAGTGGGGGATAGTGGGAAGGGAGAGAACTTGGAACTCAAAATTTAAAAGAAAAGAATGTTTGAAGACAAATAAAGATTCGAAAATAAAAAAAGAAGTAGGATTTAAACCCAATTCTTCCTGCCAGCTCATTATCTACTTGATTATGCTATTTGCCAACTATTATGTGTTTTAGATATTACTCATTTTATTCAAACTATTTAAGTTCATTGTAAAAATAACACTTTTAAGAATTAAAATGGAGCAACAGTAAAATGGAGTAAACAGAAGCTAGTGAGACCAGCAGCACTCTTCTCCCCATTTCTTTTGCCATCTAAGTATTGGTCTTTGTCCCTGAGATAGTGTAGCTGGGATTTCTTTGTCATCATTCTACCAAGCTAGAGCAGTAAAGGCTTATCAAGATCTTCCAGGTATTTTGTTTTGTTTAAACATTCATGCACCAGATCTATGATTATATTATATAGAGAATTACCTGGGGCCACAGAAAGGCTCAGACACATAGAACCAGTTATGTGATGGAGGTGACATTTGAACTCAGATCCTCCTTGTTGGTTTACTTTCCATTAACCTGTGCTGCCTTTCCACTAAGTATGTGTATATTACAGGAATTATTATTCCCAGTTTACAAATGAAGATCCAAATAAACTTTTGAGAGGTATAATGTCTGATTGTTGTGAGAAGGGATGGTTTCATTCTTTAGGTGCTGAGCACAGTGCTTGGCACATAAAAAGCATTTAATAAGTACTTGTTGAATGATGTATCAAATAAGTGTCAAATATGATTGAAACTAGATCTCCTCTGACTCTAAGCCAAGCACCCATTTTATGTCTCCACAATAGCTCTTCATTCCTTTTGCTAAAGGTTTGGAACTTCTGACCCAAGACACTGACTTCATTTCGAAGCAATCTCTAAAACCAACCAACAAACAGCCCCAACTAGCCTCTCACTCTTTCTCTCTCTCTCTCTCTGCCTCTTCCCCTCTCAATATATATACACATATCCCACATATATTTCTAATATATGTAAACAATTCTTATATAAAATAGATAATCTTATATAAAAATATATTTTACAGATTGCTTTGAAATGAAGTCAGTGTCTTAGGTCAGAAATTATTATACTGACTTCATTCTGAAGCAATCTGTAGAATATAATGATATATTTAATTAATAATATATTTAAATTATCTATAACATATGCTAATTATTATATTATACATTACTGATTTAAATATATCATTATATTTGAATTATTAGCACTCCATTAATGTTATTAGTAATTTTAATATATTAATTTAATATGTCATTATATTCTATAGATGATTGCTTCGAAATAGTCAGTGGAATAATTATAATAGCTATCTCTTAGATAATTCTATGTATGTATATATATATATATATACATATATGCAAATATACATATATCTATAGATACACATATACATCTATATGTACATCTTATTGATAAATTTCTATATATAGACTTTTATTCTTTAATAATAATCCCATAATAGTTAATTTAACAATAATTTTTTTAATCTTTAAAGAATTAGATTTTAATCCTTTCCTATTCTTGTTCTTAACATTTTAGTGTGGCAGTTGAGTTCTTCATAATGGGGTTTGCCTGAAGGTCATAGAACAGAATAGGGACACTGTTTCCACCTTTCTAACAATTTGAACCCCATCAAATGAGGAAAGGAAGGAGAACTGGTTTACCCAGCTATTTGGGGGAAAAACCAAGTAGGAAGGAAGGTAAAAGCTAGAACAATAGCTGAGTTTTCTCTCAGCTGCACAGTCTACCAATCACTAGACTTCTTTATTATTATAATCAATTAGCATTTGTTGACTCTCCTTCAAGGTATTTGGCAGTTCTCTGGACCTTACAATATTAAACATTTTGGAGTTTAGACAAGGTCCTAGTTCCTTCCTTCACATACAAAAGGCATTCAATTAGATTGTCACTGGGATAACAAAAGATTTAATTTAAAAAATGAAAAGTTTAGCATGGGATGGTAATTCTCCCATATCAGCCAAGATATCACTTTCCTGAGTCACCATTCCTCCTTGAAAAGATATTATTATTTTTAAAGTAAAATGAGAATAGATAAGAGATCCTTCCCAAGCAAAACCCTTGCCAAAAAATTTTGGATCCAGAGTAAGAGTGATCTAGTTTAAATTCTTTATTTTATGATTAAGCAATTTGTCTAGATCACATTAGTGAGATAGTAGCAGTCTATTTTTTTTTCCATTCACTAATAATGCTTATAGTTTTCTGAGAACTTAGCTGAATTTCTTGATATTGAAAAAGTGAAGTAATAAGAAAACAGTGTCCACATATAAAAGTGGGAGCAGAGAAAAGGACTAAGTTCTGTTTTTAGTTTAGTTTTTTTTTTTTTTTAATGGAGCTCTTTGGTTTATTTGTTTTTTTCTTCTCCTTTCCTCTTTTCCTTTCTTCTTCTCCTTCTGTCCTCTTCCTCTCTTCTTTTTTCTTGTCCTATACTCTCCTCTCCTGTCTTCTCTTCTTCTGTCTTGTTCTCTCCTGTCCTCTTTTTCTTCCATCCTTCCTTTCTTCCCTCCCTCCTTTTCTTCTTTCCTTCCTTCTTTCCTTCCTTCCTTCCTTCCTTTTTTCCTCCCTCCCTCCATCTCTCCTTTCTTTCCTTCTTTCTTTACTTCCTTCTTTCCTTCCTCCTTCCCTCTTTCTCTGTCTTTTTGCTTCTGACTCCCCCCACTTCTCTTTTCTTTCTTTCATTTAGAATAAAGGGCAGCTCAGAGTCTGGTGAAAAGGTCCAAGAAATCTTCCAACAGGTTTGGCTTGGTTTATATGTACAATGATTTAGGGGTTTCCAGAAGATACTCTGAAATTATTTCTTACCAGGTTTTAATTCCCACAAATGAGTTAGACAAGAAATTTAGGGTCATTCTTTCCAGAAGCCTCCAGTTAAAATTGCATTCCGGTTACCTGGCAGCTCTTTGCTTTAATAGATCATCAGAAATTAGTTGATGAGATTAGCTAGTTGACACCCTGGGCCTCCTCAGGATGAGCTAGGGGTTTAATAAGAGAGGGATCTTAAGGGAAATTACTTGGTCAAAATGTAAGGATAATGGGATACTTGAGTTAGAGGAAAAGAGGAGGAAACTCCAAAAGGATGTTGGGCAAAAAGGAGTTGGATAGGGGCAGCTAGATGGTGCAGTGGATAGAGCCCCAATTCTGAAGTCAGGAGGACCTGAGTTAAATCTGGCCTCAGACACTTAACACTTCCTAGCTGTGTGACTCTGGGCAAGTAACTTAACCCCAATTGCCTCAGGGAGAAAAATCATACTAAAAGGAGTTGAACAGAGGAAAGTAAATAAAGTTAAAAACAAACTTCACCTGATTTTATAATTTTGTCTGAGACAAGCTGGATATTCAGATATCCCTTTGTGATCAGGTCCTTCCTCAGTCCCTAAAGTTATAGAGATTTTTATTTCCTTTTTACTTTGTTCTAATGCTACTTTATCTCCTTAGTGTTTGAAGAGGATCCTGCATTGATCCTGACCCCAACTTGGTCTTGTGTCTAGTTTCAGTGGACTTCTGGATCTCACTCAGAATTTTAGAATTTTAGAGTTGTGAAAGGAACTTTAGAGATAATGTTATTGAAACGCTTCATTTTACAAATGAAATCACTGAAGCCCTATTGTGTTGAGCTATTTCAGTCATGTTTGACTGTCCATGACCTCATTTTGAAATTTTCTTGACCAAGATAGAATTGCAGAGAATTTAATTGGTTTACTCAAAATTATATTACAATTTACCCTTTCATTAAGAACCCAGCTTATTAGACTCCTATTTCAGACAATTCTCAATTTGGACATTTGAAATTTTTATTTCAACAACTGGGGTCCATGGATAAGTTAGAATTCAGGAGATATGGAACCTTGGTGGGGAGGAAGAGTAAGTTTTTATTTTAGCATAATTAATTTCATTCACAATTTTATGCAATTTATGCATTTTAAAATATTATTCTGATAAGGGGGTCACAAACTTCACCAGACTGCTAAAAGCAGTTCATTGATAAAAGATATTTAACAAAACAAAAAATTTATTTATCCAAAAAACAGCACTATTTGGGACCATCACTTAACCAGATTTTATTAAGCTCAAGAAATTTTTCTAGAACGTCCACAAGAATACACTGAGAGGCTTGGTCAAATGTTGTAATTGTAGTTGTAGTAGAGGTGGTGCTAGCTGTAGTCATAGTAGTTATAGTAGTAGTTGTAGCCAGCATTTATATAGTGCCTATTATGTGTCAGACATTGTGCTAAGCACTTTACAAATATCTCATTAAATCCTCATGGCAATCATAGGAAATAAAAATATTAACCATATCAGACATTAATGAGTATCTGAGACAAGATTTAAACTCAGTCTTCCTGACTCCAGTCTCAATGTTCCATCTGCTATATCACCTAGCTATCTCCAGAACCTTGTTGAAATCAAGTCATGATATCTATAGCATTCTGATGCTTAGTCTGATAATCCTTTCAAAGAAGAAAGTAAAAATAATTTGGCTAGATTTACTTTTATTGACCCTTAGTGATTACTGCTTTTTCTTCTAAGTAGTTATGAAACATTTCTTAATAATCTGTTCTACAATTTTAATCAATATCAAGCTGAGCTATAATTTATAGTTTATCTCTTCCCCTTATTGAAAATTAAAACAATTCTGAGATTTTATTAAATGTTGAGGGGAGGGGAACTAAAAGAAGGTAGCCATACTAATAAAAAGTGAATAAGTGAAACTATGAATTATAACTAACATTCTGGATAATCTATTATAATTATACAGAAAGATTTATTAAATTATTAAAAATTCTGATCCAAACACATGTATAATATATACCAAACTATTCATAGTAGGCTTTTTTGTATCAGCAAATAATTGCTTTAATCTGCATTACTTCATTCGCATAGAGTCATGCTACTCTTTTACTTATGTACACGTAAGAGTGGAGATCATCCTAGACAATTACTGTATCCCAAGTAACCGACAGGATGTTATGCCCTGATAACTTTCATCATATGAGAACGCATATCAATGGAGTCATTCAGAAGTTGAGCTCAGTGTGAATAAGATATGGAATCTCCATAAATATAACAGCATGTCTACTTTGGTTGAGGGACAGGGTTATATTTTTGAAATCATGTGTAAAATCAGTGATTTAGTTTAGAATTGGAGAATCAAGTGTTCTACAGGGGAGAGAAGGGAGAATCACCACTAAAAATGAATTATTTGAGTGAGAAGAAATGCCTTATAATCCTCTTCCACTTCCTTAACCAGAGGAGGATCAGAGGGTTCTATCTATATCTTATCAGCATCTCTATTGTCAACCAGTAGTTGGTGTAAGTTTCTGAACCAGGATCCATGATGAGAAAAGAAAAATCCAAGACTGTATAAGATCCCAGCAAAAGAAAGTTATACTATATGTAAGAGGAATATCTTGAGGATTCCAAGCAAAATGACTTCTTCATAAACTATAAATTACCTATTTTGCCTCTGGGCTTTAAATTTTGCCCTTTCCTACATACATACTCTGTATGTACTGATAGAAAAATGTGTGACTTTGGGGGAGTTATTTTGCATCAGCTATTCCTCTATAATAAATATCCATTTCTAAAAGCTAATTTAATTTGGCTGAATACTTGATATCAACTGATAAAGAAGAAAAGAAAATTACTGGTTGAGGCTCATGAGTTATAGTAATAGAAAAGATACCTCAAAGCAAGAGTGTGATGATGGTAAAGGCTTAAAAATTGGATCTTCACAAAACAAGAAAAATATGTAGGACCCACTTTAAAGTCTAATCTACATTATCAACATTTCCTCCATCACTTTCTATTGATTATTGACAATCAACAAAATAACATAGCTAACTTTGATCTGTAGCATTGCCAATTTCTTTGGTATGAATTCTCTCACTGAAAATTTAATGCAACAGCAAATTCAAAATGACTCCAGCATGCCCCAGGTCCTTCAAAGTTATCCTTATACTATCAGAGGAGGAGTGGAACTCCTGGCCTGACAACATGGGGTAGTTCAGATGGTGTTTCTAAAGAATTTGTTACATGTTTTTTCTCCTATATAAAATACTTTTATTCTTTTATAAATCTGCAATTATTAAGAGTTCACTGTGAAGCCATGGTCATTTCTTGAGGTGTTTTCCTATTTTTTTTCTCACTGGCATTATTTATAATTAATATGAAAACTTGCATTTTAGAGTGGGCTAGTTTGGAACATGGGCATTCAGATGTCTAGTGGATTAGAGAGATAATAGTTCCAGCCAAGCTCTGGAGAAGAAATCTCAGGGATGTGGAGAAGATTCTTGCCTTTGTCTTTAATTCCTAACTTACCCCATCTTACTTAGGAAAACTTTGTGAACTTGAAAAGGTTAGAAGATTTGGATTTCTTATCAGTTTCTTGGGGACATCCCCAGAAAAACTTCAGGAATATAGCAGAAAATGACATTATACCTAAATTGAGGGTCTCACAAAGGAGAAAAAATTACTTCCAGAAGCTATGAGCTATTTCCAGACCTTTGCCACATAAATAAGTTTGTATTCATTTTCCCTTAGGTTCTATATGTACTTGTGGAGGAGTATGTCCCCAGACTTTTGTTCCAATTTCTCTTCCTGCACCACCTTAATAAATAACCTTTATTAAAATTAAGTCTGATTGGTCACTTGATGTCAATTGGTAATACAAAGGGGAAGCACACTAGTAAAGGCTTATGAGCCATAACTACCTCCAACCCCTGGTGCATAGAATGCTGAAAGGAGAAAGAGCATCTACCTCTTGATAACCCAAACTTCCAGTCTGTGAGTAAGGAGTTGGAGATGGTTAGAAGAATGAATGCTATATCAAACCTTTATTTGCTTCTTTAAAACTTTCATGTTGTTTCTCTTAGTTCTGTGTCCCAGGGACAAACATAACAAATCTTTCTTGACTACAACAGATAACTCTACAGACACTTGAAACATGTTATGTGATTCTTCCTCACTCACCCTTACGTCTTTCCCTTTCCAAGCAAACATCTCCATTACTTCTGTTAATTCTCATATAGTATGAGAATCAGTTTCCTCCTTCTCTTGGTTGCTCTCTGATGATTTTTCTCTAACTTGCCTGCCATTATTTTTCCTGAAATATGATCCTCAATAATACCATACTTCAAATTATTCTACTCAAAGGTGAGTAAAATGGAATTATGGCCTGTCTTGTTCTGGACACTATCCCTCTTAAGGCAGCTTAGGAGAATATCAGGGGTTTTTTTTGTTTGTTTGTTTGTCTATTTTGATTACCATATTCCTCTTGTTAACTCATTTTGTACTTGCCCCCAAACTCAAACACCTCAGATATTTTCCAAATGACTAATTGAACTCTCTTTTGATAAATGTGAATTAATTTTCTGAAACCCTTTGAAACCTTGATATTTATCTCTAAGACATTTTATCATAAAAGGCAGTAATAATGTAATAGACTGTGGACCAGCCTCACAGATAGGAATGGGTTCAAGTCTTGCATATGAAACATACCATATGCTATGAAACATTACTTCAAGTAACTCATGAAGAAGTTACTTTCTTTTGAAGTCCCCATGGCAGGTTATTAATACTATTAATTACAAAAGAGTTATTGATCTGGATAAATGGAGGAAATTTCTTTCTATATGGAGAGTTATAGCAAAGAAATTCTATAGACCCAGGCCAAAAAAGAATTTATCTTAGTTTTAGTCCATTATTTTAATCTATTGTTATCTTTTTGAATCCTGACTGTCACCCAATATATAGTTTATTCCTCCAAGCATTGTGTCATTTGTAAATCTGACAAGCTTATCATATCTGTCTTCATCCAAGTTATGGATTAAAATGTTAACAATATAAGACCAAAGATGTATGTATATTAAGAGTATTCTATTATAGAACTCCCTCCAACTTGATGTTGACTTGTTAATCAATGATTAGTTTCCATCCAATTCTGAATCCAAGTGTAGTATCATTTTAGCCCCAATTTCTCTATCTTATCTCCCCAAGTATAGCATGGGAAACCTTGTCAAATATTTTGTTGAAATCTAAGTATATTATTTCTTCCTAGATGGTATAAGTTAAAAAAAAATTGGGTTAGTCTGGAATGACTTGTTCTTTAAGAAATTACACTGGATCTTTGTGATCAGTTTCTTTTTCTAAATGATTACAAACTATCCTTTTAATAATGTGTCTTAGAGAGTTTCTCCAGAAATTAAAGTAAAAATCACCATTCTTTACTTTGTGCACTCTACCTTCACTCTTTGAAAATTAGACTGACATTTCCCTTCTTCAGTCCTGCTCTATATCCTACAAAAAATCTCAAATAGAGCTTCATCAATCACTTTTTTTTTTTAGCACTGGAAAATATTATTCAGCTGGGATCTTTGACTTGAAGTCATTAAGGGAAACTAGGGACTTTTCTATCACTTCTCAACTTACCTAGGATTTCAACTCTCTTAAATTTTTTTTTTGTTCTACCCCTTTTCCCCCAAATAAAAATCGAATAAATCTGTAAGTGGTTTTCTCTTCTTCCTCCTTTTTTTCCTTCTTCTTCTTCTTCTCATCCTCCTCTTCCTTCTCCTCCTCTTTTTCTCTTCCTTCTCTTTCTTTCCTCCTTCTCCTCCTCTTCTTCTTTCTCCTCATCTTCCAATTCCCCCTCAATATTCTTAGCATCTTTTTTTTTTTTTTTTACTTTATCCTTTTCTTGCTTCCAATACGACTTTTTTTTTTTTTTTTGAAGACCTTTAATGTGTGTGGACTTAGCATTAGATCTTGAATCACAGCTCATTCTAATCATTAGGGCTTTTGATTATTTTTACAATTCCATTCTTCTTTTTTTGTATTCATTTTGTTACCTGACCTTGCTTTCATCTTTCATTCATGTCTTTTTTAAAAATCTGAATGGTCAGTGAGTTTCCAGTGGAGAATTCCAGTGGAGAATGATTTTAGTTACCTGGTTTATGGAGAATAGCACCATAAACCAGATGACTAAAATCATTCCAATTTTATGGAATTCTTTGGCTTTGCCCTTAGGTGACCACTTGGGCTTCAACTACTGAGAGATCCATCTCCTTATAAAGCTTTTTTCTTGGCATACCCAGGTTTTCTCTATATTTTTTTTTTTTTAAGTTTGCTTTTATTCAGAATCTATGGTTTTATTAGTGTAGGGAAATTTCAGTGAGAAAACTCCCTGTACCAAAGCAAATTGGCAATCATTCTATAACTGAAAGTCTTAAAAGTTATCTGGGAGATAATAAAAAGTTAAGTTACTTGCCTGGGTCACAAGGTATTTGTTCAGAACCAAAACTTCAAAGTAGGTCTTTCTGACTCCAGCACAGGCTTTTATTCACTATAATCATTTGGTGTTAAGGTTAATAATCAGTATAAATGGCCTAAAATCATTAATTTGAAACTAAGTCCCTGAAAAATCAACTGGGCATTCTTAAATAAGAGGTGAAGGTGGTTTACTGTGACCTTATCTGGTGATTTTATATAGACTCAAACACATCATTAGTATCAATTATAATCATTCTGGGTATAGGTACACAGGACTGTACTTAGCACTTAGAATATAATGAGATTTAAAGTTGGAAGGGGGCCTTAGGAATCAAAGAATGATGAGACTATCAGGTCCCAGATGACCAGCTAAAAGAGATATCACAGAAGTCAGCCAGTCTAATACTTTCATTTTACAAGAAGAATGAGTCAAGTGATTTGGCTAAGTCACATAGACAGTAAATGGCAGAGTCAGCATTTTAATTTAGGATGTTTACCCCATATCCAATGTTTTTCTCAGAACACTATGTGATCTCCTTTGACAAAAGACATAGAAGGCAGAGGTTTGTTATGTCACTTCTCTGTCCTCTCAATAAACAGTCAGCTTAGTCCTTAGATGAGCTCAGACTAGTAACAGTTTTCTCTTTAGACACTTTGCTGCCTTTACCTCACTTCCCATTATCTTGTTAAAATGGGAGTCTCAACTCTGAGACACCACTACACACCTGTCAGATTGGCTAAGATGACAGGAAAAAATAATGACGAATGTTGGAGGGGATGTGGGAAAATTGGGACACTGATGCATCGTAGGTGGAGTTGTGAACGAATCCAACCATTCTGGAGAGCAATCTGGAATTATGCTGAAAAAGTTATCAAACTGTACATACCCTTTAATCCAGCAGTGTTTCCATTGGGCTTATATCCCAAAGAAATACTAAAGAAGGGAAAGGGACCTGTATGTGCCAAAATGTTTGTGGCAGCCCTGTTTGTAGTGGCTAGAAACTGGACAATGAACAGATGCCCATCAATTGGAGAATGGTTGGGTAAATTGTGGTGTATGAATATTATGGAATATTATTGTTCTGTAAGAAATGAGCAGCAGGATGAATACAGAGAGGCTTGGAGAGACTTACATGAACTGATGCTGAGTGAAATGAGCAGAACCAGGAGATCATTATATACTTCAACAACAATACTGTATGAGGATGTATTCTGATGGAAGTGGATTTCTTTGACAAAGAGAAGATCTAACTCAGTTTCAATTGATCAATGAAGGACAGAAGCAGGTATACCCAAAGAAAGAACACTGGGAAATGAATGTAAACTGTTTGCATTTTGGTTCTTCTTCCCAGGTTATTTTTACCTTGGGAATCCAAGTTTTTATGTGCAACAAGAAAACTGTTCGGTTCTGCACACATATATTGTACCTAGGCTATATTGTGACATATTTAATATGTACAGGACTGCTTGCCATTTGGGGGAGGGGCTGGAGGGAGGGAGGGGAAAGTTGGAACAAAAGTGAGTGCAAGGGATAATGTTATAATTATTAAAAAAAATAAAATTAAAATTAAAATGGAGTCTCACTCCTCATGACTATGGAATGAAGGAGATAATGACTCTACTCTGCTCTGTTTTTAGTGTAGCTCTATTTTTACTGCGCTTCTAATGCCTCAGGTAAAATTTTGCTTTAGGTGATTTTTTTCTTTACTAAATCACTGGTAAAATTTTGAGTCAAGATGTACTCAGCACATGTCAATATGTAAAGTGAATTTTCATTGTTTTAATAGACTTTACTTATCAAGTACATAATATTATATATCTTCAATCTAACAACAGAGTTTTAGAATGCTGCAACAAAAATTTGGTTTAAAAAAGTTTATATTTTTAAAATATATATGTTTATATATAATATAACATTAATGTGTTTATTTCTATTATTTGTAATATATTTATAGCTGTATAAAATACATTTTATAATATATTTATAGCTATATATAAAAGACTTAAATTTATTTATAATATATTTATAGTTGTATAATGTATTTTGTAATTTATTTATATATTTCATACTGTAATATTTATTTTAAAAAATCTAAATTTATAACTTATATTTATGGTTATATATGATATGCTATATTCATATAACACATATATGGATATAATATATGTACATGTATAGTTATAATTTATAATATATTTTAGTTATATACAACTAGCTCTCCCCATTTAAACATGACACACTTTTGTTTCGGTGAAGCAATTGAGGTAAAGTGACTTACCCAGAGTCTCACAACTAGGAAGTATTAAGTGTGAGGCCAAATTTGAACTCAGGTCTTCCTGACTTCAGCATCAGTGCTCTATTATCTGTTTTCAGTGCTCTATTATCTGTTTTCAGTGCACACTTTTAAATTTGTTAAACATTAATGACATTTTCTTCATTGCTTTTTTACATTTAGACAATCAATAAAATAATAAATCAAGCCTTTATTTATTTGCTGATTGGGGAGATGTAATTGCTCACACTGAATACTTAATAATCAACTCTTATAAGCTGCTTAGAGCTGGCCCCAAAACATCCCTGGTTCCAATGTATCTTACTGTATTTAAGTTCATTTTACATTCACTTTCATGGAATAACTCACTTGCAAAGGTCCTCTATTTAGAATGTGAGTTGTAGGAATTCAAATCTAAAGTTTCTGCTCATGTTACCTGGGAGGACAACTGTCAAGCACCATTTCTGCTCCCAGCTCTGCATGTATTTCTTTAGAGCTGGCTCAGACCAACCTGACTACATCTTCCACTAGTTGCTTCTTTCCAGCCCTCCTCCAGACTTTCTGGACTTCAAAATATCTCTTAACTACTCCCAATAGAATATAGCCCCTTGAAGGCAGGGATTCTTTTCTGTTTGCATTTGTATCCTCAGTACTTAGCTCTTTTTCTGGAATATATTAAACTCTTAATACATGCTTCCTGTCCTCTTATCACTGGAATGCAATCCTGCCACAATCTTGCTTCACAAAATGCCTCTCTTCCTTTAAGGTTCAGCAGTCTTTAAGGTTTTAGGCAGTCTTTCACAATCAGCTCAATTGCTAGTTTCTGCCTCTCTCCTTATCTCAACTCCCATCCCAACTACCATGTGTCTGTCTGTCAATCTATGTAGCTATCTACCTACCTACCTATGTATACATATAAGTATATATGTGTATACATACATGTGCATATAAACACACATATGTGCACATTTACACAAGATATTTATGTGTATGTTTGTGCACATGTGTATATATGTGTATATGTTGTATTTTATATCCATGTGTTTCTCCAAATTGATTATAAACTCCATCATAGTAAAGATTATTGTTATTTTAATCTTTGTATCTCAAGTGCCTAGAATATATTAGGCACTTAATAAGTGCTTGCTGATTGACATGTAGAGCATAGCATATTGAAATGAAGTTGATTTTATAGTCATAAGCTGAAATTAATTAGAGTACTATAAGAATCAACTAAGTATTGTTAGTTCCATCTTCTCCTTTCTTTTGGCACTTCCACTTTCCTAATATAGACTTATTATCATATGCTTTTCTTAGTGCTTCCTTAACAAATTTTCGTGTTTGTTCTTTTACCACTGAAATTCATCCTTCATACATTGTATGTATATTTCTGCTTATCTTACTTTTTTACTCAAAAATGTTTAATGACTCAAGTGAATAAAGATATTTTTATATCTCGACAATCAAGCCCCTTCTTTAATCTGAAATTGTCCAATCTTAGTCTATTTTCTATGACTCCTTTTCATATTGTCTGCATTTAAGCCAAAGCATTACTTTGTCTCCCAACCATACAAACTGTTCTACCTCGTCTTTGTCTAATCTCTCTCTGACATTCACAGTATGTGCTTTTCCTCCCTTCTGACTTTGCCTGTTCTCTTCCTTATTTCTAGAATATCTTCTTCTTCTTCTAAACCTCCCACCCATGATTTAAGGCTCAATTCAAATGGCACCTCCTCCTGGAAGTTTAACTTCCATCATTAATAATCACTTTCCCTCTTAATTCTGATGTAACATTTTGTTTTGTTATTATCTAATGGACTTTCTAAATCAGTCTGTGAATTTTATCTGTTTTGATTTTTTCACAGATTTCTTTTGTTCAAGTATGTGTTTTGTTTTGGTTTTTTAAAACCCCATTTGGGTTCTTGGCAAAGATCCTGGAATGGTTTTGCTTTTTCCTTCTCCAACTCATTTTACAGATGAGGAAAGTGAGGCAAACAGGATAATATAGCTTGACCAGGATTATACAACTAGTAAGTTGTCTGAGGCTGGATTTGAATTGAGGAAGATAAAACTTCTGAAATCCAGGCCCAGCACTGAGCCATCTAACTACTCTAAGTTCAAAGGGAACTCAGTAGCTCTCTTGTTCAATCCATATCTTCAGAATTTGCTTGAAGATGCGAAACTTATCATCTCCAAAGATAGACAATTCCACTTTAGGACACTTTGGTTCTCTCTCCCTCTTCTTTAAATCAATTGCAAATTTGCCTCTTTTGCACCTGTCCTTCCTTGATCCTGGTTCTGCCTTCTTGAGTTCTCACTATTCACTACTCTTCTATGACTAATAGTAATTGATAATATAATAATAATTCTATAAAAATTAAAATATTTCCCTTTAGCTCTTTATGTCTCCCTTAGTCTTTTTTTCTTCAAACTAAGCATTAATTAAGCAAATATTAACTTTTTTTTTTTTTTGCAAGGCAATTGGGGTTAAATGACTTGCCCAGAGTCATACAACAAAGTACACATTAAATGTCTGAGGTCAAATTTGAACTCAGATACTCCTGACTTTAGGGATGGTGTTTTTTCCACTGTGCTATCTAGCCATGCCCAATTATTAACATTTTTAAAGCCTCTATTATGTTTAGGCAGGTAGGTGGCAAAGTGCAAAGAGTGCCACATCTAGAATCAGGAAGACTTCGAATCCAGCCTCAGATATTTACTAGCTATGTGACCCTAGTGAAGTCACTAAAGATTGTTTGCCTCAGTTTGCTCATGTGTAAAATAAACTAGAGAAGATTTTTTTTTTGGCTGCAATGTTATGCAAATAATTGTATGGAACTGGCAAAATTTAGACCAACTACTACTATCTTATGTATTTGTGAAGCTGTTTTTTTTAACCCAAATGTAAGACTTTATATATACTCTTTTTTGTCTTTGTCTTTATGAAATTTTAATTTCATATTTTATATCTCTATAAAATCGTTTCAATGTTTTTCTTTATTGAGGTCTTTTTGAACCTTGACTGTCATTTCTACTCTCTGTCATCTTATGCTCACATATTAAGGTGCTTGAGATATGGATCCATGTTTTCTCTCATCTTTGGATTTTCTACCATATCTAGCACAATTATGGGCACATGGAGATAGCCTGCTGCAGTCTGCAGTGGGAGGTACACCTCTGAGCTTGGAGTCAGAAAGATTTCAGTTCAAACCTAGCCTTAGACATTTATTTACTGTGTTAACACTGGGCAAGATATTTAACCTCTGTCTGCCTCAGTTTTTTCATGTGTAATATTGAGATAATAATAGTATCTACTTCACAGAGTTCTTGTGAGAATTAAATCAGACAATATTTATAGCGCTTAGCATAGTGCCAAGCACATAGTAGGTGCTTAATAAATGCTTCTTGCCTTCCCTTAATAAATGTATGTTGATTCCTATGATTGAATTAGATTTAAAAATCCATTTGGTAACTAACTTTCTAAAGTTAGAAAACTTTTTTCATCCTCAAGCAGTTTAAGCCCTATATGCTCTCTTATAGAAAGAACTATTTATTCCTAGCTTGTTTCTCAGAGCTTTATCAGGATATAGAGAAACAGTAGGAAAAGGCTACTAGAGTTTCACCCCTAGGGCACTAAAATTTAGAAAAGGCAAAATGTTAATTCTTGTACTTTTTAAATAAGTAATAATAATTTTCCTTCCTGCTTAATTAAATTTGTGTTAATTACTTCGTTATGGTTATAAATGAAAGAGTTGATTTGAGGGCTTTTTATGCTACTTGTATATTTCATGCTGCTTGCCCCAGGCGTGTTTCAGACTGCTTGTTCACAGTGTATTTCATGCTGTTTTCCCTGTGCACCAAAATTTCTTGTAGAGGTCCATTAAAGTAGTAATTTTAGAATGGAATTTTGCTTTGTGGTTGAACTACATACACACACACACACACACATATATATATAAAATCATTCCAAGTGATTCACAAGCCCACACAAGAAAGGGCAATCTCACATATTGAAGTAGATAAGCACCTACATTAGAGTTATATTATGAATGTAAAATATGAGAAAAGAATTTTTTTTTGGTTCAGACCCAGAAAGTACAACTAGCAAGAAGGCTGATTTTAACTTAACATCTATTCTTGTTTGTGAGACTTTTTCATGTCACTGAAGAGTCTTAAGACAAAAACTGAATGATCACCTCTTAGAGATATAGTAGAGAGTCAGGTGTGAGTTATTCCAGAGGTGCCTAGAGTCCCTTCAAAGACTGAATCTGAGTGATTGTGTGAGAGGAGTTCATGGAGAAAGGTTTAGAATCCTGTAGTTCTTCAGAGTAAGAAGCTGTACTTAATAGGATGTGAGCTTCTTGAGAGCAGGGACTGTCATCTTAGTCTATTTGTATCTCTAGTTCTTACTTAGAACAACATTTTGTGAATCTCAAGTGCTCTAACAATGCTTTTTCATTCATTCATTCATAGGAAAACTTTATAGAAATAGTTACATACTTGTCTCCCTTAGGTGAAACTTTTGGTAGCTTTCTTGTATCTTAGTAGGAAGGCCCTGACCTGGCCATCTGAGCAATCTCATTTTATATCTCACCCAAAGCACAGACTTTTTCCACAGCTTCACATCGTATAGTTTTCAATGTGTGCCTGAATGCACAGGAATGCAAATCCAGCAATTATTTACCAGATGGAATGCAGTTCCTGGGCCTCTCTGTCTTAAAGGGTCTGTTAAGATGTTCCTTTAAAATTTGACTGAGTGTAGTGTGGACCTGTTATAACTTGAGGGGAAAATTTTTAGATTCGTTTGAATTTTGGATTTATAAAAAATGATTAACCTACCCAAGATCCCGAGTAATCCTTAATACTTGACCACCTGACAGATCCCTTGAGTGTTTAATAAATCATTATTATTTCAATGAGTTGCAATTTTATAGTTTGGGGAAGGGAGATTCTCTTCAGATTACAATTCCCTCCATGCCTTAGTAGACATTCTTTGGGATTTTCTGTGCTCTTCTTTGCCCCTTCCCCAATAAAAAATTCATTACCTCATGGCAGACTTGCTGATCTGTGACATCTACAGACTTATTCAGGCTGGTCCTCAGGCAACAAAAACGCCCCATCCCTAAACCAGTGCTTGAAGTTTATTCATTTTAAGAAAAACTTTTTCAGAGCTTAGGGATTAGAAGAGGAAAACTTCAGTTAAAAAAAAAGTCATGACTATCCATTATTAATGTTTTTTCAGTGACCAGTCAGCTGGTATGTAGAGATGAGAGGGGGAATGCATTTATTAGGCACCTATTACGTACTAGGCAAGAGGGAGCTAGATGACTCAGTGGATAGCTTACAGGGTTTAGAATCAGGAAGATCCAAGTTCAGATTTGACCTCTCACACTTATTTAGCTATGTGATTCTAGACAAGATATTTAACTTCTTTTGGCCTTAATTCACTGAAATGGCAGACCACTCCAGTATCTTGGCCAAGAAAACCTTGTGGACAACATAGTCTTGCTTTGGTCCACAGGATCATGAGAAGTTGGACATGACTGAACAATAGCAACAATGTGCAGGTATTTGCTAAATGCTTTACAAACAATACTTCATTTGATTTTCACAACAATCTAGAAAGGGAGGTATTATTATTAAATTCAAATTGCATATGAGGGAACTGAAGCCAACACAGGTTAAATGATTTGCCTAGGTCCCACAGCTAGTATCTAATAATGGATTTGAACTTAGTTCTTCAACTTAGCTTTCATCTTTTAACAAGTCATGTCTGACTTTCTCTGATGGGAATATTTTCTGGCATTCTAATTCCTAATGAGATGACATTTGGTAATAAAGATCAGAAAAGAAGACCACGGGGATTATCACTTTTTTGGAGAGATGAGGTCATGTACAAGTTGAGTTCTAAAAGCATAATTTAAAAATCATTCTGGAATGAGTCAAAATTGTACAAGTACCAAAATCAGGAGAGAGAGATAGGAAGTAGGAAAGTTTTTGGAAGCAGTCCAAAGAGTATGTCTGAGCAATAGCATTACACAGGGGAGTGAGGACAAGGAGATTATCTTTTGTTCTTTCATGACCCATTTACCCATCAGACTTTTTTTTTAAGAGGTAATATTTGAGGGCTAGTTTAAACCGCAAAGAAGAGAGATGAGGAGATATTGCCCTCCTTTGAAGAGATGGGAAACAATGGGTAATACTTCAAATGATGTTAGTCTTCCTTCTTTCTTTCTTGTATTGGTTAATTTTGTTGGACTTTGTTCCTTTCCACACTCTTATTTTTTATTTTAAAATGTTTTGCTCCCTGGGAGGTATGGAGAAAGACTGTATTGAAATATCTAGTTTATGTAAACACACACATATGAAATTTATTTCAAATCTCTAAGTTAGTTGGTCAATGAATTCTCAAAGCAGTTATATCTCTCTTTCGACCCTTTATTCTTTTCTTTTAAAAAATCTATTGTCTGAATTCAAAAATAAAGTAGTAACATTCTAGTTTTGATTTTTTATTCTGATAGCATCACTGGGACTTAACAATACTCACTTGTGTGGAGAGCTGGGAATCCTCAGTCTCCTAAACAAGGACCTGGGTTCTCTAGACTTTCATTACTCTGCTATAAACAGCACTTTTGATCTCCTTCCTACCAAGGCAGGAAGACAGAGAGTCAAGTACACTTTAGAAACATCGGTTCAAGGACTTGGGTTCTTCTAGCTTTTATATGTACTTTATGCAGAGTGGGGAGAGGGCTCCAGATATAAGATTGATGTCCTCAGGGTTATTTGTTATTCCTCAGGGTTATTCCTCATCCCAGAAGTTCAAATTTCCTGACTCTTAGATTGTGTAACTCAGACAAGGAGGTTTAGGAGTCCTTGGGAGCTGTAGTTTAGTGGCTCTTTCTTGACCAAGCCAATCAGGAATCTATCAGCATTTAAAGAGTGATTCTTCTTAAGTGATAGTGATTCTGCAAAATCATTTTGTAGCAGTTCTTTTTGTGGTGGCAAGAAATTGGAAATTGAGTGGATGCTTATAAGTTGGGGGATGGCTAAATAAGTTATGGTACGTGAATGTAATAGAATATCATTGTCTTATAAGAAATAATCTAGGTGGCGCAGTGGATAGAGTACCACCCCTAAAGTCAGGAGACTCTGAGTTCAAATCTGGTCTCAGACGCTTAACACTTCCTAACTGTGTGATCCTGGGAAAATCACTTAATCCCAATTGCCTCAGCAAAAAAAAAACAAAACAAAAAAAAAACCCAATAATAATAATAATAATAATGAATAATTAGCAGGCTGATTTCAGAAAAGCCTGAAAAGACTTAATTAAACTGATGCTGAGTAAAATGAATAGAATCAGGAGAACATTATATACAATAATAGCAAGGCTATATGATGATCACCAACTATGATACACAACTCTTCTCAGCAATATAGCGAACCAAAACATGGGATGGAAAAATGGCATCCACATTCAAAGAAAAAACTATGGAGATTGAATGCAAATCAAAGCATACTATTTTTATTTTTTTTGTTTTTAAACTTCTCATGGTTTTCCCCTTTAGTTTTGATTTTTCTTTTACAATATGACTCATGGAAATATGCTTTTAAAAAGTATATGTATAACATATCAGATTGCTGTCTTGGGGAAGAGGGGAAGTGAAGGAGGAAGAAAAAAATTTAGAACTCAAAATCTTACAATTACATATAAAGACAGTTTTCAACATTCATTTTTGTAAGATTTTCCTTTTTTGTCATTTTTGCCAGCTGGACATGAGAAGAGGGAGCCCACAAAGGATAAAATGGGTAATTTTGATTGCATAAAATTCTAAACCTTTTGTAAAAAAAAAAAAAAAAAATCAATGCAGTTAAACTTGGAAGAAAAAGTTAACTGGGAAAAATATTTGTAGCAAATTTTTCTAATAACTAAGATATGTAAAAATCTTATGATTATGTAAAAGCTGTTTTACTATAAATAAAGGATCAAAGGATTTGAACAGGCAGTACTCAAAAGATTATTTAAGCTATTAGCAGTTGTGAAATAAAATGCTCCAAATCACTATTTATTAGAAAAATGTAAATTAAAACAATCTTGAGTTTCAACCTTCTGTCTGTCCAGTTAGGAAAAATGATAAAAAAGAAAAGAAAAACAATTATTGGGGGGGGGGGATGGAGTAGAAAACAGGCAATTAATTACTATGTTGTTGATGAAGCTATAAAATATCCAGCCATTCTGGGAAGCAATTTGGAATAATTACCAAAAAAAAAAAAAAAAAAATCACCAAACTGTTCATACCTTGTGATTCTTTATATCACTAGTAGTCCTATATTTTTTTTTCCTGCTTTGACTTTTTAATAGTTTAAGTGTACATGATTTTTTAATTATTATTATAGCTTTTTATTTACAAGATATATGCATGGGTAATTTTTCAGCATTGACAATTGCAAAACCTTTTGTTCCAATTTTTCCCCTCCTTCCTCCACCCCCTCCCCCAGATGGCAGGTTGACCAAGACATGTTAAACAGATTAAAGTATATGTGAAATACAATATATGTATATATGTCCATATAATTATTTTGCTGTACAAAAAGAATCAGACATTGAAATACTGTACCATTAACCTGTAAAGGAAATAAAAAATGCAGGCGGACAATAATAGAGGGATTGGGAATTCTATGTAGTGGTTCATACTCATTTCTCAGAGTTCTTTCACTGGATGTAGCTGGTTCAATTCATTACTGCTCTTTTGGAACTGATTTGGTTCATCTCATTGTTGAAGAGGGCCACATCCATCAGATCATCATATAGTATTGTTGTTGAAGTATATAATGATCTCCTGGATCTGCTCATTTCATTCAGCATCAGTTCATGTAAGCCTCTCCAGGCCTTTCTGAAATCATCCTGTTGGTCATTTCTTACAGAACCATAACATTCATATACCACAATTTATTCAGCCATTCTTCATTTGAGTAGTCCTATATCTCAGAGAAAAAAGAAAGGGGAAAAAAGATCCATATATCCAAAAACATTTGTAGTACTCTTTCTAGAATAGCACAAAGTTGGAAACTAAGGGGGTGACCATCAGTTGAGGAATGGTGAAACAAGTTGTGCCATATGACATTAATGAAATATTATTGTGCCATAAGAAACAACTAAAAAAATGGTTTCAGATAAACCGAGAAAAATTGTATAAACTGAAACAGAGTGAACTAGACAGAATCAGGAAGACTTTTACAATAAACACAACACTGGAAAGAAACAACTAAGAAAGACTTAAGAACTTATAAGTAATCACATTTCCACAGAACTAATGGTTATGGATATTTGATAGAAAGTTCTTGTTTTTCTTTTATTCATTTGGGAGAGAGTAATTGGGGTGGAGGTTGAGAGAGGAGGGATAGTGATAGGTTTATCAAAATGAAAAGAGAGAGCCATTGAAGCATTTTAAAAAACACACAAAAAACAATAGAAAGATATTCAGGAAGAACGCAGAAAGACAAGACATCTCTGAAAGTAGTATGTTGAATTTCTCATATATTTGGAAGGAAAACCAAGTTGCTTCTAGTACAGACGTGTACTACATTTGTAATCTTCTTTGTTTTGATTTACATATGAAAGTTATTATCTTATTTGATTTTAAATTCAGAAAAAGGATGAATAAAGGATGACTATTAACCAGATTATGACATGAAGTTAGATCCATAATCTATAGAATTCATCTAGCAATGTGTTCATTTTAGTGCAATTGGACCGAGTTAGCCCCACAATTAAAAATGAAGATGATCTGGGTTGCTTTTAGGAATTTGCAAAGCTTTTTTGATGACTCCAGATTTCTCCTAAAAATACTATATATTTTCAGGATTTAAAAGTGATTGATAAGTAATGAAACAGTATCATCTCCAAATAAGTAAAAGTAAATATTTGTTTGGTTTTTTTTTGCAGTGTTAGGATTACATTTTTTTATATTAAACATGTACAGATCTTCTATACATATTTCCACAATTATCATGCTGCATAAGAAAAATCACATCAAAACGGGGTAAAATTGAGAAAGCAAATAAAAAACAAGCAAGCAACAATAAAAAAGGTGAAAATATTATGTTGTGATCTTAGTCTCCACACAGTCCACTTTCTGGATGGCCTGAATCACCTTAGTGTTGAAATCAGAATTGATCATTGCATTTTTTTTGTTTGTTTGTTTCTACTCACTTCAAAAGTAAATATTGTTAAAGGGCAATGGAAAAGTGTGTAATATATAATAATCAGCTATTGCTGATTACATAAAAATGAGGGGGTAATGGGGAACTGAAGCAAAATTTCCCATATATACTTGATCCTCTTCCTCTTTAATCTATAAATGTTTTTAAGAATGATTTAGTTTGGCTACAGCTCATACCAAGCTTTCTTCAGTCTTGTTTTCTCTTTCATTGATTTTCATTGTTTTATAAAATGATTTTGCTTATTTTATGTCACTAGAGTCTGAAATAATTTGCAAATTTTTTATTTGTATTTTAAAATTTAAAAATTTGTATTTTTTGGTGTTCATGTTTTTCTACTTGAAAAAGAAACTAAGTGCTTGTGATCCAAATGGTTTCTGATGAATTTGAGCTTCTCAATCATAGTGATATTGGTTAACTTTTCTAAAGAATGGGAAAATATTTTTACAGTCAAAGATTATGATAAAGGCCTCATTTCCAAATTATATAGAAAATTGGCTTAAATTTATAAGAGATCAAGCCATTCTCTTTGATAAATGGTCAAAAGATATGAACAGACAATTATCAGATGAAGAAATTGAAACTATTTCTACCCATATGAAAAAGTGCTCCAAATCAATATTGATCAAAAAAATGCAAATTAAGACAACTCTGAGATACCACTACACACCTCTCAGATTGACTAAGATGACAGGAAAAGATAATGATGAATGTTGGGGTGATGTAGGAAAACTGGCTCACTGATATATTGCTGGTGGAATTGTGAATAAATCTAACCATTCTGGAGAGCAATTTGGAACTATGCTCAAAAAGTTATCAAACTGTGAATATCCTTTGATCCAACAATGTTACTACTGGGCTTATATCCTAAAGAGATTTTAAAGAAGGGAAAGGGACTCACATATGCAAAAATGTTTGTGGCAGCCCTTTTTGTAGTGGCTAGAAACTGGAAATTGAATGGATGTCCATCAGCTGGAGAATGGCTGAATAAGTTGTGGTATATGAATGTTATGAAATATTATTGTTCTGTAAGAAATAACCAACAGAATGATTTCAGAGAAGTTTGGAGAGACTTACGTGAATTGATGCTAAGTGAAATGAGCAGAACTAGATCATTATATATGGCAACAAGAAATCTACAGGAAGATCAATTCTGATAGACGTTGTTCTCTTCAACAATGAGATGATTCAAACCAGTTCTAATTGTTCAGTAATGAAGAGAGTAATCTACACCCAGAGAGAGAACCATGGGAAATGAGTGTGGACCACAACATAGCAGTTTCACTTTTTCTGTTATTGTTTGCTTGAATTTTTTTTTCCTTTTCAGGTTTTTTCCTTTCTTTCTAGATCTGATTTTTCTTGTGTAGCAAGATAATTGTATAAATATGTATACATATATTGGATTTATGTATTGGACTACCTACCATCTAGGGGAAGGGGTTGGGGAAGGAGGGGAAAATTTGGAACAGAAGATTTTGCAAGGGTCAATGTTGAAAAATTGCCCATGCATATGTTATGTAAATGAAAAGCTATAATAATAATAATGAAGAAAATGAGTTAAGTTAAAGAAACAAGTCACATTAATAAAAATCTTCATAGGAGTCTCTATAAAGAAAACAGTTAAGCAAAATGTATTGATAGTGAAGGAATCTGACTATTTATGTGACATATTGTAAAACCATTGTCTAATTCTGCCCTTAAAGAAAATATTCCTGGTATATAGATGTGAGGATTTGGATAAAGTCTGCTGACTTTTGGTCATATTGAAGCTTGTTGTTTTCAACATATTTTTTGCTTTTCTCATGTAGTTTCACCTTTCAATTTCCATATGCTTTTTGATTTGGTATTATAGGGAAGAATAGAAATTTTATTACTAATAGAAAAAAGCAGAAAAAAAGGACAATTACTACTTTACATCCCACTTTGATGTAAACTATATGGGGATTAAAAGTTATTTTCTCAGAGGTGCAGTAGGTGCAGGGTGGTGCAGTAGATAGAGGACCAGCCCTGAAATAAGGAGGAGCTGAATACAAATCTGGTCTTAGATATTTAACACTGTCTAGCTGTTTGACCCTGAGCAAGTCACTTTACCCCAATTGTCTCAGTTATTTTCTCAGGCTAACACAGAAAACAGATTAAATCCAAAGAGTGTCAACTAAAGAAGAAAAAACGTCATTAAAAAGACAGACAATGCCTAAGGGCTTTTCTAGCTGGGCTAGCTTGATTAATGTGGGTCTGAATCACAAAAGAGCTGATATTCTTTCCCCAATGAAGAATATCCAAAGTCCGAAAAGCAAAGCAGAGTTCTAGCAGGGACAAGATCAAGGGTGTGCTGGAAACAGCTATAGCCACCTTACAACTGGTTAAGTTTTCAGTGGGAACATTTTCAGCTCAGAAATCAGATACAAATCAGGGATCACTTTATTATTTTGTTAGTTGTCAACTTAATAAAGTTTTAATTAAACAATTTAGGCAGCTAATGACGTAGTGAATAAGACCTGACTTGGGATCTGGAAAATGAGTTCATATATGGCTTCAGATACCTTCTGTGTGACTCTGAACAAGTCACTTCACCCTGTTTGCCTCAGTTTTCTCATTTGTGAGCGTTGGAGAAGGAAATGGCAAAACACTCCTGTATTTTCGCTAAAAACAAACAAACTAACAAAAATCTCCAAATAAAGTCATGAAGAGTCAGACCCAAACACAAAAATAAAATAAATTATAATTTAAAATGTATTCATACATTCCCTCCATTTTGCTATATATTTACGAGCAAATCCTTAAATTGACCTATCATGTTTCTTGAGCTCAGTAGGAGTGTAAAATAAGACTCTGAGAATGAAATCTTCACCAGGGATGGCTATGGGCTAACAACAACAGTAGCAGCAGTAGCAATAATAACTGACATTTATATAAACCTTTAAGGTTTGCAGAGTAATTTATGTTCATTATCTCCTTTGAGCCTGAATGAGCTCATCAGAGGCACTAGCAGGTGGCAATACAATAGAGAGAAAATAGTAGGAGGACCCCAGCAGTCTGAAGCTGTGGAGAAAGCAACTTCAACCAAGCACATGTCACTGTTCTATCAGAAGCAAAGAAAGATTTAAGTGGGGATGCACAAGTGAATTTCTCTCCATTTGTGTTTTCTGTATGTATCTTCTCTTCCATTAGTGTCATTCTGGTCATATTATTCTCTTTGTATGTTTTCTCCATGTGGCTGCATATATTCCTATAGTGGTGGGAAGTATTCCACTGTGAGGATAAGATGGAATTTCTTCATCACTAATTTTGTCATGCTGTTTAATTAAGCATCTTTTGCTTTAAACTAATGTGTTTTTTGATTGGTGTGGTAAAAGAGAACTCTTTACAGAGACTCATATGCTGTAGTTTTTAGTAGATACTGTCTCCAAACATCCTTTCAACCTGTAGTAGATAATGATGGTAGAATGGGGTATGGCACCACATCTGAAAGGTGCCCTAGGCTATAACAATTAGAATTTTGTCCATTTCTCCAGAATTTCCTCTTCAATGAATATTGGTGCAGAGGTTACTGTTATCTTCCTAGTTATCTTCCTCATCTCTTTGCCTACACTTATCACAAGCACTACTAGGTGAGATGACCTGCCTTCCCAAGATATAGTTGTTATCTTTGGGCATGTCATTAAAACTAGCTCTACTATCTTTTCCATTTGATGTTCCAAAGGGAAATCTATGAACTGTCCTTTCATTCACCAGTAATATAAATAAAACATCTGTAAACAAGTAAAAAATGAAGTTGGACTTTTCATTTTTAGAATTACTTTTCAATTGATAAAAGTTTTTAAGCCATCAATGATGAGTTGAGCCCAGTTGAAGTAATTTTTTCTCCATCCCTCAGAGTTCAGATTCTCCTGCTTAAGAGGATGCATCATGGGGACAGTACTAGCTTTTGAGTCAAAGGACTCGAGTTCAAGCTTAATTTGACTGTTTGCTATTTGTGGAGATTGGGATACATGATAACTAAGATCCCTTCTAGTCCAAATCCTATCATTAAAACCAAGATTTAGAACATTCCAGGTACATTCAAAGGGCACTTAGTTCTTCTCAGTTCACAGTATTTATCAATGACTGAACCCTAATACAGGGGAATTCACTCTGAAACCATTTCATAACCCACTACTTAATGTTTATCTAGAGATACCAAAAGCTCCTGCTACCAAGTTGGAGTAGCAGTGTAGTGAACTCCAGACTGCAAACAAACTTCCCGACTTTTGAAGCAAGGAACCTCAATTTAATTATGGCAGGCATGTCATGGCTGCTAAGTTCTCTCTTCCATATCATTAACTGGGAAAATTGCCACCCTGTGGCTTTGTTTCAAGTGGGAAGATTGTGTGCTTTAATATCAAGAGACACACCCTCAGGGAGTCCTGACAGGCTCCTTGAGGTGTACTTGGGCAGGAAGAATCCACATATTTGCCTTCAAGAGGAATGAGCTAGAAACAAGTTCCACTAGAGAGAACTAAATAAAAGTGAGGAAAGCTGATTCGTGTGTAAACTTTCCTGTAGGATTTTCTTGGTTGAATTCACTTTTCACCTTGGCGCTTTCACTCTTATCAAACAACACCAATTAGTTCATTCCAAGCAAAAGAGATCCAGAATATCTTTCTCATAAAGTCAGATGCCTGTCTTGCTCAGCTTCCTTATGTGTGACTATTTAATCTTGTATCAGATTGCTCACTGTCTTGGGGAGTGGGGAAGTGGAGGGAGAAAAATTTGGCACTCAAAAGTTTTATAAAAATGAATGCTGAAAATTGTTTACATGTGTTTGGAAAATAAAACTCTTTTTAAGAAGAAAAAATGTGTGATATGAGGGTTTGCTAACTTTCCTGAAGTTGAGATTTATTACTTTTTTTTAATTACATTTTTTCCTTTGTCATTCTTCAAATGACTATATGGCAAGTGCCTCTTAGAATGATATGAAAGTAAAAATCCATGTCCTTGTCTTTTTCTGGAGGAGGAAGAAGGACAGAAGGAGTAACAATAACATAAAATTTGACCTAATTGGAGACTGCTTATGATGTTGAAAAATTAGTGCTGAGAACAGTCGAACTAAAAGGGACTTTGGAGATCATTTATTTAAATTTATTTTACAGTTAAAAAAACAGAGTTCCAGAGATCCAAGACCCAAATCATTCTATCAATCAACAAGAATTTCTTAAATGCCAATTTTGTGTGAATAGGACTGATTGGATGAAGTTTTCTCAGTTTATGAGACTAGGCCTAGGTTACATGATCTCTAAAAGGTCAGACCCTAAGTTACAGGAAGTGACATGGCCTGTGGGAAGCAGACAACATCGGTGACCATTGGTCAAGGATGGTTATGTCCTTTTAGTCTATCCAATGAAAAGGCTTGGGTCTTTTCCTTTTTAAACAAGCCAGAAACTGGTCAGATTCCACAAGCACATGATAGGATCTGGGATGGCTCCCAAGAGTGTGTCTGGGCCTCTGCCTGCAGGGACTAAATAAATGCTTTCTCTTTGTACCTGAAGATGTCTCTGATTAGTTAATTTGAGGAAGGGGGGAGGAGAAGGGTCTAGCACCCTTTCCACACATGTACCAAAGACCATGCTAGACTCTGGGGACACAAGAACAAAAGTGAAATAATACCTGCCCTCAAGGTAGCTTACATTTTAGGGGGAGAGAGGGAGAAGCAACATTTATACAAAAACAGATGTCAGGTAATTTGGGGAGAAGAGCACCTGGTTAGAATTGTGATGACTTCATTTAGATAGTGGTATCTTGTTGAACCTTGAAGAAAATGAAAGACCTGGGTTCAATATTTAGTAATTCAGAGCTACAGGTTCCCAATTCGCCTTTATCCACAAAAGAGAGTTTCTGCTTTATTGTAGGACTGTTTCTTCTGCTCTCCCCCTCTACTAAAAATTCAGATGGTTTATTGAGACAGGATATTTAAAAGGTTTGGTCTACCCCTTGATTTTATAAGATGCAAAAATCAAAACTTTTTTTTTGTTTGTCTCTGTTTATGACTCCATTTGGGTCATACTGGAGGGGTCTGCCATTTCCTTCTCCAGCTTATTTACAGATGAGAAAACTGAGGCAAACAGGATTAAGTGGCTTGCTGAGGTTTACACAAGTAGGGTCTGAGGCCTTGGTATTCTATCCTATGTGTCACTTAGTTGCTTTGGAATCCAGAACTGGAATTCAGGCCTTCTGTATTTCTCTCTTAATGTGTGTTAACTGACTCAATAGTAGTGCTGGTTCCATTTTCAAATGGTCATTTCCTTACACAAAAGAGGATGATGAACACTTTGTATTTTAAGGTTAATTAAAAAAATGTTTATGGGATGTGAATAAAGCTCTCAATCTGATGAAATCTTGAGGGGTCTCTAGAAAGAACTGCTCTCTGTAAACTTAGGCAATGTCTAATTAGATTTTCAAGTGTAGTTTACAATCTTGGTAGTTTTCTGCACCTTAAAAATAAGCTTCAGTTGTCTGGAATTTTCTGGATTTTGTTCTATTGACCTTCAAATGAAGCAAGACAAGTACTTCCACGGAACAGCCTAGGATATTGTTTGGAATCACAAGATAATAGAGAACTTTGCTCTTGGCCTGAGACTGTTAATTCCCCACTTATTTTTCAGTGTGTTTGATCATTCCAGAGAGTGAACATTACATGGGAAAAAATAATTTTCCCATTGACTTTCATTAAAATGTAATGATATAGTATTTTCACCTCTTTTTGTGGTTGTTAATGTTTGCTTGTTTTTCTCTTTCTTGTGCTTTTTTTCATTTTGATCTGATCTTTCTTGTGCAGCAAGACAAATATGGAAATATGTTTAGAAGAACTGCACATGTTTAACCTATATCAGCTTACTTTTTGTCTAGGGGAGGGAAGAGGTGGGGAAGGAAAACCAAGGAAAATCTTGAAACACAAGGTTTTGTAAGGGTAAATGTTGAAAATTATCTTTGCATATATTTAGGAAAATAAAATACTATTAAATTATAAAAATAATATAAAATTAAAATACTATCAAAATTATTAAGAAATTATAAAAAACCTTAATGATAAGGGGCAGTGAGATAAGAGTGGATAAAGAATTGATCTCAGAATCAGGAAGACATGTTCAAAGTCTGTCTGTAGTAGAATACTGGCAGTGTGACCTTTGAGTACTCACTTAATTTCTCAGTGTCCCAGATATTTCTATGAGATTCCAATCCAGGATCACAAATTTCAAGTTGGAAGAGATGTCAGAAACCATCTATTCTAATTCTCTCATTTTAACAGATGGGGAAACTGAGGCCTAAAGATATTAACTGACTTGCCCAAAGTTACTTGGAAGCAGAATTTGAATGCAGGTCTTTTTACTTTAAAAGTCTATGCTTTCTCCATAAAATGTTGTCTTTCCTAAGTTACAGAACAATTACTGATCTGTATTAATGGAAAGAGTTTCCTCACTGAAAGTTCCTTATATTAATATTTCATTAGTTTATGTTGTGCTAAGAGAGCCACCTGCTAGTGGCTGCTGGAGGTCTAATTCAGACCAAGAATGGATCTTGTCCTGTGAGAGAATGATGATGATACAAGGAGACTGAGAGGCAGTTGCTGTTCTCTAACCTCTTTTCTCTTCCCTCTGCCTCCAATCATTCCCAGTCCTCAAGCAACATCTGTGTCAGTAAAGGCTGCCCTGCAACTTCCTCAAGTGTCACAATCCACAGCTTCAGAGGGTTTCAGAAAATTGACCTGCCTCTTCACTCAGGCATAGTCCTTAACAAGTATAGACCAAAAATTACCAAAAAAAATTCCCAACTGCCTGATCCCAAGAACATTTTGGATCATTGTTTTTGGTTTCCAATATTTCAGAACAATGGGAAGATAATGACTCATTTTTTTGTGGGGCTTTGAAAAGTGCCTTCCTCACAACAACCCTATGAGGCGGTTTGAACTTTATTTTCTTCATTTTGCAGTTGAGAAAGTGAGGTCACACAACGAGTGCATCTGAACTGGTTCTTAAAAATGGTCCACAACAGCAGCCAATCGGAGCTGCCTTTTCAATATGGATAAAGCACAGGTAGCTATCAAAATGATCTCCCAGACTTACAACCAGTGTTTGCTTTTCCCAGAACAATGCTTCTGAAAACATGACAATGTCCCATAAAGTTGTATTATTCACATCAATTATTTAGGAGTTATGAAATGGAGTTGGTTGTCCAAATACTTCTAGATGAGGCTTTTTCATTTTTAATCAGGTTACATTTCCAAGACTGAAAAATTATAGGCCAACTCAAGGTTTGGGCCCTGTAAGTGAGCTTATTCAGACTCGTCTGAAAGGGAATGAGGAAAGGGACTGGGCTGGAGACTAAAGCTTTTCATTCTTCATCATAGTTCAAATCTAGGTAAAGTCTACAATGAAGGAAAATCATTCCTTTTGGATAGTGTTTGCTATTGCCTAAGGGAAGTGAACTGGCAAATTTTCTTCCTGGGAGGACTTGGCTGCAATTGCAAATGTACTTACAAAGTAATTTACTTTACTCTGGATCACTGGGGCTTAATCTCTTTGGGGACACTTGATATTACTAACTAAAAAGCATTTTAAAAAAAGGTTTTAAGATTTGTTTGAAAAAAAATTCAGTGACTTCAACTAACTCACTAACTTTTTAAAAAGTAAGTTCTGCTTCATAAAATCAGTCTATCATAATAATAGGAGCAGCTAAGTGGAACGGGATAAAGAACTATTCTTGTAGTCAGGAAGATCTGAGTTGAAGTCCAGTTTCAGACTCTTACTAGATATGTGACCCTATTAGTCTATATGTTTAAATTGTAGTATGAGCTGAAAGCTATTACATTATCTTTTGCAAATGCATCCTAAATTGAGAATAGAGAAAGAGGTATTAGGTAGGTATTTAAAGTTATATAACACCAAGCCAGTTGGGAGCTGAAAAGGTACACTCTTAGATCTTTGATTTCTCCAAGCAATTCTTGGAAAAATATAGAAAACACACAGGCACACACAGAATTAAAAATATATAGTTTAGAAGAGCCTTTTTTTTTTTTTAAATTGAAGGAACTCTGTCAGTAAATACATAAAAAAAAAAATTTCATACAGTAAATTCTGCCATAACATTTGTTCTGAAAATGAAATTTGCTTCAAAATTATTGATATTTTAAAGAACAATTTGAGTATAATGCAAGTTTCACATTTGCTTATATATGGGTTCATAGATGAGAAACACTACACAAACACACACACAAAAAAACTATATCTGGTTGAATATATCCATGTAGGAATATACAGAATGCACACAAGCATACATTTCAAATATCTGCCAGGTAATCTCCCTTTTATAAACTTTGCAATGTAAAAAAAAAAAAAAAAAAAAGTTCAATATCCCAAACATCTTAAAACATCCTGACTTTTTAAAATGCCAAAAAGTGCATGAAAAAGGAAAGCTTTAAATATTGAGGTGAAGCTTGAAATAAAATGTTTTTAAAGAAATTAGAGAAGATGTGCTCCCTCCCAAGCAACAGGCCTAAAGGATACACATCAGAGACAATGCCATAAAAATAAATTATTTATAGCTGGAAGTTTTCTGCCTCCATCTTCATTTTCACCATAAGCCTTATGGTTTTTATTGTGTGATTCTGCATAGCAAAATAATTTCTGGGAACACATATGGCACATTACTGCATAAATGACTGTAGTCTTAAGTGTACTTTAGAAGCCTGAAAGGTTAAGTGACTTACTAAGGTCACATAGACTGTATGTGTCAAACACAGGATTCAAACTCAAGTCTTTCAAATTCTATCTGGTATGACATATTTTCAAAACAAAAAACTGTGACCAAGAAGAGAGCATATTTGGGTAATGCATAAGAGGAACTCTCCTATTTGTTAAGAGAAAAGCTATGTCTAATTCTATACTATCTTCTTCTTTGAGTAGTTTTAATAACTAAAAAGATGACAAAATACCACTAGTGCAATGAAAATCAGAATTTTATTTTTAAATAAAAAGTACCAAGAAGTCTAGCTACATTTTATGATAACAGTTCAAGATAATTACTTAAAATATATATAATTTAAACCTCATATTATATAACTTTGTTCACCTAAAAAAAAGAAAAAAAAGCTGTCAGAAGCCAGTAAAACTGAAAGCTTCAGCCTTTACAGCACAGATGCAAATATGCCGTATGAACGATAACAGTTTTCTAAACTAAAAGCTAAATAATAAAATGTGGTCCTACAGAAAAAGAAAAAAAGGAAAAGGCAAATTGGTTTGAGTGAATGTTTGTCTATGGGCAACTCCTTTTTTGTGTGCTACTGAGTACCATATATTTCCTATAAATCAGTACTCAGAATGCATTCCTCTAAATAACAGCATAACAATAATTAAGTAACATGAAATTGTGCATTATATAAATCCACAGTTAACCTCTGGACAAATTTAATAATTTAGTAGTTTATCCCCAAATGACTGACCATTGGGACTTTCAGACTTCAAATGAGATTTGTTTTCTTCTCTATATATCAACTGAAAGAATTCCTTCCACACTATCCCATAGAGAAGTCAAATTTACTCTAAACAGGAATGCTAGCAACATTTTCCATCTTTCCTCAGGTGAGTTAGAATTATCCAACTGAATCCAAAGGGAAGTCAAAGGAAGTTGTCCCTCTGAGTAAACAGTGATTGGTCATTTAGCAGGAAATGATGATTTTTTTCAAAGGCCCTGTTTTACACAATCCTAGGAAACATATGGTTCATTAAATACACAGGGACCTCAAGCTGGTCTCTTGTGCCTTTTTGTTTCTACATTCTCCCCCACCCACTAAAATCAGATCAGGACAGATGTCATTGAATTTCTACTTTTTCCTTGGGTGTTGTACATTTGGTCTTCCAGTTCTCTGAGGCTGTGTGCCAAGGGATATGTGGGCTGTTGTGGTGGAGAGTTGTCTTTTTTTTTTTTTTAAAACAAAGCATTGGAGTGTTCTCTTCCTAGGCTTCGTTCTGTATGGATGAAGGCAGCTTTTACTTAGGGGCCCTGTGACAACTGGGTTTCATATTTCCTGAAACTAGATCTGTGGAAAGAGTTCCTGAAATTCAGAAGAGACAAAAAAAAAAAAGTGAGGTAAGAAAGATCAATCAGATTTTGAAAGAACAGGGGTGAGGAATCACCTACCAGAGAGCAAAGCATATTCAGTAGAGAAGTCAGTGAGTTAGTGTGGCAGGCTGTTGTCACTTCATGCTGTGTCAAAAAAATAGAGCCCTTTGGGAAGGCCATAGCATAAAAGGGCACCATAAAAGGGCATCAGAAGGGTCAAAAAGAAGGGCACAGGGAGGTTGGATCCCATTGTCCTAACTTACCATCTTCTAGGTTCCCATTATATTATTTTTATGAATTCACAGTCTCAGGAGATAGGCCAGTCAGAAAGTGAAATCAATAATGTCATCCCCTGGATGAAAGGGAGAAATTTCTTATCCCCAAAATCTAATCCAGCAAACATTTATTAAGTGCCTACTGGTTGCAAGATATTCTGTTAGGTATTAGAGTTAGAAGGATAAAATGAAAGACCATTCTGTCACAGTCTACTGGAGAACAATATGTAAGTAGATAAATATATACATAATACTTTTAAACTTTTTGGTTTTTTACAAGTTATATTTTTACCTTTTGTTTTTAATGTAATAATTATTTCCCTTTATGACGATTTGAGATGGGAGAATCTAATAACAACTAATGGGAACAAGAAAGGTTTCTCTCCTGGTTAAGAACTCTAAATGTTCTAAAAAGTGATGGTGAGGTGAGATTGCATTCTAAGCATGAGGCACAGCTTGGCTGAAGGGGGAGAGGTAGGAGATGGAACATCACATATGAAGAAAAGCAAGTAGGCCATCTTGGATAGAATGTTAAGAGTGCATAATAATACCATTTTTATATCTTGCCTTTATGTTACCTTTTTTCATTTTGAACTCTGAATACTGGCTTGTAAAGCTCAGGGATTTTCCGCTCGATCATGGGCCTGAGGTTTTCTTTTAGTTTGTTGTAGTTCTTCTTGAGCTCCTGCTGATATTCTCTCTGGTCTGAAGTAATGAGACGTTTGTTTTTCTCTACTGCTTCGCCACACCTGAGCACAGAACCAAATGGATCAAGAGAAATGTAGTTGCTTCATGATGGAAAAATGCCCCGGGGAATTTGGGAGAGAAAGGTAACCACAGAAGCACAAATATGTTGTTCCTGGTGACCAACATTTGTGAATGGTTCAAATGGACCTTTTTTTTTTTTTTTCCCCACTACAAGTAGTCCATAGATTAGGTGAGTTACAGATGGAAATCTAGTGATTAGGTCTCTCTTACTTCAGTTTTGAGACAGCTAGGAGATGCATTGGGCCTAAAGTCAGGAAGACCTGAGTTTGAATCTGTTAATTAATTCTGTGTATCGCAGTTAAGGAATATGTTGCTCTTTTAATGTACATATCCTTTGGTCCCATCTAGTAAAAGTGGTAACTACTAGTGGGGAGTAGTAACAAATGTTTGATGAAATAGGGAAGCTAGGACAAATAAACAGCTGTTAGAATTCAGTTTTAGACATGCTAAGTGTGAGGTATATGATGAGGCATTTCAGTAGTCCTATCCAATAGATCACTGAAAAATTAGAATGGGAAGAGGTAAAATGGGGGGAAAGACCATTGGTGCTTCTAATTAAACTGTGGAAGTCATGCATAGAAATGAAAGCTAATGTAATAAGAAGAGGTTGCCTATGTAGAGTACTAAGGGAAGGCCAGATAGACCCTTTCTCAAGGGACATCCACACTTCAGGGGTCAGGGAGGAACTGAGTGGTGAGAAATAAGAGCAGTGTTATGGGAGCTTGAGAAAAAGAGGATCAAGTTGGTGTCAGCTAATGGTATTCAAATGCTACAGGAAGGTCAAGGAGGATGAGGATTAAGAAAAAAGAACCTGATGAGGCAATTTAAGAGATCAATGATGATCTGTGGCTTGCTGGAGAGGCTGAACTATGGTAAGGAAGTGAAAGTTACAAAGGGTAGAAGACAAAAATTGCATTTTGAGCTATTTTTCTGATTATGATAATGGATTTATCCTGAGCCACATAATTATACACACTTTAATCTTTAATCCCCCATGGGAGTCAACAGCCCATATTTTTCATAGTTCTGCTACTGAAGTTTGTGGCTACAGAACACAGCAAAGAAAACTGGTATCTAACAGAGAAAGTGAATGGTCATTTTGGTCTCATGATTAACCACAGAGCCAGTAAGTATTCCTTTTAACTAATCCATCATTTCAGGACTGACAGAACTGGATTCTTGTCAATCTTTTAAATTTCACATTTGATTGAAGTGAAATTATAGGGCACCTAAGGTTATATATCAAAGGTTTGGGAGATAGGATGGGAAAAAAAAGTTTGGCCCATGAATCCTGAGAAATTCCCACCACTCCCTCATTATATTTTTATTACTTCTTTTCAATGGTAATGAGCAAATGCCCTATATGAAATTAAATCATGTTTAATCAAGCACCAGAACTATAACCCAAATAAATTTAATACCGATATGGTTGGGGTGATGTGGACCAAGGTCAATGATAATGTGGTATTATTTTATAAGGTGATTTTTAGCAAAGTTGACTTTGTGAGACTTGGTGTCTTTAATGGGAAAAGAGAGATGAAGAAGCTAACCAATATTTCAGTAGTTTTGTAATAGTGAATGTGAGACATAGCATGGAATAATGTATGATATTCTGTTAGGAGTCAAGAAAAGATCTGAGACTCATTAGCTGTCTAATCTTTTTTTTTTTTTTTTTTTTATAAATTTTATTTTATTTAATAATAACTTCGCATTGACAGAATCCATGCCAGGATAATTTCTACACGACATTATCCCTTGCAATCACTTATGTTTCGTTTTTTCCTCTCCCTCCCTCCTCCCCCCCCCCCCCCCCAGGATGGCAAGCAGTCCTATATATGCTAAACATGTTGCAGTATATCCTAGATACAATATATATTTGCAGAACCGAACAGTTCTCTTGTTGCACAGGGAGAATTGGATTCAGAAGGTAAAAATAACTCGGGAAGAAAATCAAAAATATTAGCTGTCTAATCTAATCTAATGTAATCTCACTAAACCTTGGTTCATCATTTGTGAGTGAGAGGGTTGGATCAGATGGCTTCTAAGGTTCCTAAACCTATGTTCCTATGTATTAATGATCTTGTTAAAAAATAACTTATGTTCTGCCTTAATATCATGCTTACGTAGCACCTCCTTTAAGGCTATTTCCTAAATTTTCACTTGCATTGGTGACTTAAGGCCCAAGAGAATAGCTGACTACTTTTCCCTTAAGAATCTATTGCTAAATTACCCTGGCATGCGTTCTATCAATAAAAAATTATTAAAAAAAAAAAGAATCTATTGCTATGCTATTTGTAGAGATATGTATAGAGGAACTGCACATGTTCAACATATATTGATAACTTGCTGGTGGGAGAGGGAGTTGGGGAAGGGAGGGAAAAAAATGAGAACACAGGGTTTTATAGGAGTGAATGTTGAAAATTATCCATGTATATATTTTGAAAATAAAAAGCTTTGATTAAAAAAAAAAAGATCTATTGCTAACACTAAGAAGTTATGGTTTTCTATCACTGTTACTCATGAGCCCCAACCTGTATACTTTTCCTTAAAATTAGTTAGCCAGTCTTTAACTGATTTTTTGAAAAAGGTATTTATTAAGGTGATAAAGAATTATGGTACAAAACATTACTTTAAAAGTCAAGGGTGATGAATACTTTCCTATAAGGGACAGAGTACAAGGGAAGGGCATGCTTAAAACCTAAGAATATAAATGGTAACAAAGTACATTCAGAGAGAACACATGGCCAAAGTGTAAATTCACAACTCCTATATATTAAAAATATTTTCTTCAATGTATTGATGGAAATCTTCTCTAGTAGAAGTTGAGTTCCTTGAAGTTCTATCTTCCTTTGGATGGCTACATTTCTCTTATCTGTGTTAAGCTTTCTCTATCTCTTTTTACCCTTACTCTCTCCTCCTGGGTATTTCAGGTGATTGTCTATCAGCCTTCATTATCTATTCACTTTTGACTAGATGCCGGCTCTTCTACTGGTTCCTTCTCGCAAATGACATGGTCAATGGTTTGTATGTTGGGGAGTGGAGGGCAGTAATTGAAGGAATGAGTAACAGAGAAAACTTTCTTCTCCTCCCCCCCTTTATATTAGATTGCTTGCTATCTTGGGGAGGGAAAGAGAAAGAAGGGAAAGAGAAAAAAAACTTGGAACTCAATCTTATAAAAGTGAATGTTGAAAGCTATCTTTACATGTAATTAAAGAAAAATATTAAGTGAGAAATAGTATGTCAGGGATAGGGTTCGAACCTTAGGGCTTTTGTAACTCCAAAGCCAGTTCTCTAACCACTATATCATACTGCGTCTACAAGGCAAACAATAGATAAGGTGGTCTTTTTGGTTAGACCAGATAGATGGGTATTAATGATTAGACATTATAACTTTTTCTCTGTTTTATCTCTAAATTTTCTAAATTGATCTTTAAAAAAAAAAAAAAGAAAAACTAAATAATACTTATCTGTTTTTTTTTAATGTAGCTTATACTAATAAATGAACTCTAGAGGGTTCGTTTCATGTTTATGCACACATATATTTAATATGTATGCATGTGTGTGTGTGTGTGTGTGTGTGTGTGTACATTTGTTGTTGCCTCTTTTTGATTCCATTTAGGGTTTTCTTGGCAAAGACACTGTAGTGGCTTGCAATTTCCTTCTCCAGTTCATTTTATAGATGAGGAACTGAGGCAAACAGACTTAAGTGACTGGCCTAGGCTCATATTGCTAGTTAGTGTCTGAAGCTAGATTTGAACTAAGATCCTCCTGACATCAGGGCCCTTGTTCTATCTAGTATATTACCTAGCTGCCCATATATGTATTGCCTACATATGTATGTATACATACATATGTATATATATATATATATATACACACACATACATATACATATATACACATACCTATATAGTCTGAATATTCTGCATTTCTTTCTAGGCTCCTGGTATTAAGTTAAAATTGTTCTTGTCCTCTGAATCTCAGTTTGGTGGCCAGTTGTTCCCTTAAATTTTGCCTATCACTTCTTTATCAAGTTTCCATTCCTTAAGATCAAATTCCACTCAACAACTGGTGCTTATTTTCAAATTTTTCTTATTTGAGTCCTTTTTGGTTACTTCCAAATGTCTGCAGGCACTAGGAAAGCAGGGAGAAACAAAACTTCTGGACTGGTGTGTTAGATCAATGGTGGCCTATTATACCTGAGTTGCAAAGATGATTGTCTTGGGAAAACTGAGGGAGAGAAACTCGAGTGAAACATCTTGTCAGCAGTATACTATAGTTTGGTAGCCCTGAGGCTCCCATCTTGTTTCATGTGTGTCCCTTTATTCTATGTGTACCTAGGAAGGTCTGATATGCCAGACCTGTGAGTAAACTGCCTGAGTCCCTTGACACAGAGAGTGAAGGATCTGGGCTGTGAGGTTGCTTTTGCAAAAGGTCAGTGATAGCTATATCTTTGATGACTTCTGAGCCTTCCTTATTTTGAGGGGTGAGTTTGTACCCAACTAAAGTCATCATTTTAAAATATCATCTTTATTTGATACCTTAGCTATTAAGGAAGACAAGACAAACCATCCTTTCATTTATAATGAAATGTGTTTTAACTATCCCTGATAATGAGGAAATCCACAAATATTGTATTGTCCTGTAATGAGAGGGGGCCAGAAATGCATGCTACTAAGATTTAGATCTCTTATTAGATAGGGCACAGAAGAAAGTGTCCCTTTCTGTGACGGATGAAAGCTTAACTGGTGTGTATTATTTTTTTTCTTTTTCTTTTCTTTTATAATTTATCTTTTTTTTTTTTTCCTTCAGGGTAATTTCTGCTAATACTGAACAATGCATCTTTCCCCAAAGTTTGGTGGCTAGGGGGTATGGGGTCCTTAAAAACAGATTTAATGAATTCATTTTCTTGATAAGGAAGCTTTGACACAGCAGAGGAAGGAGTGGCAAACTGAGTAACCTCAGGCTGGATATTGGAAGATATCTGCTTTGAAAAATTTCAGGGAGGGATTCCAGCATTTGACACACTGTACAAGAAGTGTGACATGGCTAAATAACCTTAGAAATCTAAGAGCTTCTAATACACAACATAAATAGCAAAGAGATAGTCTTTCATAAAACCATTTTCTTTTTTTTTTTTCCCTGAGGCAATTGGGGTTAAGTGATTTGCCCAGAGTCACACAGCATAATACCATTTTCACAGCTAGTTGTAGGTATGGTCAAAAGGCATTTGATTTAGAATCAGTTGGCTTAGGTTTCAGTTCTGGTCTCATCTAATTATGGAGATACAGGGTGCCAGAGTCTCATTTTTTTAATCTGTAAAATGAAGTTTAAAATACTTACCCTACCTGATGCCTATTTTATGGAATCATTGTGAAGAAAGCATTCTGTAAATTTTAAAATGATAGATTTATATCTATATTTCTATATCTGAATTATTATTATTTTGGTTATTGACTAATTATCATCAGACTCATCCTAACTTCATTCAGTGGATACAGTTCTGGACTTGGAGTCAGGAATATCTCAGTTTGAATCCTGTCTCAGATACTCAGGGACCTACAGGCCTCTAAGCCAACCTCCTCATTTTACAAATGAGGAAACTGAAGCTCATAGAAATTCAGTGAATTTTTCGAGGTTAAACAAGCAGCAAGGCTTGGAAGCAGTATTTGAACTCAGGTTTTCTGACATCAGAGACAATATGTCACACTACCTCCCCTTCATGAACTATTTTGAGTGCGAAATTAAAATGATGCCATGATCGTAGATCTATATAGTTAGAAGGGACCTTAGAAACCATTAAATCCAACCTCTTCACTTTACAGATGAGAAAACTGAGAATCGGTTATGTAACATGTTTAAATCGCCCAGCTAGTAAGTGACAAAAGAAGAATCTGTATCCTAGTTGTCTTGCCATTTCTCTTCCTCCTACCTTCCCTGTGAAAATAGAGCACCAGACCTAGGGTCAAGAAGATTCCTTTTCATGAGTTCAAATCTGGCCTCAGACACTTACCAGCTGTGTGACCCTGGGCAATTCACTTAACCATGTTTGCCTCAGTTTCCTCAGGGTCACACAGCTGGTAAGTATCTGAGGCCAGATTTGAACTCATGAAACCAATCTAATATCTTTGTTAAGAAAACCCCGTATGGCAAGGCAATGCTCATCTGCATCTAGAGAGACAACTATGGAAACTGAATGTGGATTACAGTATATTACAGGGTGAAACAAAGGTGAAAACCTTTGTTGTTGTTGTCTGTTTTTTTTTTCCTCATTTTTTCCCCTTTTGATTTTTCTTGCTCAGCATGATAAATGTGAAAATATGTTTAGAAGAATGTTTAGAAGAATTGCACATGTTTAACTTATATGGGGTTACTTGCTATATAGGAGAGGGAGAAGGGAAGAAAGGGAGAAAAATTTGGAACACAAGGTTTTGCAAAAGTGAATGTTGAAAACTATCTTTGCATGTGTTTTGAAAAATAAAAAGCTATTATTATTTAAAAAAAGAAAAGAAAAGGAAACCTTGAATGGAGTCATGAGGAATCAGACTTGACTGAAAAAAGTAAGAAACAACAAATAGTGCATAGTAGATGCTATATAAATGTTAATTATGATTATTATTGCTGTTATTTATAATTATAATATATGTAACATAATATTATAATTATATAAATTTATAAAAATAAAAATGTAAGTATAAATAAACATATTAATTATATTATTATTAACAGAAAGAAGGAGAATTTCTAATCCCCCTGAATACACTGTCAGTGTTAATTAATTTTCATTGACAAAGAAGAACTTAATAGCAGTAGTGACTGGATTGAGATATAATTTAAAAATTGTAAAAAAAAATCAATAATTTTAAATTATAAGTAAGCATTCAAAAAAAAGAAATTATTTCTTTTTCAGTATAAATGAAACTGGCTCCTCTTATTACAATCTTTAACAACAGTCTGGGGCTAATTGGAAGGGAGGAGAAGGAAAAAAAAAAAGAATGTTGTTTCCATTCCACCTTGGCATCTGAAAGTTAGAAGTGCTTTGCTTATCTCAGGAAATAGAGGTAGAGGATACAGGCAGCAGCCTGGCAAATGTGGCAGGATTGGTGCCAGGGATTGAGTCTACATTCTTCATACTGTCCACCTGAAAGGGCTTCCTACGGCATGGACCAATTTGGTATGCTCACATTTCTAATGCTTGCTTTCATCATCAAAAGCCAGCACTCACATTTGAATTTCATATTCACATAGAAGACCACATGAGGTAGTGGGAAAAGCATTGGATTTGAAGTCCAAAGTCCTATATTCAAATCCCAGCTTTGCTATTTACTACCTTTACGATCTTAAACACTTAACTGCGGCATGTCCTAATGGACAGGGCTCTGAACTTGGAAGTCAGAAAGGCCTGTGGTTTGTAAATATAATGGAATGTTCTTGGGCCATGAGAAAAGAAATATGCAAAGTAAAGTAAGAAGAGACAACAATACACACAATGACTAAACAATGTAGATCAAAAAAATAACCACCATAAAATGCTTGTTGAAAGTGTATATTACAAAAATATAATGGCCAAGCTTAGCCTCAAAGAAGAGAGATTTAAAAAAATACTTCCTCTGCTTTTGTGTAAAGGTCCATGATTATGATAAAAGATATGGAATAGCAAATTATTAATTATTTTTTACCAATTTTTTCTACTTTATTTTGGTTATAAAGTATAAGAAAAAGGTGAAGGTATAGGAAAGGATAAGGAGAGGATTAAAAAAAGATATCAAAATCTATTTTAAAAAACAGAACAACAAAATAAAACTGGGAAAGGTCGCACTAGATAATTTTAATGATTCCTTCCAGCTCTAAATCTATGATGCTATAAACTTTGTTGCCAAAATCTTTGTAGAAGTCAACATTTTTTTTGGGGGGGGGGGGCTTGGACATTTTAAAAGTTGTATGATTATAGCATCTTTTACCATTATCAATGCATGCAGTGGAAAGTAGTATGATACTCCTTAACTTAGTGATATCATTTACAGGGATATACAAAGGAGATTAAAAAATTAGGGAAAAAATCACATGTATAAAAATATTTATATCGACACATTTGTTGTTATTGTTGTAAACAACCTGAAACAAAATAAGGGTACATCAATTTGAGAATGGCTAAACATTGTATAATATAAATAGAATGGAATGTTATTACACTATGAGAAATAATAATTATGAAAATTTTAGAGTAACCTGGGAAGACATTGTATAAACCAATGAAGAGGGAAATGAATAGAATCAGGGAAACAGCTTAGATGATAATCACATAAATATGTAAAGGAAAAGCAGGAAAATAAAATCAAAAGACTTTTAAACAATTTAAGAACTGATAAACATAGTGACCCACTATGATTTCAAAAAAACTAATGATTATATATGCCTTCTGCCTCTTTTCTTTTCTTCTTAAATATATTTGTTATAAAGGAGGACTTCTAATAGGGTGAGGAGAAGGGTCTGAGAGGATAAGTTAATGTATAGTGAAAGAGATACCAAAACAAAAAAACAAAAAAAACCAATCAATAAAATATTTAAATAGAATGCATATGCAGCAAACAAAAATAAGAGCACAAATAATTGTAGCAATTTTGTTTGCTAATTTCAACATGCTTTTTTCAAAACAAATTGTACCTAATGCAAGTCCATAAATTCATATATGATAAGTTCATAAAATAAAAAACTTCTAAAAAGAAAGTTATATAGAAGAAATAAACTTTTTTTTTTTTTTTTTTTTTGGTGGGGGGTCCAGACCTGTGTGTGATTTTAGCAAAGTAAAGAATTCCTGCTGTGGTAATTCCCTTCACTGATGCAGATTTACAACTCATCCTTAAACCCATCAATTCAGAGAGTTGGCTAGGCACTTTTACCCAGTCTCAAGAACTGAATCTCTTTCTTACTGACTCCAAAGCACTAAGTCCTCTTTCAGTATATCACATTATATATACAAAAAGATAAATAAATCTACATGTAAATTTTTAAACCTTAACAAAAAAGAACAACCTAACATCAGTTATTTTAAAAGTGACTAACTTGTACAATGACCAAATCTAGCCTGTCCTTTAACCTTAGAACTCTTTGACTTTTAGGAATACATTTGGATAGAAAGTCACCTCACAGACACTTAGAATATTTGAGTGATGACAGCTCCCTCCATTAATGTGGGCTATTCACCACTCCTTTGGGTCTTAATACACTGTCTGAGAATTGTTGGAACCCAAACCACTGAACACCTAGTGATACAACTTTGAGTAACAAGTTTTTTCAAAGTGCCCTAGGTTGATCCTTAGAGGAGGCCAAATCACCCATTACAAGGCCAAGAGGAAATGTAATGGCAACAAAATAATATGTAACAAAATTCCTTTTCTTAGAATCTGAGAAAACAGTTCTGTGAACTATCCAGTAGAGTTGGTTAAAAGTAAATTTTCTTCTGGAGGAAGGAATGGTAAAAGGAAAATGAAAGAATAGGCAGATGAAAAGAAAGAACAATTATGCCCTTGGGGAAAGAAAATATGAAGGGCAGGTTACTAGGCAACCCCTGCATCATGGTGGTACAATACACCTCAGTGGCAAAAATCAACTGTGTACATAACAGCAGCTTAACTCAGTCAGCAGCTGATGCAGGATTATGCAGACTTACTTTTCCATGTGAATTGCTATCATTTTGGTTCGAAGGATCATTTTGGTTGGAAGGCAGGTACAACAGGCAGCATGTAAAAGGTACTTCCACTTTTAATGGTAAGCTGGATTTTGAAGAAGTAGTCTTTTGAACCTCTATGTGCAGGGAGGTAATTTGGTAATTAAAGGAAAATACCCTCAGAAGCCTGAAGAAAGTACTTTTCCTTTAACTACAAATTCAATAGAGACACAGTGATGGTATAGGATTAAGAGTCAGAAGACCTGGGTTTGAATCCTCTACCTTCAATTTGTTAGTTGTCTAATTAAAGGAAAATCTCTTGTTTTTAGACTTGTGTTCTTATATAAATTGGGAATGATCTTTCTGCTTCTCTTAGAAATTTTGCAGTTCAAAGGGGAATAACACGCAGAGTGCTATATGCACATCAGCTATTATTATGATGATCAGAGACCTTGATATAATCCCACAGCCTTGGGTTTTCAGATTTTGCAATTGGTAGAGAAAATCAAGGTTAATTCTAAGCAAACACCAGAGTATGAAAACTATCATTTTAAATAACAGCTCCAAATCTATCTACCACATTGCTTTTTCTCCAAACTTGTCTCTCACTCCTGCTCTACATGGTTCTTTCCCTCCAACCAAGCTGGAAGCTGCCAGAAAAGTTACATTTGATCCCTGAGGGTAGGTTCAAACTCCATCTTGTCCTTCTGACCTTATCCCCAAGTAACCTTCCCTTTCTCTGAACTGCTTTGGCCATTATTGTCTGCAGTTGTCATTTGGCATAAATCCCATACTCTCACAATTATTTATCCTTTTACATTATATTGGCTACTTCCCCAGATAGACCACAAATCTTTTGATCTTTAAAGCTTTACTCAATAATTTGTAGTATGGGGTAGACATTTAAGGAATGTTTGTTGGAGGCACTGTTTCAACCTTGCAATTGTGTTCCAGTAGGAGATATTTTAAATACAGCTTTACTTTGCAAATGAGAAAATAATTTCATTACTTTCCATTTCTGACTCTATTCACATTTTTTTTTTTTTTTTTTTTGGTCCTTTGGGCCCCATCTTAGAACAACAATTCAATAAACATTTATTAAACGTCCCTTAAGTTTAAGATTCTGTCATGCATCAAGGCTATATATAAAAAGGAAAATTGATATAATCTCTTCCTTTTAGAAAGTTATAGTCTAATAGGGAAGATTTAGTTGCCATAGACACAATTAACTACAAGATTATGTAGATTAGGAAAAGACAAGGTTAAATAGAATGCCTTGAGTGATTCAAGAAAGGAAGGGCCATTTCTAGTTAAGGCTCTGAAGATTAGGGAAGGAAGGTTTCATGTTGCACATGAATTAAACCTCACAGGAAGAAGAGGATTTCAATCAGCAAAGATATGGGGGAGGTTCTTTTAAGGGTATGGGATTGTGCATATTAATGTATGGATACAGAATGACACTAGTCACCATAAGTGAAAGTTCCACTGAGTCTCTAGTGCATGCATGAAGAGTGTGAAATGAGGCCAGAAAGGTAGATTAGAATGAGATTGTGAGGAGCATTGAATACTAACACAAGGAGTCTATTATTCATTAGGCAATGAGGAGCCATGTATAGTTCTTGAGCATGACCAAAGCTGTGAGTTAGGAAAATGATTTTCGCAATACTGGAAAGAACATAGGGAGAGAATCTGGTTAAGAGACCATTATAATAGTCACATGAAAGAGTCTAGAAAACTTGGATGCAGGGGATAGTGTGAGTAGGGAGGAAGGGAAATAGATAGGAAAGATAATAAGGAGAATGATAATTGAAATAATGGGATAGGATAGGTTTTGACAACAGGGAAGGGTTAAAGATGACTTTGAATATGGTGGTGCCATGAATAGAAGTAGGGAAGTAATGAGACATAATCCTATGTATTTTGGTGGGGAAGATGATTCCAATTTTGCACATGATGGATTTGAGGTATTGGTGAGCTAGCCTCATGGAAATTTGCAGAGGGCAGTTGGAAATGGAAGACAGAAGTTCAAACAGGTGACTAGACCTGAAGATGAACATCCACATAGATGTGATGACTAAAGCCAGAAGAAGAAAATGCCAAGACAAAGAGCGTAGATGGAGAAAAAGTCCAATTTGAAATTTATGAGCCATAAGATCATAGAAGAGTCCTCAGAGAACATTGAAATCCAACTCCCTCGTTTTATAACAAACAAGTATTCATTAAGTACCTCATGCCTCATGCTATTTAAATCTACTGTGTCATACACTATCCTAAGAGCTGGACATATGAAGAAGCAGCAAGAAAGAGTTCCTGGTCTTAAGAAACTCACAATTTAATAGGGAGGCAACATGCAAACAAGATATATGAAGAATGAATTTGGAAATAATCAACAGAGGGAAGGGCACTAGAAGGAAAAGGGACAAAGAAAGGTTCCTTGAAGAAGGTGGAATGTTGTTTGGAACCTGAAGGAAGTCAAGGAATCCAGGAAGTAGAAAAGAGGAAGGAGAGCATTCTAGGCATGCAGAATAGAAAGATGGAGAGTTTGTTTTAGGAACAGCAAGGAGGACAGTATCACTGGGCTGCAGAATAGATGGTGATGAGTAACAAGACTGGAAGATGAGGAGGGGGTCAGGTTATGAAAGGCTTTAAAGGCCATACTGAGAATTTTCTATTTGATCTAGAAGTCACTGGAGTTGATTGTTTTGGGGGATGATTTGGTTAGATTTGTGCTTTGACATGAGTAATGGATATACTGAAGTGGGGGAAACTAACTGAAGACTAAAGACAGGAAGGAAACTGAGCCCCCTCCCCAAAAGGGGAGTGTCCCAGGGCCACAAAGCTGCCATGGCCACAAAGATGCCATGGCAGCTTTACCACAAACAAACTCTGGAATGCCAATGCATCTATGCAGAATTTTTGCAGTTCTTGTCATCACTTTGATTAGTTTTGAGCTACTGAATCCCCAGCTACTTTCCCTCTTACTTACCGCATTATGAATTCTTTAAAACACAATCGCAACTTGTTGTGATGCCGGTAAAGTTTTGGGTCAGCTGGAATTTCGGCCAAGAATACTTGGGCTACTTCTAGTGGTCCCTAATAGAAATAACAAAATAATAATGTTTCAGTTACAAAGAAAATAAATTTCTTCAACATTTAAAAACAAAAAATTGATTTATTTGGTTCAACATTTTGATTTGTTTAAATTTTTTAACCCAGATCTGTGATTTCAGTGGTGTTGAAATTGGATACTGTGAGGAGTGTCTTCTACTGCATGCTAATCCCTGGGCATTCTCTTGCCCTGCTCAGGAACCAATACAAGGAAGAGGAGGAGATAAAATATGATAAAATAATTTTGAAGTCAGATGCCCTGAGTTTAAATGCCATCTTTGACAATTACCAATGTGAACTGGTACAAATTTCTTAATTTCCCCAACCTAAGTTTTCTCATCTGTAAAATGGGGTGTGTGGGAACTAAATGGCTTCTGAGTTCCCTCAGAGATATAGTGCCCTTCTCTCCAGACCTATTTTCACAGCAGTTGGACTCATGTTTGTGTGGCTCTGCCCTCCCCCACAATTTCCCCAAAGTCAAAACAATTTCTACTTATGGCTTTGCTTTAAATTTAGGTAAGAGGGTAGGCTTATATGGTAGCATCAATTCTGGAATTTCAACCAAATGAGGTCTTTATCCTTTAATCTAATCTCTCTGTAGGCGACAGTCAGCCTCTGTTAACACACACACAATTGATCTCTAAAGAATCTTCCCAACTGGACATAGTCTGAATCATAGAGGATCCTCAGGTCCAGTCTGGATCCCAAATCATATAGTGTGGTATAATGGATAAAATTGATGTATCAGACACAAGAAGATGCTGGTTCAAATCTTGCCCCAGATATTTACTGTATGACTCATGGGCAAGTCATTTACCCTGTCAAACCTTAATGTCTTTATATGTCAAATGAAGTGTTGGCTCAGATGACCTCTAAGGTCTATTCCATCTCTAAATGGATAGTAAAGAATTGTAGAGGCAGTTTTCTGCTTTCCCAGCCTATACATATTTTGGATTTTTTTCTCTAGGATAGATGGTCACATGAAAGCAGAGGCAAAAGGTTTAGCAAAAACTTTTTTGGTTTGACTGAGTTTTTCTGTGTGCATTGGGTCATATTGACAAGACAGAAAAAAGAAGATAGGATGATAATTTAAAAGGAAAAGTGAGATTGCATTTCCTTTCATTCCAGTGGCTATCTTTACCTGATTCACAGTGGCTCCCACAGAACCTTGTAATACCATCTGAAGCATCTTGGCATCTGGTGGCTCTTGGTTGATAGCCACAGCTAATTCTAGGGTCTTCTTCTTCATGTCTTCAATGGCAACTTCAATTGGGGTCAATACAAACTAAAAACAACAACAACAACAACAACAACAATAGAAAACAAAAATGAGAGGAAGTTACTCTCTGGTCCTAACAAATAGAAACAGGGACAGAGATAAGGATGAGATACATGATTTCACTGGTATAGGGAACTCTTGATTAAGGAAATTCCCTTCCCGAATGAAGGTCATCATCTCCTTGGCAAACTAGTGTCTTAGAGGCTCAATCTAATCTACAATTATACCTCCCACATCCCTGGAGTTAGCAGTACAGCATTCTCTGTGATCCAGAAAATCTGCGTAAAATTTTTTTTATCTCTTTTTGTAGCAAAGAAGTCATAATTCTTTCTTTTTCTTTTATGGAGTATTTACAGTATCATACATATATCATATCTTACACATTTCTGAGTTTCTAAGCTTTTTCTGTGTCATCTTTTTATCTTGGTGTTATTGTCTATATCTTCTGCAAAACTCCCCCCAAATTCCCATTTAATTTCTTATGCTGACCTGTGACATATTGAAACTACAATGAGGAAAATCATGATGTAGAAGGGACAATCGTAATCTAATATACTCTGTTTTAGATATGTCAGAGGCAGGGTTTGAACCCAAGTCCTCATGGTTCCAAAGGCCACCATGCTATGTCAATATGGTAGGTACTATAGGGATAGGGACTGGACCTCTTTTTTCATTGATATAAGGAGTAGATAAATGAGGAAACTCCCTCTACCAATGCAAGTAACCTATGCTTTATCAAGTACTTATATTAGAGCACTGAAAAATTAAATGACTTCTCCTAGCTTACACTGCCAACATATGTCAGTTGGGATTTGAACCCAGATCTTCTTGTCTCATCAAGGCTGGCTCATGATTCAGACTCTTAGTAATACAGATACTGGGCAGAATTAGATATGGGAGACAAATAGGGTAGTTGGATTCATGGGTACAGGGCAAAGAAGACATGGTTGGAAGAGTTTTGAGACAACTGATATGAGGAAAGATTGTTTCAGGTGAATCTTATTTCTATTTCAGTTCTATTTCCATTATGAGAGCATATTATTCCACTTGCAACTGGGAGAATTAAAGACGGTTGTGAAGATCATAAGAGGTAAATGTATTGAAACAAGTAATTCAGAAAACTTAAAGGTCTAGGTAAATGTCAGTTCTGGTTATTATTACTGGGTCTCTCATACTCATTTTTGGTATTGTAGAAAATGGTTCTTCCAACACAATTTGAAGGTTCATCTCTCTTGGCTTACTATAACCCTCCTCTCTGCAAAGTTGTGGCTCTGGGGAAAGAAGGGAAGGTCACAGTACCAAGAGAGCCTGGTCAAGAATCTTTTGTCTTGGCTTACAATTGTCTTATACAATTGTACAGTTGTTCAATACCTGATAAACCAGGATTAAGACTAAACTTATTATTTCATTGGTATAGAATTCCTGGATAAGTGTTACATGGCAATTAAAAAAAATCAATAAGGTATATATAGCAGCTATCCTATATAGGTTTGCTATTGCTGACATAACAATACTAATTTCAAAATCACCTACAGGAATTTATACAACACAGGGAACAGACAGTAGCTGTCTGGACACATACTCCACTTTGGGAGTAAAAGTATTTCTAAGAAGAAATTTGCAAAGGCTCCCTTCTTCCTATTTTAATTGCCATATGGTCTGGAAAGGCAAACTCCACTTTGGAACTCTCTTGTGGGAGTCTTTTGTAGTAATTTATTTCCAAGTTTTCAACAGCTTCATTTCCCCTAAATAGTAGTTCTTTTCCAGTGACATTACCTCTTCCTTTTGAATGACTCTGATTCTGGTCTTGATGTAGGGGAAGGCATGCATAGTGGTCAAGATGGTGTTCCTCCTATATTGCTCATTCAGCTCACCCCGGGGCCGTCCCTCCAGAGTGAAAGGGGTTGTATACATGAATCTTCGGAGGTTGAAGTTCTTCTCAAAGTAGGTTACCCTGTCTTTCATCTCATACTCATCAAAATAAGGTTCTACAAAAGTGATTTGTATGTAGGCCTAAGGGAAGGGAGGGAAGAGGAGAGAGGAAATGAGCATCATTTTCCAACCACAGAAACAGATCCTGACAAAGGAAGGGAACAGACATGCTGGGACACATTAAACAACAGGATCTCTTTGACTTCTTCAAGGCTTGATGGCATCAAGATGGAATTCAACTCCTCTCCAAAACTCCTCCCCACACCAAAGTCAAAATTTTCTTATTCAAAACTGTCTTTTAAAAATTTCCCGAAAGGAATTTTAATTAAAATTGGGGGCTTTAAATTATTCTCTAGGAAAATTAAAAACTAAATACATTTAAAATTTTAAAATAAGTTCCTACTAAATGTCCTATTAATGCTTTTGTCTATTCAATTTTTCTTTCAAAAATTTTTATTTTTCCAATTACATGTAAAGAATGTTTTCAAAATTCATTTTTGTGAGTTTGAATTCCAAGTTTTTCTTCCTCTCTCCTTTATATCCCCTTTTCCCAAGACAACAAGCAATCTGATATAAATTATAAATGTACAATCATCTTAAACAAATTTCCTTATTAGTAATGTTGTGAAAGAAAAATCAAAACAAAAGGGAAAAATCATGAGAAAGAAAAAGCAAATTAAAAGAAAAAAGATGAAAATAGAATGTTTTGATTCTCATTAAGTCTTTATAGTTCTCTCTCTGGATACCCAAGTCTATTGGAATTGTCTTGGATCACTGTATTGCTGAGAAGACCTAAATCCTTATTGTTACTGAATATGATGTTCTTCTGGTTCTGCTCACTTCACTCACCATTAGTTCATGTAAGTCTTTCCAGGCTTTTCTGCAAACAGCCTGCTCATCATTTCTTATAGAACAATAATATTCCATTACCTTCATATACCAGAACTTACTCAGCCATTCCTCAATTTATGGGCATTCCTTCACCTTGCCACTACAAAAAGAGCTGCTACAAACATTTTTGCCCATGTGGTCTTTTTCCCTCTTTTATCTCTTTGGGATACAGACCCAGTAGTGGCACTGATGGATCAAAGGGTATATACAGCTTAATAGCCCCTTGGACATAGCTCCAAATTGTTTTCCAGAATGGCTCTATAAATAATGCTTTCATTTAAAAAATTTGACTGACAGTATGAGTAGAACAACTCCAAGAAATTTGGATTCACTGTTACCAAATACAGGATTACTATGATAGTCTAAATGGTGCAGAGATGTACCTGAAATCAAGAACACCTGAATTAAATCTGGCCTCAACTACTTGGCAAGCCATGTGACCCTGGCCAAGTCACTTAACCTGCTTGCCTCAATTTCCTTATCTGTAACATAAGTTGGAGAAGAAAATGTAAACCACTCTAGTATCTTTGCCAAGAAAATCCCAAATAGGATCACAAAGAGTCAGACATGACTGAACAGCAACAACATGATGTAAGTCAAGGACAAGAAAAATCAGACAGGATGGTAAATTGTGCAGCCCAGACTGGTATCTAAATTGGGATCTGAACCCAAGTCTTCTTAACTCCAAGTTCAAAGCTGCTTAATATTCTTCCATCTTCTCCCTATCCTCAAAAGTCAATAATTATAACAAAAAGAAAAGAGAAAGAAAAACAGTTTAACAAAATTATCTAATTGAGTCTGATAATCTAGAATGGCCATTTAATATATGTATAGTGAAAGAGAGAGAGAGAGAGAGAGAGAGAGAGAGAGAGAGAGAGAGAGAGAGAGAGAGAGAATAACCTGAAGAGCTCATCAGGTTATTAAGTCAAATCCCCTTTCCTCCTGTCAATCATACCTTTTTTTTTTTCTTTAGTATGGGTTCTTAAAAAGATGCTTTTCAATTGGGAAATGTTTAATAATATAAATAAAAATATAGTACAACATAAGTAATAGATAATGTTAATTTCTGGATTTTCTTAGGTCAACATGTGACCCAAACAAACTCTTTCTATTTGAGTTCAACACTACCTATCACCTTAGGCCATATCCTGCAATACATTTTTTTTAATAATATTTTTATTTTTTTTATTATAGCTTTTCATTTACAAGATATATGCATGGGTAATTTTTCAGCATCCACAATACATTCTTAATGGAGACATTACCTTAATATTGAAGATCATGCTATGAAAAAATATAAAAGAACCAGATCACAGGTTTTTCATAATTATAGGTTATTATATATAAAAAGTCAAATACATAAACATGGAACTGAAAAGCTTCTCCACAGAAAATTACTGTACTTAGCATAAGAAAGGAAGTGGCTGAATGGGAAAAAAATCTTTGTGGAAAATTTTTCAGTAAATATAATGTCTGGGCTAGTTCTCTGGAGGGCCTCAGGATCAGTCAGAGTCAGTATCAGTCAAAGACCTTGGTCTTTAGGAGAAGAAGTGAAGGAGGCAAGCAAGCTGCCATACGGCTCATCCTGGACTCTGGAGTCTGGAGGCTGAAGTCTTCTCTTCTCAGCATGAGAAACTCTGACCCTCTCTCAGCCCTCCAATCCTTGCCTATGATTACCTCACCACAACACATTCAGCAAGCACCAGTCTTGAAGAGAGCCATCACATCACTATATCATCTAAGTATATGTTTAAAGAATCATTATCTCATATTGAGTAGTACTTAGCATTAAGCACTCTGCTAACTTTAGATTCAATTACACCTTTTCAGAGTGCCAGCCCTCTACAGATAAATAATTGACAAATACATATGTATACATATTAAATACCTGTGAACATATATAATGCATATGTAGGTATATTGTGTATATATGTATACATATATGTGTGTGTGTGTGTATCTATTTCTATATTAGCAATTCTTCAATAGATAAGTGATTAATGGATATGAATAAATAGTTCTCCAAAGGCTAAGTGTGGCTATTGCAACCATGCAATAAGTATAAAATGTCCATCAAGAATTTGTTAAATGCCTACTATGTGGATGACACTGTGCTGTTTTCCAAGAATATACATAAAGAGAATGAAATCCAACTTGAAAGGCTTTTATATTCTAAGGGGGAGATAACAATTTCATGTTCAAGTGTACAGACTAAATATAAAGATAATAAATAACAACTACAAAATAGTTAAATGCAATGTACTTAGGGGAAGGAGGACATTAGCAGTTGTAGGAAATCAGGAAAGATTTCAGGAAGGTGGTGCTTGAAGGAAAAGAGAGACTGAAGGTATTGTATTGTACTATATTGTGTTGCAAAGTAATATAGTCTGTTACAGTGTATTGTTATGTCACATTATGTTATGTTGTATTTGTTGCCTTATGTTATATTTTATTATGCTGTGCTAGATTGTACTGCATTTATTGTGTTGTATTGCATTGAATTATATTTTATTATATTCAGTTGTAACTTCTATGACAAAAATCTGAGAACAGATTTTAATCTCTAATTCAAAACTCTCTTCTTACTTTGCAGAAACATCATATTGTCCCTTATAACAAAGTGCTAGCTTCTTGGGGGGAAAATAGCCTTGTTCCTTTTACCTCAACAATTATGTCAAAAGTTATTTTTCACTTTATTTGGCATATAGCATGAAGCATCATATTCTCGAGTTTATTGGTAAATGTCAAACATGATAAATGCTATCTTTCTAAGTTTTTAACGCCTTTATACTTGAAGCTTGCATCAAAGGTTTTTGTTTTGTCATGGGTATAGGAATGAAATTATAAGGAAATAAAAAGAAAAAGAAATGGAGAGCAAAAGAGATTTCAAAGATCTATTTTTTGAAGCTGCACATTTTACTAGGCTAACAGCCTTTTCCAGTCCTTTTTGTCTTTGACCAAACCCTGCATATGGTATCAATGAGCTAAATAAAGCTGCCTGGGAAGTTGTTAATCAGAATTTTGCTCTTGTAATAAATTTGGATTTTCCGGGGGTATGATTTTTAAAGCCTAAACCAATTATCCTCACCCCTCCCTCCTTGTCCCCTCAGTACTAGGTTAAGGATGTAGGATTCATGTGAAAGTTTCAAAGAGTCACTTGCTAGCTTTCAGAAAGAAAGTGTTCCAAGGATAATACTGTTGTATAAATCTATCCCATACCTTGTTAGGATCCAACTTGGTTTTGTCCACAGGAATAGAATCTTTAATTACTTCCACAAAATTTGCACCAAAGCACTGACCATAAAATGCCTGGAGAAAAGAAGCAATTCTTTAAAAAAAATTGTTTTTTTTTTGATGAAATTCTTTTTTTACCTCTCTTTTGGAAATGTAGGGGGAGATTGGAAAAAAAGTTTAAGATTTACTTCACAGGCACTTGAACATTCTGACAATGAGGTGATATCAGGATAAAATTGGAGCTAATGAGCAATGTCACCCACAGTCCAAAATAAAGAAAAATCTGCCATCTGATAAACACGTTCCTACCTTAATTATACTGTGATCTTGAAATTGATTTAATTAGCAATCACTGAATACTCATAGTGTGTTGCCATTGAATTCAGCCTCACTGATTCTTACCACTAATATTTTTCTTATGTGGCAAACTGAAGCTGAAAGTATTCTAAATTTAGTTCCATTCACTGCAATGTGATGCAACAAATACCTATTAAATGCTTGCTTTATACTAGGTAAACTTTCAAGGAAGCTGTTTTAGATGAGACATTAGTCACTGCCTTCATGGAGCTTGCAATCTAGAAAAGCACAAAACATTTTTATACATAGTTATAATATTTAATAATATATTACAAATGCATTAATTAAAAAGGCCTGAGGAGGAATGGTCTTAATGGTAAAGAGATTAGAGACAATTTTTATAGAGGTAGCATTTGAATTAGACTTTAGAAAATGGGGAGGAATTCAGTAGAATATCTCTGAGTGTCAGAAGGAGAAACAAAACAAAAAGAGATCTAAATCCTATTCCAGCACTTTCACCAATAAACTGTGTGACTTTAACAAGTAATTTAATCTCTTTGGGACAAAATCTTGGCAGCTAGGTGGTGCAATGACTAAAACACTGAGTTAGGAAGATTTATCTTCATGAATTAAAATCTGGCCTCCAAACAGGGGCAAGTCATTTTATTTTACCCTGTTGGTTTCCTTCATCTTCCTTCATCTATAAAATAATCTGGAAAAGTAAACAGAAAACCACTCTATATCTTTACCAAGAAACCCAAATGGAGTCACAGAGTCTCACATACAATTGAAATTTATGTTTCATACAACAAAAAGTCTCAGTTTACTTATGTATAAGCAGGCATAATAACCCTTTGCCCAGTTTTTCCTGAAAGAGATAATACAAGCCTCAATAAGACAACCTCAAAATTTTAAAAGAAGGATGCTAAATAAATTCAAGGTATTTATTATAAGGCAATGAATATATTATGTGGGCAATACATCTGTTAGTTATCGTGAAGTGTTCAGGGCACCTAAAGAGTGGAGTAAACTTAAGTGTTTCAGTATTTACGGTGCTGTGTTTTGCCATTATTTTTTAGTTCTCGGGATTATTATTATTTTGACAAGTGCTCTGGATTATGTTTTCAATTAATTTTGTTCTATGTTTACTCTTTTTAATATAGCTTTGAAGTGTCAGAGGTGAGATTTGAACTGCTTTGTGTGATCCTGGCCCATTAAAATGAGTATAATACAAACTACTCACCTAAATCTTAAAGTGCTATAGAAATGGGAGATTTAATAATTACCAGTTTATTATTATTATAGCTTTAGAGTCAAGAAGACTTGTAATAGGTTCAAGTAAATCAGTAAGACAAATAAATGTTTTTTGTTGTTATTGTTTTGGTTTTTTGGTTGAGGCAATTGGGGTTAAGTAACTTTGCCCAGAGTTACACAAGCAGGAAATATTAAGTATCTGAGGTCACATTTGAACTCAGGTCCTTCTGACTTGAGGGTTTGTGCTCTATCCTCTGCACCATCTAGCTGCCCTGCAAATAAACCTTTTTTAAATGCCTGCTATATATTCCTTATGCTAAGCATTGAGGGCTATAAAAACAAAAGTCAATCTCTGCCCTTGAGGAGCTAACAATCTAAAACGGGAGACTATATTCAAATAATTTGGTACAGATAGGATAAATGGGAGAAAAATCAATAAAAGAAGATTTTAGAATTAAGACGGATTGGGAAAGACTTCCTGTAGAAGATAGATCCTGTCTCTGACATAGTCTGGCTGTATGACCCTATTCAAGTCACTTAACTTCTCAGTCTCCTGGGTATCTCACTAGGATAATATAAATTTTTTTGCTCTTTTTAAATTTCTTTTTTTTTTTTTTCTGTGCTTTGGTAAACACCAAATAAAATGAGCACTTATATATTCAAAGTAGAATAGAAAAATAGACTTGGTACTTGAACCTGCAAATCTATTACATACATCTTGATTTTCTTTTTATGTATACAATGAATTCAATATTTAAGTTTCAAAATTGTCTACAAATTGCAGAGTCATTTCTGATCTGTATTAGTAAAGAGAATTCCTACACAAGAACATTGTTAAAACAATAAAATAAAAGTCAGACCAAAAGGAAGAAAAATTATTTCTCTATGGTTTTCTCCATTACAGTCTTCATCATGATGCAAAGGTTATCTCAAGTTCTCCAAGACTATGCCAGAAGAATTCTAACTCTGGAAGCCTCCACACCAAGTTGTAAAGGCTTGAAGCACAATCCTGGTATAATGAATTATGTACTTGTCATCTGAGAACAACTCTGGAGTCACTATATCAGAACTAGGGTTCCTTACCTTAGTAAGGTAACCCTTACCCCAGAGACACAAAGCACAGGCTATAGTTGCTGCAAACCAAAAGTATTTCCTAAAACAATCACAGATTTTTCCGGCCTATGATAATCCCCTTGACACTTTGGACTTTCCCACTGAATTTAGGAAAGGATGACAAAAAGATCAGTCCAATCGTAAGTACTTTGGGAAGGGGACTTACAGAAGTGATATACAATTTCTGCCTTTATACATTCTGAAGAGACATGAACTTGTGAGGAGAGCTGGGAGAAAGGAGTCATTCTAAACCGTTTTCTACTTCCAGTTGCCAATGTGATTGCCAGATGGGCACTATGCAGTGGTCTATAAAAAGCAATAAAGCCAAGCCAGTGGCGGGGGAGTTGTTTTTTAAAAGCTGTCTGGAAGCATGTGTTTTAACTCCATTTCTCCCTTTCCCCTTTTCACCCCCACCAGGAAAGCTTTAGATAATAAGCATAATCTCTTCTTACCTCTAATCTGTGAGAAATTTCTGGAAGTTTGGTAATTGCAGGTTCTTTATAAACAAATTCCTGCTCATCCAAATCTCCAAATTTGGAGCCATAGAAACCAACTCGGAAATAGGTTCCAAACATTCGCTTATGACCCTGGTAAATAGAAGGCAAGATTTCATATTTACACTTTGGTTTCTCTGGTAAAAAGAATAGCAGTGTTCAATAAATTGGAACTGCCATGATTACAATCAAGAAGAAATCACTCCATTAAAAAAAAAAAAGCAAACCAACACTACAAACACACATTCAAAATTTGACACTTATAAAAGGAGCTTTTGAAATGACATTTAAAAAAGAGCTCTTGGTTAGAATTGCAACAAGGAATTCTTGAGCCTGGGACAAATTCAGTTTGAGTGGAGGGAGTGATGGGGAGGTGGCAATTGCCACTATCCAGGACTATTTAACCGAGGATGGTGTCACTCGAGCTAAAAGTTACAGAGAATGGTTTTTGCTGTCTGAGGTTGGGGAGGGGAACCACAGAGACCAGATCCTGAGCATGGTAAGCCTGAGGCATGTTCGCATTGAAGAAGTATGCATGGCACAAAAGGACAAGAGGGTAGGGAAAAGTGAATGGTTGTTGCAACTGAAGAGAAAGCATTCCATTCTGGGAGAGGAATGCTGTGAGAGAGGGTGCAACTCCCCAGGGCAAATTGGTACCTTGGGGCAAAGAAGTGCTTGTCCCAGACTAGTTAAAACTCTTGTTCCTGATTACAATCCCAGTTTTATTACTAATTCCTTGAGTGTCTTGGGGAATGTCACTCTCCTTTTTGATCCCTAAAGTCTCTTGTAAAGTGCTAATATCCAAATCACACTAGCAATTTTCAGATTTTCTTTGAACAATTTTGAACATCTCCTCTCTCCCCTCCTTTCACACTCTCAGGTCCCATTTCATTTCTGATCATTCATTGTTAGCCATATAACAAATTATGGGATACCATGTGAAGGAGAACTCCCTGGAAAAAACCCAGAGAATGGGGACAGGGATTACTGCTTTAATATTTGTGACTAAACATTTTTAAACCTATAGCATCCTGGCCACAAGATGCATTAGAAAGGGCTCTATCCTAAGTACCTTGTTTATGATGTTATCAAAAGCTTTCTGCAGTTTGTCATGAGTTGAGGTCAGCTTCCTGAAGTCCCGGTGAGCTTCCAGTATGGGGATGACCAGCTTGTAGACCTCATTGACAGTTTCATACAACCCTCCCTTAATATAATTGACAAAAAAAAAAAAACATTAAATATGATAAGTCTTACAATAAGACGAGGATCGTCCCCCAAAAGGTGATTTCCTATTGGCATTCTCATTGCTTTGCAGTATTGAGGATGATTCCTAAACCTATGTTCTGCCTGGTCTCTATTATATATTCTTCTTCTTCTTCTTTTTTTTGCTTTTTTTTGTGTTGAGGCAATTGAGGTTAAGTGACTTGCCCAAGGTCACACAGCTAGGAAGTGTTTGGTATCTGAGATCATATTTGAACTCAGGTACTCCTGACTTCAAGGCTGGTGCTCTATCCACTGCGCCACCTAGCTGCCCCTCTATTATATAGTCTTAGGAATTTTTTTTTTTTTTTTTTGTTCAGATGTGTGATTTCACTGGTATGGGGTAATTCTTAGTGAAGAAAATCTACAAGTACAGAGAGGTAACTCTATGAAGCTTATAATCTTACAGAATTTCCAGAGCACTGAAAAGCAAAATGAATTGTCCAAGTTGTGGGTAACCAGGATGCAGTAAGTATGACACTTAAAGCCAAGCCTTCCTGTCTCTGGGTCCCTCTGTTTACATTCATTGGTCAGTTCCCTCCATCTCTCTGGAATTAGAGCCATTTAAATAAGTGGAGACAGACTGGCACAGTAAAAAAAATATATTAGATTTAGAATTTGAGGCTGTGGGTTTACTCTATGGTATGACTTTGGGTTGAAAAGTTCTTTCTTCAAGGACCCCATTCTTCATGAGTAAAATGAGTAAAAAGAGGATTAGGAAAGGGGGGTAGGCAAAAGCCAAGGTCCCTTTTGTCTTTGTCTACAATTCTATGAACCTATAAATGATAAATATTCTACCTATTAATGAAAATTAGTGGAAGTCAGAAAACATATGGGTTACCATAAAATAATAGAGAGGGCATCAATTTTTAGGTAATGAGGTAGAGAAAATTTCTGAAGAATCCAACAGGAGATGAATAGAGTGCTATCTATAGACAGTCTAGGGAAGACCTCTTTGTTAGAAGAGAGGCCTACTGTATGCTACCTCTCTTTTTCTTCCCAGATGTTATAATGACTTGTCCCTAACTTTTTTTTTTTTTTTTTGGCTTGATTAGGAAAGAAAACCAGTAGGTTGGATGTTGGATATTTGTTAGAGAGAGTTTTCATTTTGAGGGGAGATGGTAAGGAAAGGAGATGAAGGGAAAGGGGAGACATTAAGACTGTTAAAAAGAAAAAGTTTTAATTTTTAGGGAAGAAACAGAAACAAATTAGGTAAAAAGAAGAAACTTAGGAAAATAAATTGTTATGGTGGTTTAGTAATTTTTTAGTTGTGTTTTACTCTTTGTGAACCCTAGAGTTTTCTTGGCAAAGATACTAGTGGTTTGCCATTTCCTTCTCCAACTCATTTTATAGGTTAGGAAACTGGAGGCAAACAGGGTTTAAGTGACTTGCCCAGGGTCACACAGTTAGTAAATGTCTGAGATCAGATTTGAATTCAGATAAGTCTTCTGGACTCTAAGACTGGTATTCTATCCATTGTGTCACCTACCTGCCCTGGAACATAAAGAGGCTCTGCTAAATTTAATGAAATCTTAAAAAATAGATAAGGAGAAAACTATTTTGAGAACAGATGATAAATAATGGAACAAGCTCTTATGATATCTAGAGACTTTTCCTTTGCCTTGAATTCAAATATCTAAAATTGGTTTGCCTATCTATCAGGTATACTGAAGAAATAAATAAGGTGCTGGGAAGTTCCTATTTTGAAGCATACCTATATACAGTCTGGGAAAGATCTCTTTGTTAGAAGAGAGGTACTACCTCCTTTTTTCTTCCCAGATGTTTTAATGACTTGCCCCTAACTTTATTTTTTTAATTTTTGGCTTGAGTAGGAAGGAAGGAAAGCCAATATTGTTACATTAATTCATTATGCAACTCTGGTAGAGTCACTTGATTTTTCTCCATAAAATGGCAATAACACAGTGAAACTTCCATATAGTTAACATAATGTAATGTTGTAATGAAGAAAAGATTTCCAATACCTTGTGGAAAGGATGCAAGGTTCAATGAAACTTAAAAACTTTTCATCCAATCCCAAGATATACTCAACTTACTCTCTGGGATTTACTTTAAGTACACATCTCTGAACTTATTACAAAGAAGCCATATTTCTTTCAACTGATAATGTTGTTTTCAAATCATCAACATCAAGGCACCCTTTGAGTTCTTTCTTATGTTACTCACCGTGCTAAAAAGTTCAGTAGCCTGTTCCAACAGCCCAACCAGGCCGCTCTCTGTGAAATATCTCCCAGAACACACACCATCCTCATCAGGGCACAGGATGTCATCAGAGACTGCAGATTCCTCTAAGATATTGGAAGAGATATTCTGAAACAAAACATGAAATAAACCTAATTGACAGAAGTCAAAGAAAGTCCAGAAACATTTATTAAATGCCTATTATGTATTAGGCTCTGTGCTAAGCGTGTGTTGAGGATACAAGGAAAGGCAAAAAACAGTCCCTCCTTTCGAGGAACTCATAATCTAATGGGGAAAATAACATGTAAACAATTATAAACAAACCAATCAAACAACCAGAAGGATATAAACAGGATAAATCAGAGATAATCACAGAGGAGAGGATCTAATATAAAGGTGGACCAGGAAAGGTTTCTTGTAAGATTTTAGCTAAGACAAGCTAAGAAAGCCAGGGAAGCCAGAAGAGAGTGATCACTTTCCTCTCATCAGTAAAATGAAGTGTTTGGGGATTTCTGCCATCTCTTTTTGTACTGAAAGAGTCTGAAGGAGAATGGAGGTAAGATCACAACCTTTGAAAGTTAAAAGGTCAAGGTGAACTTATAGAGCTATATGTAACTTGAAGCCCTACAAAGTCTTAGTTGACTGACCTTGTGATCTGGGGCAAGGGCCTGTATAACAGGGTGATTAGAGAGTTGGGCTTGAAGTCAGGAAGAGCTGAGTTTGAATCTTGCCTGAAACACGGCTTTTTTTTTTTTTTTTTAAAGCTTTTTATTTTCAAAATGTATGTATAGATAGTTTTCAACATTCATCCTAGCAAAAAATTGGGTTCCAAAATGTTTTCTCCCTTTCCTTTGCTGTTGAAAAGAGGCAAGACTATCAGAATTCATCATCATATAATCTTGTTGCTCTGTACAATATTCTCTTGGTTTCACTTACTTCACTTAAGCATCAATTTATATATGTCTCTCCAAGCCTCTCTGAAATCATCCTGCTGATGGCTTCTTATAGAACAATAATATTCCATAACAGTCATATGACATAACTTATTCAGCCATTCTTCAACTGAATATTGAATGAGTCTTCAACTCAGTTTCCAATTCCTTGCCACTACAAAAAAGGGCTGTTATAAACATTTTTGCACATGTGGGTCCTTTTCCTTTTTTAATGATCTCTTTGGGATACAGGCTTATTAAAGACATTGCTGAATCAAAGGATATGTATAGTTTGAAAGCCCTTTGGGCATAGTTCCAAATTGCTCTCCAGAATGGTAGAATCAGTTCACAACACACCAATAATGCATTAGTATACCAGTTTTCCCACATCCCTTTTAACATTCATCATTGTCTTTTTCTGTCATCTTGGCCAATCTGACAGGTGTGTAGTGGTACCTCAAAGTTATCTTAATTTGCATTTCTTTGATCAAGAATGATTTAGGGCATTCTTTTTCATGACTAGAATGGTTTTAATTTCTTCATATGAAAATTATCTGTTCATATCCTTTGACTATCAATTGGTGAATGGCTTGTATTCTTATAAATTTGAGTCAATTCTCTATATATTTTAGAAATGAAACCTTTATCAGAATCCTTGGATGTAAAAATTTTTCCCAGTTTGCTGCTTCCTTTCTAATCGTATTTGCATTGGTTTTGTTTGTACAGAAACTTTAAAACGTAACATAATCAAAACATTTTGCATTCCATAATGTAGTCTAGTTCTTCTTTGGCCACACATTCCTTCCTTTTCTACAGATCTGAGAGGTAGGCTATCCTTTGTTCTTCTAATTTGCTTATAGTCTAAAATCATGAACTCATGTAGACCTTATTTTGGTATAGGGTGTTATGTGTGGTTCAATGCCTAGTTTCTGCTATACTAATTTTTAATTTTTCCAGCAATTTTTGTCAAATAGTTTTCTTATCCCAGAAACGGGGGTCTTTGGATTTATCAAATACTAGATGATTACAGTCATTAACTTAAGTTTGTGTCTTGTGAACTTAACCTATCCCACTAATCAATTGCTCTATTTCTAGCCAATATCAAATAGTTTTGATGAATGCTACTTTATAATATAACATAGTTTTAGGTCTGATATAGCTAGACTACCTTTATTTGCATTATTTCATTAATTTCCTTGAAATTTTTGACCTTTTGTTCTTCTAAACTTTGTTATTTTTTCTAGCTCTGTAAAATAATTTCTCAGAAGTTTGGCATGGCACTGAATAAGTAGATTAATTTGGGTCGAATTGTAATTTTTATTATATTAACTCGGTTAATCCATGAGTACTTAATATTCATCCAATTGATTAGATATGACTTTATTTGTATGGAAAGTGTTTTGTAATTGTGTTTATATACTTTATAACTTTGTCTTGGTAGGCAGACTCCCAAATATTTTATATTATCTACAGTTATTTTAAATGGAATTTCTGTTTGCATCTTTTGCTGCTAGACTTTGTTGGTAACATATAGAAATGCTAACGATTTCTGTGCATTTATTTGGTATCCTGCAACTTTGCTAAAGTTATGAATTATTTCTAGAAGTTTTTTAGTTGATTCTCTAGGATTCTTTAAGTGTACCATCATATTATCTACAAAGAATGATAATTTGATCTCTTCATTATTTACTTTAATTTCTTTTTTTCTTCTCTTATGGCTAAAGCTAACATTTCTAATATAATACTGAATAGTAATGGTGATAGTGGGCAACATTGTTTTACCCCCTGATTTTATTGGGAATGGTTCTAGTTTACCTCCGGTACATATGATGCTTGCTGATGGTTTTAAAATAGATGCTACTAATCATTTTTAGGAAAACTCCATTTATACCTGTGCTCTCCAGTGTTTTTAATAGGAATGGGTGTTGGATGTCATTTTTCTTCTGCATCTATTGAGAGAATCACATGATTTCTGTTAAAATTTGGTTATTGATAAATTTGTTTTCTTCTGTTAATCTGGGAAATCTATATTTTTGTAATTATTCATTTATTTCACTTAGATGATCAGATTTATTGGCATAATAGTGAACAAAATAGCTCCTAATTATTGCTCTAATTTCGTTTTCATTGGTGGAAAGTTCCTTCTTTTCATTTTTGATATTACAAATTTGATTCTTTCCTTTTTCTAATCAAATTAATTAAAGTTTTATCTATTCTGTTGCTTTTTCATAAAACCAACTTTTAGTTTTGTTTATTAGTTCAATAGTTTTCTTACTTTCAATTTTATTAATCTTCCCTTTTTTCAGAATTTCAAAGTTGGTATTTAATTGAGGGTTTTTAATTTGCTCTTTTTCTACCTTTTTAAATTGCATACTTAATTCATTGATCTTTTCTTTTTCTATTTTACACAAGTAAACATCTAGAGATATAAAATTTCCCCTAAGGACTGCGTTAGCTGCATCCCATAAATTCTGGTATGTTGCTGAAATATTTAATAACCTCTGTCATTTTAAAAATGGGGATGATAATAGTACTACAGAATTGCTGTGAGGTTCAAATGAGATGACATACTTTGAAAACCTTAAAGCTTTAATATAAATCCTTGCTATTATTATTATTATAATTCTAACATACTGGGTATCCCAAAAGGATTAGTGTACTTTTTAGGATTTTTTTTTTGAGGTAACTGGGGTTAAGGGACTTGCTCAGGGTTACACAGCTATTAAGTGAAGTATCTGAGGCTGTATTTGAATTCAAGTCCTCCTGACTCCAGGATGGGTGCTCTATCCATGTGTCATATAACTGTCCCAATTAGTGTACTTTTTAAGCTGTTAGAAAACTGCAGTAAGATTTTTGGACATACTCTACATTGCCACTTTCCCTCTGGTTTCTGGTTGAAGAGCTGCAAGATTTTTTTTGACATAAGACTTCTGGGACACTGTATATTGCCATCTTTTCCTGGTTCCACTTGAATAGCTCTGATATTGCTTAGCAGTAATGAGGAATGCCAAACACTTCTTATGAAGTGTTGTGGTATTAATTATAGATGTCACATACATTTTCCTTCAGAAAATTCTGTTTATTTGTAAACTCCTTGAGGGCAGGGAATGTCTTTCACAGCTTTTTGTATTCTCAGGGCCTAGTATAATGTCTGGTAGGTTGAAGATGCTTAACAAATATTTATTGATTATTTTTATACATTATTTAAAATCATATTGTGGGTTAGGGGCTCTCAGGAAATTTCTTAGAAACTCTCAAAGATGTCTTTAATCTGGATATGATTTTTCTTCCTTTCTGCTAAGTCCTTGCCCAGAGTTTTTTCTCTAATAGTGTCTCAGAATCAGAAGCAATAGACTCTTTAGGAGCCTGATATGGAGAGAATCTATTGGCCCAATAGAAAGGGTCTGTTTTCATGTCTCACTTTTCTGGTAAGGATAGCAGTTGGTAAGGATAAAACAGAGCTACACAGCTTGAAATTGCGTCCAGAGAAAAGGCATTCTGGGATCATTTTCTTGGCCTTGGAAAGCTGGAAGGAGCAGAAATGATAAGTAAGAATTTCTCCATATTTGTGAAGTAGATATTGCACCCCAAGGCCCAGAATTCCAGAAAGTTTAGTTTTGTGGAATTTGATGGCCTTAACTCAATTTTCCTCAACAGATTTTATTTAACTATAATTCATTTTCCTTGGCTGATAACTTATTTTACTGGAACAGAATAAAATTGAAACAGAAGGCATATATTATTTTTGAGTGGAAAAAAAAAGAATGATGTCAAAGCATCAATTTGAGTTTAACATATTTCAGGGAAGTATTGGAAGCCTGTGGTATGAAATAGTCAAGCATTATAATGAACTAAAGCTACTCTTTTCTTTTTATTTCTTTTTAGGATGTGGGGAATTCTTGGAGCTAGTATCTATTGTTTCTAAGTAAAGGGGTATAGCTAGGTAATATAGAATCTAACTCTGGATCAGTGAAATAGGACAAAGATTCAGACTTGGAATTAGAAGACTTGGGTTTCAAAGATCTATAAAATTTTGCATACCCTTTGATCCAGCAGTGTCACTATTGAGTCTGTATTCCAAAGAGATCATAAAAGAGAGAAAAGCTCCCATATGTACAAAAGTGTTCGTAGCAGTTCTTTTTGGAGTGGCAAGGGACTGGAAATTAATTGGATGCCCATCAGTTGAGGAACGGCTAAATAAGTTATGGTATATGAAGGTAATGGAATATTATTGTTCTATAAGAAATGATGAGCAGGCTGATGTCAGAAAAACCTGAAAAGGTTTACATGAACTGATGTTAAGTGAAATGAGCAGAACCAGGAGAATATCGTACATAGTAACAACAAGATTATGTGATGATCAACTGTGATGGACTTGGTTCTTAGCAATGCAATAACTCAAGACAATACCAATAGATTTGGGATGGAAAATGCCATCCACATCCAGAGAGAGAATTGTGGAGATTGAATTTGGAACAAAACATACTATTTTCACCTTTTTTTTTGCATGTGTTTGTTTGCTTGCCTTTTCTTTCTCATAATTTTTTTCTTTTGGTTTGATTTTTCTTGCAAATATGACAAATATGGAAATATATTTAAAAGAATTGAACATATTAAATTTATATTAAATTGTTTGCTGTCTTGGGGAGAAGGATGGCAAAGGAGGAAGGGAGAAAAATTTGGAATACAAAGTCTTAAAAAATTAATGTTGAAAACTATCTTGTATTTGGAAAAATAAAATATTACTACAAAAAAACAAAACAAAAAAAGATTTGGGTTGAAGTCTCAGGTAGCATTCAGAGTAACTGCTCTAATCTTCAGTTTCTTCATTTGTAACATGGGAGTGCTAAGACCTTTACTATCCAGCTTCACATGTTTGCTAGAGGGAAAGTGCTTTGTAAACCCTGTATAAAGAAAGCTTTTTTTTTTTTTTTTTTAATAACCCTGTCTTATCTTCTTGTAAGCAAACCATGAACTGGAAAAATTAATATAGACTTATAGACCAGGTGCATGATTTCAATTATTATTTATATGGGATGTTGAGAACCTGGATAAGAGGAGACTAAAAACCACTTCTTTGGAGGAACATTGCAGCTGATTAAAATCTAACACAAGAAAGATATAATTTAGCTTTAAAGATGGAGTTCACTGCTGATTTTCTGAGAATTGCCAAAGTTATCTTTTTAAAGTGCTCCTCCATAGTCTCTTTACTCAGATTGCCTTCTTAGAAAGAGAAAAGAGGACAATATGAGAAGAGGACATATCTAAATCAATTTTGTGGTTTTCATGTTTACTTTATCTGATTCAAAGACTTTTAAAATTTCATGCATTTTGACAATTTTGGGGGGATAGAGGGGTTAAATAATCTAATTTTAAAATACATTTCTGAGAAATTTCAGGTATTTATAAAATGAGCTAGAGAAGGAAATAGCAAATCATTCTAGTATCTCTGTCAAGAAACACCCCCCCCCCCAAAAGGGTTATGAAGAGCTAGGTATGACCTGAAAACAATCGAACAACAACAAATTTAGAGAGGCCTAATGTCAAAGATCTAGCAGATGAATTCTTTTTCGCCACAGCAATCTGTCAATATTGTCTACTGGTGCACACAAAAAAGAACACAATTTGTTTTTCCAATGCCAACACCTAAAAAGTCACAAATCTTTAAGGATTAAGAAATGAAGACATTTACAACTAAATAGAAAAGAAAAGAAAATGAGTTCATTAAAGAAAGCCATATGTGGAGGCAGCCACGTGATATAGTGGATAGAGTACTGATCTTGGAGTCAAGAACACCTGAGTTCAAATCCAGTCTCAGACACTTGACACTTATTAGCTGTGTGACTCTATTAACCTCAATTGCCTCATTGGTGGCCCTCCTGCTCCCAAAAGAAAGTCACATTTCTCATTTGTAAATGATCAGAATTCCCAAGGGAGAGTTAGTAGAGAGTAACAATGACACAATCAAAGTGTACTTAGAAGCAGATGGGATCCATACCTGAAAGCTCACACTTCCCACAGGCAAGTAGCAATGGTCTTCTAACATGCTCAGGTACTCAGCAACCAGGGCTGCTGCATGCACCAAACACATGGCTGCCTCCGTGTAGCATTTCCTCTTAGAGTGTTTTTCAGCCATATTCTGAAGCCAGGTCAGTCTTAGATCAGGAGATGTCTGATATCCCTTGGCAATCCTGAAGACAAATTAGGGGGATGACAATCTTGACAGTAAGAGGATGGATGTTTCCAGTTCTTTTCATATTCATTGTTCTTTTTTCTTTGCCAAGAATTTCACAAATGAATCCAGGAAACGAGAAAAGCAACCAGTACTCCAGATGACTAACATATGTGTATGAGTGTGCATGTGCGTGTGTGTGTGCACGCGTGTGTGTAGCTAGACTGGAAAAGAAATCTTGCTGAGATTAGGTTTACATCCATCCCTTCCTTCCTTGTCTTTCTTTCAAATAAGCAAAAGACAAATATATTGACATACTCCTTTGGCCCTGGCTTTGTGGCAAAAACATTTTCTAGGGAAGAGGTGTCAAACATGCTTTTATGCTTTCCCACTGCCCTGCCTTAATTCCTTGTGATTGGAATGCCCTACCTTATCCCCATCCCATCTCTTTGTAAGCATACTTCCTTAAGATCTAGTTCAAACATCATCTCTATCATGAAATCTTCCTTGATTCCTTTAGCTGGAAAGATCCTTTCTTTTTTGAATCCTCAAGTACTTTGTACTCCATGTATTCCTGTAACATATTCTAATATTCTTTATCATATTTACCTATTAAGTACATGAATAAATTATATTTATATGAGAGGCAGTATCACTTAGTGGATAGGAAACCAACCTTGGAGTCAGGAAGACTTGGTAAGTTTTACCTCTAACATATACTTGGTTCCATGACCCTGGCCTTAACTTCTCAATACTCTAAACAACTCTCTTAAAACTGTTAATTTGCGGAGAAATCTTAGATCTAGAGGAATTCCCTATATTAATGTAATCACTGGTGTAATCCCTATTCCTTTCCTTTTTATTTTACTAGATTATGAGCTCCTTCAAATTATAAGCTATTAATCCTGCTTATTTTTATATTTCTTCTAGTATCAAGCACCACACTTTATAAACCTGTAATTTTTTATGGAGGAATATGAAGGCCTCAGTAAGCAGTACTGATAAAGGCAAAGCTAAAATCTTAACTTCATTGACCACTGGTTCACTGAATGATTATGGGCAATTTACTTTAACTCTATCCTGTGAAACTTTCTTAGATAGGCGTTAAAGAGGCATATGCATTGTATATTGCATATGTGCCCAGCTTCTTAAACTGTAAAGGGTCTAGTAATTGAACGTGGAGGTTGTGAAATTATAATCTATTATCAGTAAATGTTTGATTTGTATACCTATTTTATATAACCATATACCCAGAGTCATGCAAAATTTTCTTGAGTGAAAAAGGGTCACAGATGGAAAAAGTTTAAGCAACTTTGGTTTATAGCATTTCAGATTTCATCTCTGTTATTATTACTGGTATGACCCAAGGTATGCAACTTTCCTCAGCTTCAAATTGTTTATTTAAAAGATGATAGGGTTGAACTGATAATCTAAAGTTTCTTCCAACTTGAAATCTATAATCCTGAGAACCTAGCAGGTGTCTATTAAGTTTTTTCTGAATATGGGATAGAATATATCAAATAACTAATATAGAAGATGATGTTATCTCTCTTTAACACATTTGGAAATATAAGAAAGATGTTGTTATAGTTTAGGTAGACTTTTTAAAAAATTTGATAAATATTCTGAAAGGCTAGATAAAAATGTAGTTTTTAAAAAATGGAATCAAAATGACTACTAGGGAGTTTACTTATAGAATTAAACCATATGGCTAATCTGACTCTGGAAAAGAAAATAAATTTTCATTTACTGTTTTGAAATGTATTTTATTTTTCCTGTGGTGCTATTTGGAGTAGAGAACTACTATTGAGGAGACTTTACCAAAGCTAATTAGCCTATACACAGCACCTTCCAGTCTAAAGAGTTTGAGGTACTGAGAGGTTTAGACACTGGTCTGGGATTGTCAGAAGCAGGAGCCCCAAGTCTAAGTGACTCCAAAGCTGGTTTTCTTGCTACTGTGTCACTCTTTTTCTTTTTTCAAAGTTAGAATTTTATAAGTAAGGCCTTTTCTTTTTCTTTTTATTTAATATTTTTTATTTTCCCCAGTTACATGTAAAACAATTTTTAAATTTGTTTTTAAAACTCTGAGTTTCAGATTCTTTCCCTTCCTCCCGACTCCAGTCCCCTTTAAGAAGACACATGTGAAGTTATGCAAAACATTTCCATAAAAGGCATGTTGTGAAAGAAAACAAACCCTCAAGAAAAATAAAGTAAAAAAATGAGTATGCTTCAGTTTCTATTCATATGTAATAAGTTCTTTCTCTGGATATGGATAGAATTTTTTATCATAATTCCTCCAGAGTATGTGTGGATCATTGTATTGCTGCAAATAGCAAAAGCATTCACAGCTGATCATCCCACAACATTACTATTATTTTGTACACAATACATTTTTAAGTAGTCTTTTAAAAGTAGAGGGCACCTATAATTTAAATCCCTTGATTTCTTGTTATTGAAATTTTCCTTCATTTATTCCCAAATTTGCACATGTATGGCAACATGATATGAAAATAAATAAACCAAGTATTGTGTTCTATTTTTTTGGTGAGATAACACAATATTAAATACTGAACTGGATAGAACACTGGACTTGATTTCAGGAAAACTTGACTGAAAAGCCTGCATCACATACTAATTAACTGTGCAGCTCTGACCAACTCATTTTAATCTCTTAAAATGGGCATTGGTTTCCTCATCTTTAAATTTAAATTGGGTCAGACTGTAGTCTTGATGATGGTCCCTTTCAACTCAAAATATAAAATTTTGTAATTCTATAAGTCCCAGAGAACAAGTGTCCCCTTTTCATTGACTAGGATATTTACCTGTACATAAGATCCATGAGCATCTCTGGATCTTCCTGAAATTCCCTCATTTTCACTGTGTCCGACAAAATGCTATTGAGGTTGCAGAGAAGCTCTTCTACCTGTGGTAGGACCAATAGCATAACAGTTGTCAGAAGTCACATTGAATTCCCATTCAGCAGTCTGGGTACTTATCAATTTTATGAGGGATAAACATTCCATGATCAGTAATATTAAGTTGCATTTTATTGCAGTGACATAGAAACTAGATTCTTGGGAAGGGGGTGGTGGTGGAATAACTATTAAAGAAAGAAAATGACTTGGAAAATAAAATGCCAGTGAACCTTATGCCCATAAAGGGACTTGGAGTCAGCAAGTGATTGCTGGTTAGATTTTCTACCTACCATTAATTACAGCTAATTATTAAAGAGAAAAATAAAACAAACAAAAAAAATGGGATCACTCTCTCCTATATCATTCAACAAACTTAATAAGCTGCCCTTGGGTCCTAAGACAATGGCCCAAGGAGCCTCAATTTTGCTTGAATTATTCCAAGTACTTGAAATTCTCTTTTTTCCTATTCTCCTTCCTTTCACTTCTCATTTTTCTTCTCCTCCTCACTTCCTCTTTTTCCTCTTCTTCTTCCTCTTCTTCCTCTTTACCTCTTCCACTGGGTTCTCTATTGAACTCCTACGTATTCTTCAAGGAAAAGATATAGCAAGACCTTTGAGTTAGGAGGGTCCCGGGACCAAATCCTGATATGATATATCTGACTATGGACAAATTACTTAACAATTTAATTGTTAAACAATTCAATGAGCTTCAGTTTTCTTATTTGTAAAATGGGGCAAATAATACCTGTAATCCCTATCCCATAGGGTTTTGAAAAAATGCTTTGTAGACTTTACATACAGTATAAGTGAATTATTATGATTTCCCCTTCCATTTGGAAATCTTTTCTTTCTCACATATTACTTAGTATTTTATACCTATCATGTTCTAGGCTGTATTAGCATTATTATCTAACTATTGCATATTCCCACAAATATCATATTTCCTGAAAATCTATAAAGTTCTTGAATACGGAGATTGTATCTAAGTTACCTTTGTATTCTCTGCATCTATGCATAGTGTTGTATACATAGAAGGTACTTAATACATGATTACTGAATGCTAAAAATAAACTGTCCTATAAAAAAGTACCATATCAAAAAGGTTGAGGCTGGCCAAGGTGTGAGACAAGTGATATTTCCAGGCATGTTGCTAAATAAGAGCTAATTATGATCAAGAACCAGCAGCTGAATTAAGATTGTGAATGCTAGTCTCTCAAGCAACCCTTGGAGATATTTATCTTTCTAGGTCTTCCAATTACTGTAAAATTTGTTTATGAAGATCCCAACAAACTAGTCTAAGAGAAGTTACAGAAGTCCATAGCCTATTGGCTTTGTTTAAGTCTCAACTAAAATCCTATCTTTTATAAGAAGCCTTTCCCAACTCCTCTTAATTCTTATGCCTTCCTTCTCAATTATTTCCTATATATCTTGCATATAGTTTATACATATTTGTTTACTTGTCTCCATTAAATTGTAAGTTCCTTGAAGACAAGAGTTGTCTTTTACCTCTTTTTATATTATTAGTCCAGTGCCTGGCACCTAGTATGTGCTCCACAAATTCTTATTGACTGACTGACTAACCATAGTCCTAGTCAGAAAACTCCTAGAAGAGGGGCTGCTTCTATGCTTAGATAGAGAACAAACTACCTTTATGAGGCCATTTGAGGCCCATTGAAAAGTTTACAGGCATGTGCCAAAATATTTGTGGCAGCCCTGTTTGTAGTAGCTAGAAACTGGAAATTGAATGGATGCCCATCAATTGGAGAATGGCTGGGTAAATTGTGGTATATGAATGTTATGGAATATTATTGTTCTGTAAGAAATGACCGGCAGGATGAATACAGAGAGGACTGGCGAGACTTAACATGAATTGATGCTAAGTGAAATAAGCAGAACCAGGAGATCATTATACACTTCAATAACGATACTGTATGAGGATGTATTCTGATGAAAGTGGATTTCTTTGACAAAGAGACCTAACTCAGTTTCTTAGACTTAGAAGCAGCTACATCCAAAGAAAGAACACTGGGAAATGAACTATTTGCATTTTTGTTTTTCTTCCCGGGTTATTTTTACCTTCTGAATCCAATTCTCCCTGTGCAACAAGAGAACGGTTCGGTTCTGCAAACATATATTGTATCTAGGATATACTGCAACATATCTAACATATAGGACTGCTTGCCATCTAGAGGAATGGGTGGAGGGAGGGAGGGGAAAAATCGGAACAGAAGTGAGTGCAAGGAATAATGTAAAAAAATTACCCTGGCATGGATTCTGTCAATATAAAGTTATTATAAAATAAAATAAAATATATAAAAAAAGAAAAGTTTACAGGCTCTGAACCCCAAATAGATTGCTATAGCTCTTATTCATAACTAATTTCTCTAAAATTCAACAGCATTTTACAATGTAATGGGCACTTAATTATCATTCCTTGTAGTGTCCTCCTATATATAATTCTTGTCTTCCCAATACCCCAGGTAACATAGTGAGCAGAACTATCAGATATGTGATTAAATTTTGAGTTGGTAAATGATCAAAATGAAATCCTGAGATTTCAGAATCTGACTTATTCAGAAACTTAGCTTATGGATTATACATTTAATTTCAGTTCCATACATTCTGACATTAGTGGACCTAGATTCTGATCCCATCTTTGATGATTACTATCCATGTGACTTTGAACAGAGTCACTTGCTCTTCTTTGACCTCATTTCTTCATTTACAAAATGCTGGGACTGGACAAGATGGCATTGGGGGTGCTTTTGAGCATTACATTTATAATGGGCTGAATTGGGAGTCTAACCTGAGCAGGAAAAGGAGTTGCCTGCATAGCCGTATCCTCTTCTGCATATGCCAAGATGGTTCTTAAGGATTTTCTCAAGTATTCCTCATTAAAATCTGATGCTTTCCCAACCAAGGAAGCCAGGGACATTGTCACTTGCATCTTCACTCTTGCAAAATTCTTTATTAAAAAAATAATCAGAAAACAGGTAATTAGAGAGAATAAGATATTAGAGTCACAGATGTGACAGCTTTTTTTTTTTTTTTTACTAGCCAAAAGAATCACACTTTCCATCTATTTATAGCACTATCTTATCCTTTATTAAATTGAATATTGGAAAAAAACTACATTGCACAATAAGATTAATGTTAAAATTTAAGTAGATTCTACAGCCTGTGCCTTTGTCAATTTCCCTTTTAATTTTGCATCACATCTCAGACTGGATTCTATTTCCAGTTTTGCCCTTGTTTGCTTATATGACTTCACTTTTCTTAGTTATAAAATGATGATCTCCAAAATGTTGTCCATCTTTACTTCTATGATTCTATGATTATCATTCTAAGATCTTTCTGAGTTCTAAAATGCTTTGGTTGGAAGCAGTAGGAAAGGCAAACTTCTATGAAGCTAGGGCATACAATCAAATATTTGATGACTGGGCAATTTTTCTTTTGGGTAAATACAAAGAAAAGAGTAAGATAGCACTTTCATGATCATGACGCTTGAAGCTTCCTCATTTCCTTACAGCTTCTCTGAGAAAGCACATTGAGAGTGTCCTGGTCACTTGGATCAAGTAACCAAATACAGTCTGAGCTGTTCATCCAGTAGAATGTAATCTCCTTGAGGTCAAGGCTAGCTTGCTTTTTAATTTATATCCCCCAGCACACAGCAAAGTGCCTGGTAATGTACCAGGCTCTTAAACGGTTGTTGATAGGCTAAGTAATAGCTATCCCCATGTCTTTCAAAGGTTTTTTCCTAAGCCTTCTCAGAACCACTTATTTAATCATTTAACACAAATTATACTTTCATGCCATCCCCTACATAGAAAGTATTCCAAAGTAATGCACTACAAATGAAACAAAATCAATGGGCTGAGTATTGTTATTCTGTGGTAAAATTGGGCTTGAAGGGATGACACATTGCTGGGGGGAAAACAAAAAGAGAGGCATATGTATCTCTTTCAAAAGCTTGAGTCTGTTGCTATAAATCTGTCTCATAATGACCAAAGATAATTCATAATAGATGAGCAACTATTTTATAGTATTCATACTCTCTGTGGCAAAATACATTCCTTCTTTTCCTTCACTAGTGGGAGATATTAATTGCAATTTAAATGCAAGAATGTGATCTTTAACAAAATGAACTACTTTGGAAGTTCACATGCCACTGAGAATCTTGATGCTTTCCTTCTGAAAAATATTAAACTCAGCTCATTACAGGTAATAGGCACAATCGGTTCTGATTCTTACAATTAAGGTCAGAGCCCACTTTCAACACTGTAAGCATCTGCTTTGTTTTACCCTTGACTAATGAATGCCTGGCTCTGACTCCCACATCAATTTTAAGTCTTAGTAGAGCAAACATTAAGTGGCTCGTTTTTCTCCTCTCTCTCCCCCTAATTTCATGCTCAATGGCCTAAGGTCTCTTACACTGGTGGCACCAAAGCTGAATCTCATGAGCAAGTAGAGGGTTGCACAAGCTTGACTGCGGGTAACATAGATGCTGCTGCTGCAGTGATGCAATACTCTCTGGCACAGGTCAGCACACTGCTCCACTTCCTCTTCAAACAGCAGGTCTCCAAACTAGAAGAGACAGTAGAGATCATGACATCCTGATCTACACTTTCCAACATTTTCTCTCTCTCTCTGTTTCTGTCTCTGTCGTTCTCTGTCTTTCTCTCTCTGTCTCTGTCTGTCTGTCTGTCTCTCTCTGTCTCTCTCTGTCTCTGTCTCTGCTCTCTCTGTGTATCTCTGTCTCTCTCTCTCTGTTTTTCTCTCTTCTCTCCTGTCTCTCTTCCCCTTCCCCCCACCCTGGGTGGAGGAACCTGTTGAAATATGCATGTGTTGGCTTGGAAAAGAAAAACCATCTAAGAAGTTAATCTATTGCTTCACACAATAATGATACACTTAACTCAGAAGATGGATTTGAGCAATGGGATGTACTTAAGGTTTAATTATGAATTACACAACTGCTGTGAGGGCTGCCTTACTAAGCCAACTCTTGGGCAAGATTATATCTGCCAGAAAGTCACAAATTAGAAGGCATTTCCCCTTCTCCACCCAACCAATTCTCATCTTCCAAGCATCATTGAAAATGCTTGACTACCATTTTCCTTTCCTTTCAGAACCAGGTGGAGAATAACCTTACTACAAAGGAGTAAAGGCATCCACCTTTTAAAGAGCTCGATCAGCCAGGGAAAAATAAGCAATAGCTTTAAGATACTTGGTGAAGACACATGCAAAGTATGTGCAGTAAGCACATGTACTTATATTCCCAGGGCTATGATAAACTGATTTCTGAAGACTAAACAGATTTCTGATTTCTGAAATGAAGACATTTTAAAGCTTTAGCATTTGATTTACTGGCAAGTGCCATACATTGCCCAAAGAAATGGGATAATGTAGGCTTGGGAAATGGCATGTGATCTAAGAGCTATCATGTATGGAGCTTGGAAGAATTTTCTTCCTTCTTCTTGGTATCATAGGATCAATTAATTTGGGATTAACCTGTGTAATCTGTGAATTAGCACATAGAGATGCCAGGGTGTAGGAAGGTTATCGTTTAGGAATACTTCAAGGGTAGGCTGAGAACAGGTTTGGTGGTGAGAAAGGCTAGTGGTGATAGAATTTTGATGATTCAATAGAGAAAGTGAAGAGAGAGACCAGAATAGGAAGGAAGCATTTGGGAGTGCACATAATGTTTATACATGGCTTGTATCATTCCATAATTCTTTTTTTTTTTTTTTTAAGACTTCCTTTCTTCCCTTCTCTCCTAGGCTAGAAGCATAGAGCTACTCACAAGACTGATCCCACTTCTGCTTGCCATAGGAACACTGAACTGCTCTGTTTCCAACCTGGGTCAGGCAGCCTCCTTCTCAGGTAATCTGATGGATCCCTGTTCCAGGAGGCAAATCTGGCCTCAGACACTTATTCTCTGTGACCCTGGGCAATCACTTAATCCTATTAGTCTCAGTTTTCTCATTGGTAAAATGAGCCTAGAAGAAAATAGCAAATATCTTCCAAAAAAAAAAAAAAAACCCTTAAATAAGGTCATAAAAAGTTGGACAAGACTGAAATGACTGAACAACAACTTATAGAGAAAAAGATCTATGGCAAAACTGCATCTCAACCAAAAGACTTATTGTTTCATCTTTGCCCATATGCCCAGTACAGTTCTAAGATCACTGGCCATTCTAGATTACTTGAGAAGATTCCAAATTTTAAATAGAACTATTAAGTTTCCTCTACCCTGATAATCAACTCACCATGAACAGAGATACAGATATATGTGCTCCTTTATGTTCTGTCACTTCATCTTCCTTTTAGGAATCTGGCCCATTGTAGATGGGAGATTGCTTCCCATCTACAGGCCAGAGAAACTAATTAAGAAAAAGAAAACAAAAGACCAGGGCCCTAGTTTACCTTGGCAATAAGAGCTCTGAGTGTAGCGAAGCAGTGAGTCAAGTAGGTGGTGCTCTGGTCACAGCTCAGGGAGTTCACAAGGACCCTCAGGACCCCTCCCAGAAGGTTGTCTTTGCAATCCAGGGCAGAGGTTGCCTAGATACACAAAATAAAAATGGAGTAATGAGCCATTTTGATGTGAATGTATACATTTGTGATGTAATGTGAATGCTTTCTAGGCATTATCTCATTTCTCTCCTCAGGACTACTCTATGACATGGGGAAAAATAAAAATATTTTTAAAAAACTGCCACTGTGCTGAAAGAGCTGGGTCCAAAAGACTCCTCCTAATGCATCAAAAGCTAAGGGTTCAATCTCCCATGTTTTAATGACTAGCCTGCTTTCTCTAATAAACTTTGAGTTCAAAATATCCCTGTAAGGATGTTGTCTGCGGATATAGCACCAGATTCCCAGTTTCTAAACTCTCCAATTAATTAATAATGTAAATTTCATTCTGGGTTCTCAAGTAAGGCTTTGCAAAATACCTGTTCCCTGCTCTGATGACACTGATTCTCTACACCCATGTAAGGGCCACAGTCTCTGGAAATGTCCTAATAGATAGATAAACATTATACTTATATCTTTATAGCATTTTTTATATCTGACCCATTACACTCTCTTTTTTTTTAAATTGAATATATTTTTTACTGCAAAAGGATACATTTAATTTTTTTTCACTGTGCAGTTTTTTTAAAAAATATTTTTATTTTTCTTCAGTTATATTTAAAACAATTTTTTACATTTGTTTTTAAAACTTTGAATTCCATATTCTCTCCCTTATCCTCACCTCCCAGCCTCCATTAAAAGAACACATATAAAATTATGTAAAGCATTTCCTTAAGTCATGTATTATGTACTCTTTTTACAATAACCTTGTGAAGGAGGCAGTTCACGGATAATTATTCTCATTTCACAAATGAAGAACCTGAAGCTTCAAAAGGTTAGATTTCTTTTCTAGGGTCACACAGCTAGGAAGTGCAGAGCTAAGACTCAGCCCCAAAGTTTCCTGATTTCTGAATCAGGTACCATTTCCAACTTCTGTGGGACTCTAAGTACAGTAGGGGCTGCTTGTATTGCAAGAATGCTTCTTCAGAGAGTCTTAATTTCCCACTGAGAAAAAGAACAAGAAAATTCCTGTTAGAAACAGGAATCTTTATCAGATTTAATCTTCATCAGATTGCTTGCTGTCTTGGGGAGGGGTTAATTAAAGAGTTAAGGAAGAAAGGACGAAAAATTTAAAGTACAAAATTTTACAAAAATGAATGTTGTGAACTGATGCTGAGTGAAACAAGCAGAATCAGGAAAGCATTGTGCACAGCATCAGCCAGATTGTGTGATGATTCAACTATGATAGACTTGTTTTTTCTCAGCGATTCAGTGATCCAAGGCAATCCCAGTAAACTTTGGATGGAAAATTCCATCAATATCCAGAAAAAGGACTATGGAGACTGAATATAAATCAACACATGTTAAGTTCACTTCTTTTTTCTTTTTCTTCTGTTTTTTTTTTTTTTCCTATCCCTTTTGTTCTGATTTTTCTTTTCTTACCCAACATGATTCATAAGGAAATATGTAAAAAAACAACAACAACAAAAAAAACAATGTATATATATATATATATACACAGATATATATATATATCTGAAAAAATGTTGGTTGTAACTGTGAAAAATTAAAAAATATATTGAAAACTATCTTTACATTTTTATGAAAAAAATAAGATAATATTAAAAAAAAACATATGTAACCCTCTGATCCAGCAGTGTTACTACTAGGCTTATATCCCAAAGAGATTTTAAAGAAAGGAAAAAGACCTGTATGCGCAATGTTTGTGGCAGTCCTTTTTTGTAGTGGCCAGAAACTGGAAACTGAGTTGATACCCATCAATTGGAGAATAGCTAAATAAATTGTGGTATATGAATGTTATGGAATATTATTGTTCTGTAAGAAATGACCAACAGGATGGTTTCAGAAAGGCCTGGAGAGACTTACATGAACTGATGCTGAGCAAAATGAGCAGGACCAGGAGATCATTATATACTTCAACAACAATACTATATGATGATCAATTCTGATGGACGTGGCCATCTTCAGCAATGAGATGAACCAAATCAGTTACAATAGAGCAGTAATGAATTGAACCAGCTACACCCAGCGAAAAAATTCTGCGAGATGACTATGAACCGCTACATAAAATTCCCAATCCCTCTATTTTTGTCTGCCTGCATTTTTTATTTCCTTCACAGGCTAATTGTATACTATTTCAAAGTCCGATTCTTTTTGTACAGCAAAATAACTGTTTGGACATGTATACTTGTATTTAATTTATACTTTAACATATTTAACATGTATTGGTCAACCTGCCATCTGGGGGAGGGGATGGGGGGAAGGAAAAATTGGAACAAAAGGTTTGGCAATTGGCAATACTGTAAAATTACCCATGCATATAACTTGTAAATAAAAAGCTATTTAAAAAAAAACCTTAAAAAAACAACAACATATGTAGTTATAGCAAACAAATCTTCCTATTGGCTTTATCTAAAACATGTCCCAGTAGTCACTCTGGCTTAACTCTGTCAGAAGGTATAATTTAAAGATAAAGAAATTGAGGGAGAGGCAGGGGGGTTCATACAGGTGGTAAGCTGCAAAACCAAGATTCAAACCAAAGTATTTTCATCCCAGCACTCTTTCTACTGTGTTACACCATCATTTGTAATTTATTCCTTTCATTTAGACCAACTGGACATGCCATGATCTTGTCATCTATTAAAAGTTTTGCTTACATCTTCAAGTGAAAGATGAAGTTAGAAAGTTGTAGCAGTGCAAAGCTCTCTTTGGTGGCTATGCATTTATTTTATGGGCCCAATTACAAGTATCAACTGTCCAATACTTCTGCACAATCATCTTTAAGGATTGTAGACCAGACTTGTAAGGTGAACTCTTTACTGTGAAAAGAAGGGCAGAAAAAGACTGGATTTTTTGATAAACAAACAAAAAGGAACAATCCAGGATCAATGTTTATTTCTTCTCCCTGAAAATGCTGTAATAAAAGCCTTTTTAAAAATTCTAGTAAAAACATCCATATGTAACATAGTTTGCTGTTGATTTTCTTACCTGGATAATATTTTCCTGCATATCTAGAATGATTAAATTTGCTTCGGTGGCCAAGTTGCCATTAATCAAGGCTTCTTGATCTAACTCTGCCTTTGTTCTAAGGAACAAAAAGAGGTCAGATTAAACACATATCCAGTCCAGCTGTATTCTAGAGATTGCAATCTGAACACTAACACACAAGCAAACCCTCAGAAACCTAGACCTTTCAGAGAAAACAACAAAGCAAGTGACTTAGGGAAGTAAGCACCTTATACATTCAGATAATTTTATGAAATTAGTACCTGATTTTAGAAGTGGTTTGTTTTGTTTTGTTTTGTTTTTCCTGGTGATTATCTTAACTGTGTCTGATTTTTTTAGCTAAAGTTCTGAAGTCATTATTATAATTATAAGTCAAGTAAAAGAGAGCCACTGCTTTTTAAACAGGAAGAGATCTGGGCAGAATGAGAGCTGGCCAATCAGATTGCTCAAACCATCTCTGGGGATACTTTGGAGTTTTGGGTACTGACAGCAATCTCCAGATCTGGGCAAAGTGGAGCCCACGCTACAGGCCATCAAGAGTCAGGTTGGGTGTGATCTGAGTTTGGCAAACAATGATGCCACTGAGTGAGGAGGCTGATTCCTTCTGAATTGGGTCAAAGTAAAACTACCTAATTAGACTTTCAAAAGACAACCCAAAGTTTGCTCAGCCAAGGCCCGGCTCTTTGTCTCACCACTGACTTTTCTCTAAAACTTTTTTGTCTGAGGACAAGGCCCAGGGAAGCTGGTATTCTGACGTCCATGGTATACCAGCTACTAGGTATTTGGAAACTCTTAAGAGTCTCAGAGTATTTCTTACATTTTTTGCCATCATTGTCAGAATGTGAAAGTCAGGATGAATCATGTGCTACCACCATAAAGCCAAGCATTTTGGAAATAGACATATGGAGAAGTGATTATCCTAAGATTACTGAGTTCTAGAGAGAGCTATAAAGGAAAAAAAGCCTTTTTTCTTGATTAGGACTTCCCTATGTATATTCATGAGGTCCATTCTTGAGATCTTTAACAGTAGGATGAAGGAAGAAATAGAAATATGGAGGGTAAGGATTTCAGTTGTTTAATGAAAAAAATCTCTGAAGCAATCATTTTGTATTTATTAAAAACTCTTATCCCTACTTAAAAATGGTAGTGCAGAGTTAGATTAAGTAATAAGCAAGGCAAAGTAGAAAGTAAAAGTAAAGCAGAAGTAAGCATAAATAAGATATACCCATAAACACAATAATAAAGATCAGGAGTAGAATTTATTAGGAAAAAAAGTAGAAATAGTAATCATTGATGGCAGATGAAGTTAGAGTGAAAATAGATTTAATCAAAAGAGAAAAACTATATTATGTGTCATCGATATTAATTAATTGCTTTAGACTATTTAAAACAATTAGATAGTATAAGGTTGGAATATTGGTGTGGTGTTGAAAATGATGAGCTGGTAGATTTAGAATGATATGGAAAGACTTGGACTTATGAAGGCTCATGCAATCCCTTCAGAGAAACAGAGAACAAACAAGTATAATACAGCCTGCCTTATACAGATTTATATAAACTGAGGCAAACAGAATTAAGTGACTTGCCCAGGATTACACAGTTAGTAAGGGTCTGAGGCTAGATTTGAATTCATGAAGAAGAGTCTTGCTGATCCCAGGCTCAGCACTCTATCCACTCTAACTACCTAGCTGCCCATGTTCCCTCCCAGATCTCAATCTATGGTCCTATAAAATAGAAATGGCACATTCATTAGCAAAAGTACAGAGAGAATCCCAAAACTCTGAAAAATCCTTAAAGGAAAAAACTTTCTTCAACTCTGCCTCAGTGAGGGGACTCCACCCCAAGCACAAACAGTTTCATCTTTGTTTTCTGGGTAGGGTCATCTCAGTCCTGAAACCATTGAATTCAATTCAAATTCTAACTCTAGCTGAAATCCATGGAGGAGCCAATCTGGGACTCCATCTACAAGCCCCCTTTAGCTTGTAGCCAAAACCCCCTATTATAAAAGAGCCAAACTAAAACCCTCTCTTTGCAGAGGGTCCAAACATGCCAGCACATTCCTGGCACCCCAAGGACTCTCTGCCTACTGGAATAATGTTTCCAGTGCCCTCCTCTCTTTATCCTCACCTATTTCTTAGACTTTAACCAGACTTTAACTTTACTTCCAATCCCCATAATAAACCTCTTTTATCAATCTAGGTTTTCAGGTCTGTAAATTCCTTTACAGGGGGCTCTTGCACCACCAAAAGGGAATCCTAGAACTCCCTACCCTTGTGTGACCACTAGACCTCATTCAGACCATATTTAATTCCCTGACCACCAGAAACCCTAATTTTATTTGAAACTCCAAATCTAAACCTCATCAAAAGGAGACTTGCTCAGAATTAAAATTCTTCTCATTTTTGTCTGAGTTACACGGCAGATTCCTATTAACAACATCCAAAATATATTCAGTTTCAAATTATGCAGACATGGGCATGTAGCCTGTGTTCTCATTTGCTTTCTTTGTGAACTTATCATCTGCCTTTACCATGGAAAAATATTTCTTCTGTACATTATCATCTTTGCAATACCATCTGAAATATGCAAGCATTAGTTTTCTTTAAATACTCTACCAGTCCAGAGAGTTCATAGAATTTTAGTTCTTTTAATTACTCTGGGCCACTGAATGGACTTCATCTATACAGAAAATGATCATTCATTCTCTTTGCCTTTGAGGGATACAGCTATTTTGGTAACCTAAGTACCCTGGGAAAAATAGTTTGGACTTTTGGTAAAACCATTTGCTGAGTGACTTACTTATCTAGCTTTTCGTTAGCCTGTCGCCAATGTGTCTGCTCTTTCCTCCATCTCAGGTTTTCATTTAGTCCCGGAAACCGGTCATTTCCTAGGAGTTAAAAAATGCATGATTGGAATTTGATTAGAATGGAACTCTCCAAGATAGCTGGGATTTCATTAACAAGTCTTATTGAAGTAGCCTAGCTCTAACTCTGCTGATGACTAGAAAAAATGATGTGCCACGAAAAGGTTAGCAACAAAATCCACTAGGCACCTGACCAAACTCCCCAGTAGTTGGCTTGTTCCCTGACCTGGGGAGAAGGAGAGGATGGTAGGGAAAAGATAGAGCTGCCCTGCCTTGGGCCTCAATTCTCATAGCTCAGATTCTCTGATTCCATTTCTGTAGCTTGCAGACAGGGAGCCCTCTAGTGAAACTCTTAAGACTCACATGTGTATCCCTGGCTGGGACAGAGGTGGAAGGAAAGCTTGCTTCTCATCACTATGACAGGAATCAGAGCTTATTGCAATTCCCTGTTCACTGATTTCTTGGGACATTGAAGGTCTGACAAGGACACAAACACTGCCAGTGTGTTTAGGCTCTCTGGAAAATTTACTCCAGAAATGACAAGGGTGGCTTTTTGGGTGGTTTTGGGGACAGAATCAGGCTTCAGACACCTTTGAGTTGTGTAAACCTGGGCAAGTCACTCTACCTCTGTTTGCCTCAGTTTTGCCATCTGTAAAAGTGGTGCATCATTTCCCCTTTGTCTTTCAGAAATAATGCTCTTCTAGCCAGGCCTTTATTTCTTGACTTTTGTGGGACCAAGATACTCATTTGGATCAGAATTTTGTTTTCTCTGAGCAAGACTTGGGGAGGGAAAAAGAATCAATTTCATCTTCTTCATCTGAACATGTAAATCTGCACATGCAAACAAGTCTTCAACTAGAGGAGCTAAAGGAATAAGTATTTCTATAGTGCTTACTATGTGTAAAACACTGTATTAAGCACTTTTTATGACTATTATATTATTGAATCATCTGCTAAGTGAGAATAGGAGCAACCCTTTCAGGGTTATTATGAGAATTAAATGAGATTCTCTATGTAAAGCACTTTTCAAACTTTAAAGTGCTATACAAATATTTTTATTATTGCTAATAATTATTAAACATTCTCTGAATAAACCCAATCATTCTCTTAGAAATGCTCTTGGCTAATATGGCTACTCTTCACCTTCCTTATCAAATGAATGAATTAATAATTGTCAAGCACTTAGCACAGGATCTGGTACATAGTAGGTACTATATACATGTTACTTGTTATCATTATTTTCATTGTGACTATTCTTCTTTACCCTAGGGCTTGGCCCTTTTACTCCTGTTAAATTAGACTTAATTCCAGATGTCTTACAGAGACATCTCCTCACTTGCCAACTGATTCACAAAAAAAAATGATAGGTGGTTAATAAATGCTTGTGGATTGCTTGGTGGACAGTTTAGCTCACTGACGAATCACAAACCTTGCTGTTGCAAGGCATGGCACCATCAGCTTCTAAGCAACATAAAGTTGAAATCTTATTAGTAAAATATTCCCTTCCCACAAAGCATCTGAAACATTCAGAGAAAAATTAGAATGAGAAATTAAAAACTCACCTGCTGGTATCTTGCAGCGTCGCATCATTTCCCCTCTAGCACCTTCTCCTCTTAGTAATGCTTCTTCTAGCCGAGCCTTCACATCTCTAGACTTTTGAAGGACTTGTGTACTGACTTTGTCAGAATTGTGTTTTCCCTGAGTAAGATTGGGAGAATTATTTTGAAAATTATTATATGTATAATGCTAATCCTTAAGGAAATATTAAAATTTCAGCTAGTGGAGTTATGTGTTATGTGGACAAAATCAGAAGGGATGAGAAATTGTTTGATTGGGATTCTTGTATTCATCATTTAAACATGGAAAAAACAGAGATATCTTCTTTTTCTTTTCTAAGGTATTAGAATATTGATGAAAGGAAGAAGAAATGAACTTGAATACATAAATGTACAAAAAGCACAGAAATAGGAGAGGGAAAGATGTCTCCTATTGTGTTTTCCCTCACTGCATGTCACTCCCTGCAAAAACAAAAACAAAACCCTAAAGCAGCTGAAATTTGGAGAAAATTGAAATAATTTATGTACCTTGTATTCAAAACATGAGACACAGATGAAAAGTAGATCTAAAATCCTATTTAGCTGTATTGGTGGTAGGTCTGCAATCCACTTCCGAATGAGGCTTTGTTCTGCATTTTTCATGATCCAGAGGAAACAAATCATGAGGTTGCGGGTGGTATCAGGATTCAGCACATTGTATTGCTTGTAGGGCTGGAATGAAGTTTTTTATTTTTTATTTTTGAAAGATAGGGTTGATAGAGAAAGAAATAAAAACAGAAATGTTTTTAGATTAAGAAATGCTAAGCTTTCAACATGTAAGAATTCTTATTCATTTCCTGACCCAGTATCCATTCCTATCAATCCTTATATAGTTAAACAAAGGTTCCTGAGTCATACAGATCATGAAAGGAGATGGTAGGATTAAGGCAGGACTAGGTCCAGCAAGGGATGATTAAAAGATGATTGAATTTTCAATCTGAGGCCGTAGATTGAAATCCCACACTTATTGTGCCTTTTTGATCTCTAGTTCCTATCTAGAAAATTATAGTGATCTCTTGAAGATCCTTCCAGTATTTATTCTGTGAGCCTATGAACAAGAACTATATTATATAGTCTTAGGACTACAAAGGCAGGCAGCTCTTTGACTAGCAAACTACGTTTCCTGGGGCTTGTGTGCTATTCTATTTCTATCCTCTCCTGATAATTGATAGAATTATGTTTTCTATCTCTCCCCCTCTTTGGTGCACTATGGTTGCAGACTGCATAGGTCCTCAAGGATGCTCGCTCTAATGAAGTTTTAATGTAGAGGAGAATGTAGGGCTGGATGCTTGAGAAAACTGCCCTACTTTGAGCATCCCAAGCTAGCACTGTTCTGATTTCCAAAGGGTAAGATTAAGTTGATAGAATTGGTGTGGTAAAGAACTCATTTGTGCTGGTTGAATGTTTGGTGTCTGCCTGTGTGGCTTAAAGATTATGTTTTTTAGGCAAAGAAATTCCATGATACCAATTTTATTGCACAGAGAATTGTTTTTTGTTACTTAATTACATGACATGAGATTGTACTCTTTTCAATATGGCCATCATGGGGGGAATGTAGAGATGAAATAGATATTCTCTCTTAAGTATGTTGGAAATAATGGTTTGGGAGTTATGGGACATAAGACATTTCTACAACTTTTTTTTGTGTTTTAAAAATATATGTTATGTCAATTGGAGAATGGCTGAATAAATTATGGTGTATGAATGTTTATCAGCATAAAAAGAAAAAAAATGTTACAAGGCATGATTCACTGGGTTGCAGAAACATGGAGGGCCACATTTGGAAAAGAATGTGATGTAAAAATAAAAGGCAACAATATAACTTGTCCTGTAAGCTTCTTAAGTAAAGGGGGTAAAATAAAAGAAATATATATTTTGGAGTCTGCAGCTTTGATTAGTCAGAACAAAAGAAACTATAACTACCTTTGGTCCCACAACAGCTAGGGTCTGAGTTCTTTTCACAGGCTGATCTTTGATTATCAGGCACCCAATAGAAGGCAGGGTATATAGTATTTTGAACCTTTCTTACTCTGAAGGAACATGCTAGTTGATCCTTTGGTTTTGAAGAAGGGACTGGAAACTCTAAAACTCCTTGAAGGAGAAAATCTCCTTTAACTTTGCCTCAGTGAGGGACCCCTTCCGAGGGAAACAAGACAAACAGTTTCACTCTATTATCTAGCAAAAAAATTCCAACTCTATTCAAGAAACTCATTCTATTCAAATTCCAGCTCAAGCTGAAAACCCAACTAATAGATGAGCCAACTTGTGACTCGGCTCACTAGCCCCCTTCAGCTTATAGCCAAAGCTCCTATTATAAAAAAGCCGATCTAAAATCCTCTCTTTGCAGAGGTTCTAAACATGCCATGCTATGCTATGCCAAGGAAACCTCTGCCCATTGGATAATATTCTTTTTCAGTGTTATCCTCTCTTTATCCTCACCTATTTCCCTAACGAGACCTTATGCCTCTCTTGTCAGGATTTCTAACCTTACTTCCCAATCCCTATAATAAACCTTTTACCAATCTAGGTTTTCGGGTCTGTAAATTCCTTTACAGAGAATCTCTGCACCGCCAGAAGGATGTTCCCCAAAACTTCCTCTCCTTGCGCGGAATCCCAAGAAGGTGTAGGGGAGCCAAACCTCTCCATTTGGTTCCCCAAACCGAACCTGCCACTAGACCTTATCATTTAACTCCCTGACCACCAGAAATCCTAATCTCATTTTGGTTCCCTAAATCTAGATCTTATCATTTGGTTCCCTACAAGAGGGAACCTCCAAACCTAAACCTCATCAGTTTTGCTGTTAACCTTGCTAGTTTCAGATCCTCTGATCTTCCTATTTGCCCCAGTGGTCTGGACTCCCTGTGATTCATTATTATTCCCTCTAGCAAGAGAAATGAAATCTTCATTGGAGGATATAAAGAAGCTATTATTCTATAAGTGTGGGAGACTTCCTGGAATAAAAATTTCCTTCTACCATCATGGATCATAACTTGTCTAATTTAATAATTTAATAAATCTAAGGAATAAGGGGTTCTGAGCTCAAAGTTTACAATTCTTATTACTTATAAATTCTGCCTTTGTTACATATATGTGGGAATACTATGTATATTATAAAAGAAATACTGAATATACGTGAAGATCAAACTAGTGAAATTCATGAGAATGTATACCAAAGAAGAGAGAGATGCTCCAGACATCTTCGAGAGGTTAAAATTATTCCCTGCAATGGCCAGTGCCACAGTTTGATTAATTGAACTTCCACCTTCTTGTTCTTCATCTGGGTTAGTTGGACGACCTTTCCCACCACGATCTGAAACTGCATTTTAAAATATCATCAGTCAAGTTAACTATTAAAAACCATTAGTTTATTTACATTATTTATTATTTAGTATATTATTATTTACATTAGTAAATAGTTTCCTTAGTCTATTGTACAAAATTTACTTCCAAGAAAACTAAATTCCATGGGCTTGATTTTGATGCCTGTGTATTAGTAGAGTCTGGGAAATAATTTTAGTTAGGACTGGTATCATTGTTTTAATCTACTGCCATACATAAGAAGAGGCAATCAGATTAAAAAAGGAGATGAAAAAAAATAAAAAAAGAATTAGGATAGAAGGTAATTCTTGGAAATGAGAAAATTGACCTTCATAAAAATTTTAAAAGCTGCTTCTAAGTCTAATAGACTTTGCTTAGCCATGGCATATGAGATCAAAAATAAAGATCATATGATGATTGACTTAGCTTTTTAGTCTAACATTGTAATGTTTTAGATAAGAAAGCTAATAGAACCTCTCTCAGTTTTTATTGTTGCTGTTCATTATTTTTAGTCTTATCCAACTCTCCATGACTCTATTTGGTATTATCATGGAAAAGATTCTGGAGTAGTTTGTCTTTTCTTCTTCAGCTCATTTTACACATGAGGAAACTGAGGCAATCAGGGCTAAATAACTTGCCTAGGGTCATACAGTTAATAAGATCATATTTAAGCTCAAGAAGATGAGTCTTCTTGACTCCAGGCCTGGCACTATTCATTGTGCCACCTAGTAGTCCCTTGAAACTCAATCAAAGCATCAAATGAAAGGCAGACAACTGTGAAGGAAATAATTGTACCACTTCTGAACAATTATTTCTCACTATCAATATCAATATTGATATTGATATAGCAGCTAGGTGGCACAGTAGATAGAGTTCCCCCTCCTGGAATCAGGAAGACTTATCTTCCAGAGTTCAAATCTGACTTCAGACATTTCCTGTGTGGAAAGTCCCTTAATTCTGTTTGCCTCAGTTTTCTTATCTGTAAAATGAGCTAGAGAAGGCAATAACAAACCATTTCAGTATCTTCACCAAGAAAACCCCAAATGGGTCACAAAGACAATTAAACAACAAGATGAGTTTCATGCTAAAAGTTCATTTTTAGGACCTAAAAAGAAGGAGGGTAAAATTGTAAAGCAATTAAGTTCAAAATAACTGTGGGGGTGGGGGGTGGGGGGTGGGAGGGGTGGCAGACTTGTATGGGAACTCTGTAATGTTGGCTTCAAGGATTTCTGTATTCTTTTCTATCTGCATGCAAGCAATACAGGGAACTCTTGGCATGAGAATCCTCTCCTTTAATGCAAAGTTCTATTCATGTTTAACTTGTTAGATAAATCCTAGTGAATTTCTAAGGTACATCAAATATACATGATTTAGCATAGGTTATAATTCTAAAACTGTAAAAGACCTCTGGGGTCATCTAGTCAGGTGCACTCATTTTATAGAAGAGGAAACAGATGTGACTTAGCCAGGATCATACAAATAATTGGCATAAGAGGTATATTGGACCCTCAAGTCTTTTTGACTTCAAATCTTGAATCTGATATTGAAGAGGGGACCCTGAAACTCTAAAAATCTTTGAAGGAGAAAATCTCCTTCAACTCTGCCTCAGTGAGGGAACCTGGCCCCGGGGACAGTTTCATCCTTGTTATCTAGGTGGGGTGGGCTCAGTCCTAAAACTCATTGAAGTCAATTCAAATTCCAGCTCAAGCTGGATGAGCCAACTTGGGACTCCCTCCCATTATAAAAGAGCCAAACTAAAACCCTCTCTTTGCAGAGGTTCCAAATGTTGTGCCACAGTTCTCTTTAACTGTCCTGACTCAGTTTCCCTGTACTAGTTTCCCTGTACTAGTCCTGACTGAGTTCTATCTCAGTTTCCTTAATCCCTTTAGCTGTAAAATCCCCCTCTGATCCCTTAAAACTGAGGACCATTTGCTCTAAGGTTATAAATTGCTAATGTAAGACTCAAGATAAGAGGGAATTCAGACTTCTTGACTCCTTCTGCCCTCAAGAATTTACTTCTGTTTATTCAGACCTCCTGACGCTGGCTGTTAGTAAGAATTTATGGCCTCGGGGCAGCCAGGTGGCACAGTGGATAGAGCACCAGCCCTGAACTCAGGAGGAAACTCCAAAAGGATGTTGGGCAAAAAGGAGTTGGATAGGGGCAGCTAGATGGTGAAGTGGATAGAGCCCCAATTCTGAAGTCAGGAGGACCTGAGTTCAAATCTGGTCTCAGACACTTAACACTTCCTAGCTGTGTGACCCTGGGCAAGTCACTTAACCCCAATTGCCTAAACCAAAAATTAAAAAAACAAACAAACAAACAAACAAAAAAAAAGAATTTATGGCCTCCCCCAATCCTGATAAAGCCAAATGTTTCTGTGAAGAAGTTTCCCTGCTTCTTTCCCCTTTCTTTGTAAAAGGTATTTAAGGGTTTGGGATTCTCCCATACATCCCTGGATTCTTTGAGATGACAGTCTCATCCAGCCGCGAGACCAACATGGATCCCAGTATATCTCTCCATTTAATAAACTATTGAATTGATCTCTAATCTCTGGCTGGATCCTTTGAGATGAGAGTCCTGTCCAAACAATTATGCTCTCCAATTAATAAAATATTAAAAACTCTCTAATCTCTCTCCTGCCTCAGTTTCTCTGGCATTACACAAACATGCCATGCTATGCCAAGGAAACCTCTGTCCACTGGAATAATATTCTTTTCCAGTGTTATTCTCTCTTTATCCTCATCTAGTTCCCTAACCAGACTTTATACCTCTCTGTCAGGATTTCTAATCTTACTTCCAATCCTCATAATAAACCCTTTAATCAGTCTAGGTTTTCAGGTCTGTAAATTCTTTTACAGAGAACCTCTGCACTGCCAGAAGGGAGTCCCTAAAACTCCCTATCCTTGTGCCGAATCCCAAGGGATTGCAGGAGAGCCAACCTCTCCATTTGGTTCCCTGAACCCCAAACCTGCCACTAGACCTTATAATTTCACTCCCTGACCACCAGAAACCCCTCATTTTGGTTCCCTAAATCTAAACCTTATGAATATTACTCACAGATAAGTCATTATAATTTTTCATTTTGACAGCTATATAATAACTTCTAAGTTTAATTTATGTTTGGGGAGCACTTCACTTGACACATTTGAGTTTTAAAAGACTAAAAGATTCCATTGAAAAATTCTTTCCATTGTGAATCACCCAAGAAAACAATTAAACAATTACCTATAAAATTTGGGAGTGATGTGTTCTGAAGGAATGTACTCCATTTTGGGAAAATTGAGTCACAGTCAAAAAATCTGAACAGTTCTTAATGGAACAATGTACACATTTACCATAAGTCAGCTAGGACCTCTAGAAATGCATGTCATCTACTTCTGTACTTTTTAAACACTAGTCCCAACTTGATTGTCAAAAGCTAGGTGAATTGAATTTAAATGAGACAGAGTGACATAAAATCATCAGCCTCACTGTTTCCTCCAGGCACTGAAGTCCAGTGTTAAGATATACATATCAAGTAAATTGGTTCTGTTTACTGGGAAGGGAGGCTACTGCAGAACTTGAAATAATGACTGAAAAAATCATAGTTCAGCTAAAGGCTCTGCAGTAATGTTTAAAGGTGATAAAATTATTTCTGTGGGAATGTCTGTCTTTTGTTTTATTTGCATGCATTTCAAGCTACAGATGAGCCAATCCATTTTTCAGAGTTAAAATTCCAAAACAACTAAATTAAATAGAACTTCATGGAGGGATAAGGCAAAGTAATATTGGCTTCAAGGATTTCTGTATTCTTTTCTTCTATCTGCTTGCAAACAGACGCTCTCTGGAACCAAAGAGGTCTCCGACTAGCTAATTGGATGCCATGATAATCTGTACAATATGGTAGAAGAGAAGACGGAGAATCACTATGGAGTAACTAGAATTTTTAAAAAATTAAAATTTTATTTTTAACAGAAATTTTTAAAGAATAACTTTGAGTGAATTTTTCATTTTGACTGTTAGAAATACTCAAACTAACTACAAAGGAATGTGCTATCTGTATCCAGAGAAAGTACTGATACAGAGAAATATGTATAGAATGATTATACACACACACACATCTAATGGGAGCCATCTCCAGAACAAGGAGAGGGAAGGAAAGGGAAAAAAAAGGAAAAAAAGAAGCATTTACATGATCAATTTATTATATATTTAAAATGAATAGTAAGTTGTATATAATAGATTTGCAGTTTCATGTGCTTTATTATTATTACTACCACACTATGTTATGGAAATGCTTATTTATTCTATTAAAAATAAATTAAAATTTATTCACCTTTCAAAATAGGAAAACTATTGCTGTTTTGTTCTGAGGCACCTTGGCCTCTGCCCTTTGTCAGTATCTTGCATTCAAATCCTTTCTCAGAGATTTACTGGTTGTATGACCTTGGGCAAGTGACTTAATCCCAGTTTCCTTATCGATAAAATGGGTATTATATACATACCAACCTCATAGAATTGTTTTTAAGAGTCAGATGAGATAATAAGCCTTAAAGATAAAAAAAATGTGTGCTACTATCATGTACTTTTTCCTGACAGAGTGGCTTATGAATCTAGGGAAAAGGTGATCTTTTGCCTCCAAATTTTCAAATAAAAAGAGATAAGACTATCCAAAATATATTTACACACATGAAATCATAAAATTTTAGAGCTGGAAGGAAGAGACTTTGGACATTAACTAGTCTAGAGGGAAGAAAACTGCAGTTACTTCTGACTTGTAACCTCTGCATATTCATCCAAATAACTTGACATTAGGGAGGCAACTTAGATTAGTGACTCTTCAATTGCCTATCAGACAAAAATACAAAGTCTTTGACTGGTATTGATGGACTTCACATTCTGCTCACAATCTACTTTCCCAAAGCCTTTTTCCTTATAGCATCTCTTTCTCTAAGGTGGGCAATTAACTCTTCCTCTATCTTGTCAGCCACTTGTGGTATCAGGTTGTTTTTATTAATGTCAACCAACCTAGTACTTAGCCAGAACCTTTCACAGAGAAGTTAGGCTTTTAGTAAATGTTTGTTGAATTAGGTTGAATACCACACATATTTTTGTCATCTCTCTCTGAGAGGCAGTGCACCATGATGGTAAGACAGTTAGTCTTGAGATTAGAAAAAAATGGATTCTAAACCTGCCTTTGATAAATACAGATTTTGGGATCTTGGACAAATGACTCCCAGTGCTCTAGGCTTTCAGTATCAAACTCAAATAGAAACAGGATTGCTAATCTGTACATAGGAATCTCTGCTGATTGTATATTGACTTACTTTTAAGCTATGGTATTATTTGCTTTATTACATTAAAAAAAAAGCTTGTGTTGTTAAATATTTCTCAATCATATTTTGATCAGGTTTCAGCAGCTGGGATGTGTCACATTGGCCTTTTGGATTCATGTTTGACATCTCTGCTATAGGCAACATTCTAACTTTCTGCCTAGCAAAGGAGGTACTGATCTTTATTGATAGAAAATTTTCATCTGGGAATTCCCTTTTCCGTCGATATTACAAATCTAGTCCTATCTAATAGTATGAATACTCCTTGGAATGATTTTTGATCTTTTAATGAAATGATGCTCTTTACTTCCTGTCCATTCATTTGACAAAAGAGAAAAGTGAGACCTGGACAGGTTAAAGTGCTTTGCCCTACGTCACCCTAGCTGGTCAGTCAGTGGAAGTGTTAGGATCAGAAACCAGATTGGAAACCTTACTCTAGTACATTTCCTGGGACATGGCTCTATTTTTATTGCAAATGACCTTTTGTTGCTCTACCTACCTGGAAGAAGAATTTGGCTCATGGAGGCATAGATTAAGTCGTAGACCTAATTATTGGATTAGAATTTAGACATCATTCAGTACAGCCTCCTCCTGTTTACAGATGAAGAAATTGAGCCGCATATAGATTAAGTGACTTGGCCAAAATCTCATAGATATTTTGTAGCAAGATGAGAATTTGTATCAAGGTTCTCCACTTTTCCCCATAAGGATTTTCCCCACTGCATCCTGATGGTGGAATTTGTGAATCTGTGTTCAAAACAATTTCTTTGTTTTCATGCAAAATATGTTTATATTTTGGGGGGAAGCAGAACATTTTCCCACAAAATAACCAGGTCAATAAAAAAGTCAGTTCCTGCATTTACACATACATGTAGCAATTTTTTATACATTCATGAAGTAAATATTAGAAGCTCTTGTCTAGAAAACAATAATTCAGGTAAATTAAATCAGTATTTGAATTAATTACAGTGACTTCATCCACACCATGTGTTGTTATAAGGTACAGTTAGAGGGGGCCCTCAAGTGCCAAATAAGGAAAGAGAAGACATCATTAGTTACCTGTGAAATCATAGAGCTGTGGCAAAGCATCCATGATTATACCAACCAGAGGGAGATAAAGGGCAGCTACTTTGACTTTGACTTCTGGTTTAGAGCATCGGGGGTCCAGGTCATGAGAGCTCAGTAGGCTATGGATGGCACTAATGGCTTTCCTCTGCACTTTAGTGATTCTGTTGGCAAAAGAGACGCAAAGACTCAGTGGAAGAGATACCCAAAACATTAAAGGATATAAGAAAGCAAACAAATGCATACTTTTAATCCTTTCATAAAAGCAAAAACAAGCAGACTTTAAAAACCCAATCAAATAACAATCAGACCACAGATAGCAAAATATCAAGCAAAATAGCAAAATGCATAGACTCTTGGACTCAGGCAGGAAGAACTGGCTTCCCACCATATCTCAGATACTTACTAGATATCTTGACAAAAATATCTAACATCTCTGAGAAAATCTCAATGTACTGGACTTCGAGACAGGACAACCTAGCTTTAAATCCTATCTCAGACACTAGATGTATAACACTGGATAAATCAAATTATATTTCTTTATTTGTAAAAATGAGGGTGGGTAACAGTAGTACCTACACCTCACAGGGCTGCTGTTTACAAGGATCAAATAAGAAAATATATGTAATATACTTTAACATATTTAACATGTATAGGACCTGCCATTGAGGGGAGCGAGTGTAAGGAAGGAGGGGAAAAGTTGAAACAGAAGTTTTTGCAAGGGTCAATGTTGAAAAATTACCCATGCATATAAACAGCTATAATAAAATTTTTTTAAAAAAAGAAAATGTATGTAAGATACTCTGCAAACTTTTAAGAGATTTTATTGTGAGTTATTATTGTTGCTGTTCAATTATTTTATTTGTATCATACTTTGTGATCCCATTGGGATCTTGCCATTTTCTTCTCCATAGCATTTTAAAGATGATAAAACTGAGGCAAACAGAGTTAAATGATTTGTCCAGAGTCACACAGCTAGTAAGAGTTTGAAGCCAGATTTGAATTCACAAAAATGAGATGCATCACTCTATCCACTGTGCCATCTAGTTAGTTGTTTCCTACCTATTGTTATTATAGATCAAATTTTCAAAAGGCATATATTAGTACTTAGTAGATATTTAATAAATTGATTGATGGATCACTTTGTGGCACCAAGATAGTAACATAAATAAATGGGCATAGAAATCAGTGCCTTATGTAGAAAAGGGAAATAGGGGGAAGGGCACAAGAAATTTAAGCCAGAATTTCAAGGGTGGAGTTGATTCTCAAGAATCCTTTCAGTAGGATAGGTAGATCTTGGTAAGACTATTAATAATATTGTGTGTGTAGATGGGAGGGTACAATTTAGGGATGAAAGAAGAAAAAAAGGAAAGAAAAAGGCAGAATAAAAAGATAAAGAAAATATAAAATATAAAACTTTGCTAATATTTTAATATTTTAGTTCCTCTCCAGGAGATAACAAAGATAGTAGATGTATTTATTTGAAGGAGGTAACCAACATATTATATATTATGATAAAGTGACCTTTCATGTTGCCCTAGCATGTTTTGGATCACATAATCAGTAACAATTTTACAAGAGGACTAGATTTCACAAGAGTGAAGTAGAAACAAATGTCTAGGTTTCTTTCTCCACAGGTACCACAGGTACCACTTGACCAGAGGGAAAATGGAAATTGCTGTCAAGGTAAACCTTAAAGATTATTTAATCTACAGAAGTACTGTCATAAAGGAGATTTAGGCATAAAGAAAAGTAGGCACAGGTTGAGCTACCTCAAAAAGGCAAGAATTTGCAAATGAAATTTCTCTTTGCCTCAAAGATGGCTTTCTAAGGCATCTTGTCATCAAGGGAAATCTGGGCTGCGAGGGCAAGTTTAGTTATATACAAAGCAAGAATTCTTCCTTTGGGGTTTTTTGAATTTGTTGTTTTAAAAAAAAGTTTTTTTTTTTTTTTGATAACTTTTTCAAAATTGGGTTTCTCTGTAATCTTATATATTTTATTTTAGGCATTAAAAAAGCAAAACCCAACCATAATTACTCTGAAGTAGGCTTTGTAGGTTTCCCCAGCAGTGTTGCTTAATACAAAAAAGGATAAGAAACTAATGCCATAAAATGATTATTTTTTGCTGAGATTATGGGAAAGTGTTCGCTTAAGGCTGAGAAAGAAATCTGAAATTACTGGTTTTAGGTCTGTACTCTAAACAGCCTTTTAAGTTGCAGGGAAGATGCTGATCTGCAAAGGGATAGGAATTTCCACCCTGAGAGCTCCCTGGGTCAATGATGTCAGAGGTTTAGTTTTGTAAAAATTAAATTTTGGGACTGTCCCAATCCATGCCAACTCCCACATATGCACACATCTAATTCACACACCTCTTTTTATTTTCACTGAAAAAAAGATCAGACACATACCCTTCTCCCTCAGCATCAAGTACAGCAGCCAATTCAGTGAAGAGAAGACCTGTCAGGAAGTGCTGCTGGCGGTAATCAGGAGACAGGTCAAACATACTGGCGATCTTCTGGTCCTGGAAACTGGAACAAGAACTGGAGTTCTATAGAAATGCAGGAGATATTTTGGTGAGTGGCATGAGAAAACACAAACAATTGGAAAAGATGAAGAAAGTAAAACACAGGGGTTGCTGGTGGCCTCTTGAAAAAGGGTTAAAAAAGAAAAAAACAAACGAAACAAAACATTCTAAGGAGTTGGAACCTGGGAGATTACTGGTTGGTAAAAAAGTTGTGACTTTTTTTTTGTCAGTGGAATACCATAAGCTTTTACAAAGAATATGATCTTAAAGAATTCTGACATTTATACAGAAGATGATTGTGTTGTTTGGCAGGGATATGTTTTGGGGAAAAAAAGGATATTTTGATATAATTGGCTTCCATTGTGATCCTAGGTGTTTTTTTTTAAATGCATTTTAAAAGATGATTTTGGGAAGGGTCCACAGGCTTCACAAGATTACCTCAAAGGGTCCATGACACACAAAAGTGTAAGGACCTCTGTGGTCCAAAATCCAACTTCTGAACATGACTGAGCATAGTCTGAATTTCATTAGACTGGAGCAAGATGTCATCAGATAACAGAATTCCCAATTTTGCTCAAGTATGGGAAGTTTTTGCATATTTTTCTAAGCATAAATTTCATTTACTATTTTGATAAGAGCCAGTTGCTTGAGGAGAGATGAAAATGATGCAAAGCTTGTGACCTTGTGTGTGTGTGTGTGTGTGTGTTGTATGTATATTCATGTGCACTCAAGATAAAAGCCACTGGCAACAATTCCCCCAAACTCAGCTACTGGTCAGGTACGCACAATATCTTATGTAGGCATAAGTCAGAATGAAAGAAATACATTTGATATTTTTTTAAAAAATAAGATTCATTTCAATTGATGCAAGTCTAGATTACTGGACTTGGTTTGATTAGTTGTAAAGTTTTATCTTTTAAAACTAAGGCAAAATCCCATCTTTGTGTTAATAGCCAGATCCCTTGGTAAGCACCTGCCCCTGATGTGGGTAAATTCTTTTTTTAAAAATTTATTTTTATTTAAATTTTTTTTGTAATTTATTTTTTTTAATTATAGCTTTTTATTTACAAGATATATGCATAGGTAATTTTTCAGCACTGACCCTTGCAAAACCTTCTGCTCCAACTTTTCTCCTCCTTCCCCCCACACTCCCTCCCCTAGATGGAAGGTAGTCCCATACATGTTAAATATGTTAAAGTATATGTTAAATACAACGTGTGTGTGTGTGTGTGTGTGTGTATATATATATATATATGTATATATATATACTTATTTTGCTGCACAAAAAAAATCAGACTTAGAAATAAGGTAAAAATAACTTGAGAAGGAAATCAAAAATGCAAGCTGACAAAAACAGAGGGAGTGGAAATGCTGTGTTGTAGTTCACACTCATTTCCCATAGTTCTTTTGGTGTGTGTAGCTGGTTCTTTTCATTATTGAACAAATGGAACTGATTTGGTTCTTCTCATTGTTGAAGAGAGTCGCGTCCATCAGAATTGATCTTCCTATAGACTTCTTGTTGTCATGTATAATGATCTCCTGGTTCTGCTCATTTCACTGAGCATCAGGTCATGTAAGTCTCTCCAACTCTCTCTGAAATCATCCTGCTGGTCATTTCTTACAGATCGATAATATTTCATACCATTCATATACCACAACTTATTCAGCCATTCTCCAGTTGAGGGGCATCCATTCAATTTCCAGTTTCTAGCCACTACAAACAGAGCTGCCACAAACATTTTGACACGTAACCTTTTCCCTTCTTTAAGATCTCTTTGGGGTAGAAACACTGCTGGATCAAAGGGTATGCACAGTTTGATAACTTTTTGAGCACAGTCCCAAATTGCTCTCCAGAATGGTTGGATGCATTCACAATTCCACCAACAATGTATCAGTGTCCCAGTTTTCCCACATCCCCTCCAACATTCAGCATTATCTTTTCCTGTCATCCTAGCCAATCTGAGAGGTGTATAATAGTAGAATTGCCTTAATTTGCATTTCTCTGATTAATAATTATTTGGAGCATCTTTTCATATGGCTAGAAATAGTTTCAATTTCATCATCTGAAAATTGTCTGTTCATATGCGTTGAACATTTATCAATTGGAGCATGGCTTGATTTCTTATAGAGTCAATTCTCTATATATTTTGGAAATGAGGTCTTTATCAGAACCTTTTAACTGTAAAAATGTTTTCCCAGTTGATTGCTTCCCTTCTAATCTTGTCTGCATTAGTTTTGTTTATACAAAAGCTTTTTACCTTAATATAATCAAAATTTTCTATTTTGTGATCAATACTGATCTCTAGTTTTTCTTTCGTCACAAATTTCTTCCTCCTCCATAGGTCTGAGAGGTAAACTATCCTATGTTCTTCTAATTTATTTGTAATCCTATTCTTTATGCCTAGATCATGAATACAATTTGACCTTATCTTGGTGTATGGTGTTAAGTGTGGGCCAGTGCCTAGTTTCTGCCATACTAGTTTCCAATTTTCCCAGCAGTTTTGTCAAATAGTAAATTCTTATCCCAAAAGCTGGGGTCTTTGGGTTTGTCAAATACTAGATTATTAAAGTTATTGACTATTTTGCCCTGTGAACCTAAACTATTCCACTGATCAACTAGTCTCTTTATTATTATTATTATTATAACTTTTTATTGACAGAACATATGCATGAGTAATTTTTTACAACATTATCCCTTGCACTCACTTCTATTCTGACTTTTCCCTTCTCTCTCTCCACCCCTAGATGGCAGGCAGTCTTATACATGTTAAATATGTTATAGTATATCCTAGATACAATATGTGTGTGCAGAACCATATAGTTCTCTTGTTGAACAAGAAGAATTGGATTCAGAAGGTAAAAATAACTTGGGAAGAAAAACAAAAAATGCAGTTTACATTCATTTCCCAGTGTTCCTTCTCTGGGTGTAGATGAATCTGTCCATCATTGATCAATTGGAACTGAATTAGATATTCTCTTTGTCGAAGATATCCACTTCCATCAGAATAATCCTCATACAGTATTGTTGTTGAAGTATATAATGATCTTCTGGTTCTGCTCATTTCACTCAGCATCAGTTCATGTAAGTCTTTCCAAGCCTCTCTGTATTCATCCTGCTGGTCATTTCTTACAGAACAATAATATTTCATAACATTCATATACCACAATTTACCCAACCATTCTTCAATTGATGGGCATCCATTCATTTTCCAGTTTCTAGTCACTACAAAAAGGGCTACCAAAAACATTTTGGCACATATAGGTCCCTTTCCCTTCTTTAGTATCTCTTTAGGATACAATCCCAGTAGTAACACTGCTGGATCAAAGGGTATGCACAGTTTGATAACTTTTTGGTCATAATTCCAGATTGCTCTCCAGACTGGTTGGATCCATTCACAATTCCACCAACAATGCGTCAGTGTCCCAGTTTTCCCACATCCTCTCCAACATTCGTCATTATTTTTTCCTGTCATCTTAGTCAATCTGACAGGTGTGTAGCGGTATCTGACAATCGTCTTAATTTGCATTTCTCTGATCAATAGTGATTTGGAACACCCTTTCATATAGGTATCTGAAAATTGTCTGTTAATATTCTTTGACCATTTATCAATTGGAAAATGGCTTGATTTCTTATTAGAATCGTTTCTCTATATATTTTGGAAATGAGGCCTTTATCAGAACGTTTAACTGTAAAAATGTTTTCCCAGTTTGTTGCTTTCCTTCTAATCTTGTTTGCATTAGTTTTGTTTGTACAAAGGCTTTTTAATTTGATATGATCAACATTTTCTATGTTGTGATCAATACAAATTCCTTCCTCCTCCACAAGTATGAGAGGTAAACTATCCTATGTTCCTTGTTCTTTATGCCTAAATCATGGACCCATTTTGATCTTATCTTGGTGTATGGTGTTAAGTGTGGGTCCATGTCTAATTTCTGCTATACTAATTTCTAGTTTTCCCAGCAATTTTTGTCAAATAATGAATTCTTATCCCAAAGGTTGGGATTTTGGAGTTTGTCAAACACTAGATTGCTATAGTTATTGACTATTTTGTCCTGTGAACTTAACCTATTCCACTGATCAACAAGTCTATTTCTTAGCCAATACCAAATGCTTTTGATGACTGCTGCTTTATAATATAGTTTTAGATCCAGTATAGATAGGGCACTTTCATTTGATTTTTTTTTTCCATTTGCTCCCTTGAAATTCTTGACCTTTTGTTCTTCCAGATGAATTTTGTTGTTATTTTTTCTAGGTCATTAAAATAGTTTTTTGGGAGTCTGATTGGTATAGCTCTAAATGAATGGATCAGTTTAGGGAGTATCATCATCTTTATTATATTCGCTTGACCTATCCAAGAGCACTTAATATTTTTTCCAATTGGTTAGATCTGACTTTGTTTGGAAATTGTTTTGTAGTTTTTATCACAGAGTTCCTGACTTTCCCTTGGCAGATAGATTCCCAAATATTTTATACTATCGGCAATTACTTTAAATGGAATTTCTCTTTGTATCCCTAACTGTTGGATTTTGTTAGTGATATATAAGACTGCTGATGATTTATGTGGATTTATTTTGTATCCTGAAACTTTACTTATAGATTATTTCTAATAGCTTTTTAGTAGAGAATGTCTGGGGTTCTCTAAGTATACCATCATATCTGCAAAAATTGAAAATTTGGTTTCCTCATTACCTACTCTTTGTCAACTCTTATTGCTGAAGCTAGCATTTCTTATACAACATTGAATAGTAATGGTGATAGTGGGCAACCCTGTTTCACTCCTGATCTTATTGGGAATGGTTCCAGTTTATCCCCATTACCTATGATGCTTACTGATGGTTTTTAAGTAGATGCTACTGGTTATTTTAAGAAAAAGTCCATTTATTCCTATATTTTCTAATGTTTTTAATAGGAATGGGTGTTGGATTTTATCAAATGCTTTTTCTGCATCTATGGAGATGATCATATGGTTTTTGTTAATTTGGTTATTGATATAGTCAATTATGCTAATAGTTTTCCTAATATTGAACCAGCCCTGCATTCCTGGTATAAATCTTACTTGGTTGTGGTATATTATTCTGGGAATGATTTTCTGTATTCTCTTTGCCAATATTTTATTTAAGATTTTTGCATCAATATTCATTAGGGACATTGGTCTATAATTTTCTTTACTCACTTTTAAAAAGCCCTTGGGGTCTGTCTTTAGGACAAGGAGGTTCTCAGCTTCCTCTACAGAACAGGGACAGATGGACAGTAGTTGTCCTGCAAATGAGCTGCAAAGAGCAGCAGAGCTGCAGAAGTGTGACTGTCCTGGGAAGAGCGCTGACCTGCAGAAATGCCACTGCCTTGGGCAGAGCCCTGCTATGCAGAAGTGTGACTGCCCTGGGCAGACCTACCCCCACCCCCTTTTCCTGTGTGGAAGTGTGACTGCCCTAGGCAGAGCCCATGCTGTGAATTGTGGCTGCAGCTCTGCTGTGATTGTGCTGAGTCATTCCCAGTGCTGGGTGGGTGTGGCCAGGTCCTGTGAAACTCTGGAGTTTTGGGATACCCTCTACCTTTGGCATTTGTGTAACTTTTCTGCTGATCTACTGCTTAGCAGAGCAGCCAACCTGTGGTAGAGTCCTCCCTGCAAATTCTCCACCTGTGGAGACTGCAACCTGCTCCTGGTCCGCTCAGCATGCGCTAGCCTCTATGTTCTGCCTCCCTGCATGCACTGGCTTCCTCACATCTGATCAAGACAGACTTTTTCTGGCGATCTTCGAGATTAACTTCAGCTAATAGTTTGCTGTACTCCCAGTATTTGTAGTTTCTACCAGTCAAGCACTATTTCAGAGGCTGAATTTGTTAATCAGTAAGTGTGTGTCCTCTCCATCATCTTGGCTCTGTCAGCCCTGTGGGTAAATTCTTGCTTCTGTCTTGGGCTATATATCCTTTGTTCCTTTCCAAGGAACTTTACTCAACAAACAAACAGACCAATCCTTCAAATATGACAACTTTACTCAAGTCCTTGCTCCAAGTGTTTGCATTTATCCAGTACTTTTTCTGATAGTGTGCAAATAGCTTTGATAGGGATATAATAACATGTCAAAGGTATTGGACTGCATCATTTCAAAAGCAAACCTTTTGGCGCTCCTCTAATTAAATTTCCTTGAATGGAGTCCAAGACAAGCCTATGTAGTTAAGAGAAAGAGTGGATAAACTTGGAGCCAAAAAGACATGGATTCAGATCAAGTCCTTGACACTCAATAACTGTGTTACCCTGTTCAAATCCCTTAACTTTCCCAATATCGATTTTTTTTTTTTTGGTACAACAGAGCTCCTAATAATATCTATTGCATAGTATTGTTTTGAGGATTCAAAGGAGATAATGTTTGTGAAATGATTTGCAAATCTAAGGCACTCTAATAGTTTTTGCTATGTTATAGCAAACAGTGTGACTGAAAGGTTTCAGTCTAGTTAGAAGACTTAACAACTTATATTTAAATATCCTCCTTCATATTGATATCATATTTTTAAAATTCCTTTTTTTTAATTCATAAAGAATTACAAACATTTCACTATATAAAGAACAACAATAACAGGATTGTAAATGAAATCCTGAACTTGTTACTTCATTTATTTTTAAGTGTTTAAAATTGTATAATTTTAACAAGATAAGAACAAAGGTGTTTCATTTATATCCTCTTTGGAATGTCATGCTTCTTTCTTCAGCATAATTTAAAATGTTTAATTGGTGTTCCTTTCTTTATCTATCTTTATCCTTTTGTCTCTTTTTTCCCATTCTGTAACCCCATAACTTATTTTCTCTAGCACTCCTTGTCTAGGATAAACTTTCAAGGAATTTGGATAAGCTGAGCTGTTGGGGAAAAATAAATGAAATCAGGAAGAAGACTAAAAGTTAGGTTAGACAAGTCAAGTGATGAGTCCAGCACTTAAAATTAGTTTCTATAACTTCATTAAAGGAGACTGTTTCCTAAGCTACTAGGGATCTGTGAGACATGGAAGCTGTGAATCCATCACATGAACATTTCAAAGTTCACAATGCAATAAATTAAACATAGGAAAATGAGGAATAAAGAACAGAAACAATTCTTTTCTATGGGTTGGTTACCTGGGAAGAGATAGAGGGGTTGGGAGATGCTGGAGCTGCATCAGGAGCCATGAAGAAGAGGTTCAGGTTGAGGTAATGTTCATGGCTGCAGAGGATTCTGAGAAACTCCAGCCTCATGGAAATAAGAGTTGGGAGATTATTGAGTTTGGCTGACAGCTGAGAGGAAAAGTGAAGAGAATACAGAATTGTTTTGTTAATAAAGGATTGGATTTTAGTTTGAACATCATGAAAAATATTCTTTCTCCCCAAATCAAAGCAACCAGTTTTCATAAACATCAAAGGTGCTATACAACAGATGATGCACCGTGTAGGCCAGATCTGCCCTATATATATATATATATATATATATAATATATATATATATATATATATATATAATATATATATATATTAAGGCAAAAGCAAAAATAATCATAACATTTATTTATCAGAAGAAGACAAAACACTAGTTATCATAACATTTACTCAATAGGAGACAAGAGCAGAAATGATCAACCTATAAACCTGGTTCACACATTGCTAGTAACACAGAATGATTGTAGGAGAGAACAGGCACAGATGTTCAGAATGCTAACAGCAAAGTATTTGAGTAAGAAGCCCATATGCTTGGGGCAACTTACAACTCTAACCCTGGTGTCCTGGATCTCTTTAGAAAACAGTCAGTACTACTTGGAACCACCACCTGGGTAAAGCTGCTTTTCTGCTACATGCATTCCTTCTGGTTCTCCCAGCTCATTGCTGAGCAAAACCATTATTAGGGTGCTAAAGTAGTGATGGACGTCTATCATACACTTCTTGCCAGTATGCTGAGAAAGTAATGTAGTCTTTCAGCACCAAGTATCTGCCTTAATTTTAAGAACTTCTAAAGTCCCAGATCTATTATGAGCTTCAAAAGTGTTTCTCTCTCTCAAGCTAGAGATAGCAATTAGGTCACACAAACTTTCCCAAGCTAGCTCTTTAAAAGCAAGGGATACTTCCCGCCTCTCCCCTCCCCCCCTTAGTTTTCAGCATAGCCAAGATTATTTTCACAGAAAAGTAGTTGCAAAGATTTTTGTTTTGGTTTATTTTTATCCTTTGTTCTCTCTCTCAAATCAGTTGCCCAATTTCTATCCATTAAATGTTTCTTTAATATTTCAGCTTAACTGAACTCCAAATTGAAGATCTCACATCCTCACAGTCCCCTGAGTAAACTATAAGGGCATGGTGAACCTGTCTGGAAAATAATCATGAAGTATTTTTTCACCGTAACATAAAATAATAATAATTTTATTTTTTACAAAAATTCCAATGTGAGAAACTAAATGAAAGGAAGCCAATCTCATAGTGGGTCACATCAAAATACTAGATAATATGACTTGATCACTTTAATGCTGAAATGATTCTTTTTTTAGGTTCTAATTAAAAACTCTATTGATAAATTCAAAAAGAAGCTTACTGAAAGAAAAAATCAAAGGCTTTAGAAAAATATGCTATGAAAAATGCCCAATAGTTGCACAGAAGTAAGAGAGTAAAAGAAGTGTGTGTGTGTGTATGTGGAAAGAGGGGTTCATTTAAAAAAGAAATGAAAAAATTGGGAGGACTTTTGGAGGAATTTCATCCTTCAGACCACTAAAAAAACCAAACATGCTATAAAAACAACAGAAAGCTCATAAAGGTCCAAAGTAAACCATCTGCTCTAGTCTCCCACTGTTCCTTGTACATCTTTGTATATACTTGTGTTCTGTGACAAGATTACTATATTAATGGTGAGATTATTGAGCTCTGTTCTATATTTATATAGTAATCTATTTACAAAGTGCTGATGGTTTTCAAGGGATTCTCTCAAAAGTCCTCTCAATGTTTTTCTTTATTCATTAAATTTTTTATCCATGTTTTAAAAACAAAATGCACTTTTTTGCAAACATTGCTTAACCAGAGCTTGAGAGGACCTTATCATGAATCCAACCTCATTTACAAAAGGGGAAACTGAGGGTCAGTCAGACTAAATTTGTGTGTCCACAGTAAAGTAGGCAACGTTTTTGAGCAACAGTAGCAGACTCTAACATAGAGGCACAGAAGAGTAACCCTAGAAGTATGGTACCAAAGAAAGAGCACTGGATTTATAATTAGAGGACCTGATTCCAATCTTTAAGTCTAATACTTAATACTTGAATGACCTAGGTAAGTCCTTTATTTCCCTAGATCTCAGTTTTTATTCTTTGCAAAATGAAAGAGTTGGTCATGTAAGAGGTTGAATGACTGATAAGTCTACTTCAGGGATCATCTAGTGCAACTTTCATGTCAAAGATGATGAAATTTAGGAGGACAAAGGTTAAATGATTTGTAAAAAATACCTTCAATGTTTTCTGAGGAAGAGTAGAACTGTCATCCTAGAACTATCCTGATCAGATGAGGCAATGTTATACGAAGCAATTCACAAATCTTAAATTGCTATATAGATGTCAATTTTTATTATGTCAAAATGGTTACATAACCTTCCTGCCTCCACTCCCCCAACATATATACCATTACAAGAAACCACCTTTGGGCATAAAATAGCATTCCATTAACTTTTTTGCATCCAACCAAAACATTTTTCTCAATTAAGGATATAACTTAAATTTGAAATGAATTTGAAATAAAAGCTATAATTTGTGATTTCAAATGTAAAAAAGGGAAAAAGAGAGAGGGTAATTTCTCTCTGACACCTGCCTACACATTCCAGAATCCTTTTGGTAAAGTTCTGGAGGTTGTAGGGGAAAGGAAATTCTTTGTACCTGTATATATGCCTGACAAGAATTCCTCTATAAGATTTGTGACAATTCTTTGTGAATACAATCTTGAGCCTTTAAAAAATTTTTAAATCTGTCCAAAGCTATTTTCATGAAATTTTTGTCATACAGTCAACTGAAAATTAACTAATTAAAATGACTGAGTTTTAACTTGTTGACTTAATGGCAATCACTGTGTTGCTATATGTACTAAAGATTCCTGAGCTCCTTGGGTCAAAGAAGCAAATATATAGCATAAGAAACAATAATAATTGACTGAAATATTCAAAACCCAGACCTTGCTTCACTTTAAGGCCTGTTCTCTTTTACTAATGAAAATCAATCAAATCCTAAGCATCTGGGGACCATTACCTCATTTGGGGCTTCCTGGGACCCAGCCAGAAATCTTCCCCCTCTCCCAGAATTAATTAATACATTGTTTTGTGTATTGTAACCATTTCCTGGGCCCTGGTAGTTTATTGTACATGGTCCTCATTCAAAGTCAGGCTTACCTGATTACAGTAGTGTTTGATTAGGTTAAACACAAAGCCCCTATCCATTAGGGAAAAAAGGTCATAGAGGAAAAAAGCCAGGCTGATGTTAATTTTTTCTGCTTGATCATTTTCCTTTAAAAGAAAGAAATGACAATCATTTTGATGTAAGTGGCATTAAAATAAATAGATTGCTTGCTGGGAATAAGGACAATTCTACTCTGGTCTTAGTTCTGCTGAAGGATCTTTGAATGCCTTTTAGCAAAGTGTTTAATGTTTCTGGGCACCATTTTTCCCCAATCAGAATAACTAGAACAACTACACTTGAAGTCTTGTGAAAACTAGAGTAAATTATAGTCAAATTATTGTCAAAACTATGAGTCTTCTCAGAAGAAAGGTTAAGGAAAATGTTATTCCTCCAGTGTAGCAAAATGTATCATGAATTATTTTCAAATTCATATCATTCAAATCATATTCTTTGTTTATGGCTTAAGTATAAGTATTGACTTCATGGTGAAATAACCCAGAGAATACACCCCAGGAACCCAGAAACTTGATGCAAAACTAAGGTGAGACACACAAATTTTAGTATTAGACATTGAACCATTTTGATTCTTAATTTATGGGAATGAATGCTGTTTCTAGTATTTGACAAAAATGGCAAAAATTGAGATAGTTTTTTAAAATATCAATAGTCAACAAGATTGTTGTCCAATTATGTCTGATTTTTCATGATCCTATTTGAGGCTGTCTTGGCAAAGGTACCAATGAAGTAGTTTGCCATTTCCTTTTCTAGTTCATTCTACAGATGAGGAAAATAAGTCAAAAAAGGTTAAGTGACTTGCCGAGGGTCGCATAGATAATAAGTGTCTGGAGCTGGATTTTAATTGGATTTTTCTTACTCCAGGTCTATCCACTCCTCTATCTAGCTACCCTGTTCAGGCATTGTACTTAGTATTAAGGATATAAAGAAAGGCAAAAAATATCAATTTCTGCTCTCAATATTATTTTAGAAGATGATTTTGGTATAAGCAAATCTGGATAAGGAAACTACTACTACCAAAGTAGAATAGAAACTGTTGTACAACTCATAATTTCAGGGAATTATCTGGGGGAATAAGAAGTTAAGTAACTTTCCAAAAATTACAATAAGTGTACATCAGAGACAAGGCTAGAACCTTAGACTTAATATCTTTTTAATCTACTCTGCCATGCAATTTCTCAAAAATTATATATGTGTGTGTATGTGTATAAATATTTTGTATATACACATTTATTTATTATAGAGAAAGTTTATTGATGACTTTGTTTTTATGTCACAATTATTTCTCACTAATCTCCTACCCCCAACCTGTGAATACTTCCTTGTAACAACAACAAAACGGCAGGACCAGTTTAGTTACCATATTTAACAGGGTACATTATATGTTGCATTCTGCATTTGTAACTCCTATCTTTCTACTCAGTAGAAAAAGTTGTGTGTCCTAATTTCTTTAAGACATACTTTATTCTTTACAATTCAGGATTTGTTTTTTCCATTAGGTGACATTCTCAACCAAAAAGAAGCTCAGGGTAATATAAATTACCAATGCTTAAGTGAAATCAGATTGGGGGAAATTTTATGGTCTCCTGCTTCTCATATTCTTGACCTTTCAGGTATTTCTAGTTTGTTTTTTTTTTTTTTTTTTTTTTTTTGGTTTGTTTGTTTTTTTAAGATTTGTGTCCTTTAGAGTTAGGGGCCATCACCAGCTGCCTTATGTCTGGCTACTGAACGCCAATGTTTCTGGAGGACAGAGTGAGAGAAATAACTTTTAACAGCTTTGTCTCACTTAAATTCATTCACTTGCAAATTAAGACATCACTCTTGTGATTTCATTGGTTATCTTTAAGAACAAAGGATGAACAAGAATCTCTATAGTCACTCTAAGATATTGTCCCAAATGTTCCTTCCAGATCTAAATCTATGATTCTATGATGTATTGTATACTTGCCTCATTTTTTGTTTTCTCAGTACAAAGCCATTTATCTTTTGTGGAGTAGCAGAGGAAGTAGGCATGAAATTCAAAGTTTATGATTTCCAACTCTAGTTCTAGGCATTTAGAAGGTCTTATTTCTTTTTATATATGACTTAATGTAAGGATATGCTCAGAGTAGGCACTCATATTTTGAATTAATAAAGAATGTTATGTTTTACTAATTTGATACATTTTAAATCTAAGCTAGCTTCTTTCTCCTAGGGATGGCCTATTTTAGTTAGGAGCACACCGAACTTGGAATCAGGAAAAACTGGGTTTGGATCCAGCATCAGAGGCTTATTAGCTATATGAAAGCCATTGTGAGGCTCAAGTGAGATAATTCAGTTAAAGCATTTTGAAAGCCATAAAGTGTTATATAAATATCATCTATTATTAGTACTAATTTGCTTGAAGACCTTGGGTAAATTATTTACTTGGAGACAGGAAGAATTGAATTTGAGCTGAGAAGAATCTCAGATACTAGTTAGTTGTGTGATCCTAACCAGGTCCTTTAACCACTGGGACACTCAATTTCCTAATATGGAGAATGGAGACAAAAACACATCTAAAAGGGTTTATGATGTATCTCAAAGATAATGTATAGAAAGCATTTTGAAAACCTGTATTATATATATGTCTTGGATTACTATTTTTGTTAACAATAATAATAATAATGATGATAAATAATAATTTGTGTGTTCCTGGGTAAATCATTCACTTCCTCTGTCAGTTTTCTCACCAGCAAAATGGAAATACAACTACTTGCCATGAGAGATAACTAAGGCAATACAGCTGTCTAGGGCATTTGACCTGGACCAATTATCAGTAAGAAAATTTACAGTTTGACTTGCGTTTCATATGACCTTTTGAGGCTTCACTAGGAGGGCTGCAATCTCGGAGGTGACCACATTAACGATAGTTGTGACATCATCTTTGAATCGATCTGAAAAACGAGTTCTCCGAAAATTATCCCGTTTATCCATGTTATGCACATACTGAGCCATACTCTTCACCTTTAGAAGAAAAAAGAAGTCAGCAGAGAAATTAGTGGCCTGCTTCCATAGCATATAAATAGTAAATTTTCTTCTTTTCCCCCATTTGTTCTCTATGTTTTTTCATACAGAGGGTGGTGTCATTAGCTAGAATGTGCCTGAATTAACAAATATTCCTTCCATTTGGATACCTTTCATTCTGAGGAGAATCTCTTCTTTTTGCCCAAGCACCAGGGCAAAGGAGTCCCTTTTAGCTACTTTGTTGGGACACATCTTACTGCCCCAGAAATCGTAGACACAGATTCTTTCCTTCATAATGGAAGGATTTTTTTTTTTGTGTGTGATATATTTGGCAATCACCAAGAAATGTAAACATTTCCACATATAAAGGACAAAAAGAGGATTGAATGTGAAAGTGAATTTCAGTAAACATTTAAAAAAAGTGTATATTAAATTTAACAAGATAACAAAACTGGCTTATTTCTCTCTCTGAACTTCTTTTCTTTTCTTCTATGTTCTAATGATGCTATTTTTAATTTTTAAATTGGGTATCTCATGTAACTCTTCCTGGCAACTCTTTATGACTATACATATTGTATATACTATACAATAAATCTTTGTTTATTTCTAACTATATAACTATGCAATTATTGTGTGTCTTCTCCACTAATCCACCAGGACCCCAAACCCCACCCTGATCTCCTGATCACCTTCCTTTATAACAAATTTTCATAGAAGGGCAAAACAAATCATTATGTTGGCCCTCTCTGATGATGTATGCCTCATTTTGCACACCTAGTCCATCACCTCTCTGCCATGCTTCATTATTAAGTCTTATAAAGTCATAAATATCCACTGCTTTGATAAAAATTTTAAAATCTTTTGATGAGTTTTATCCTTTATGATAGTGTGGTAATAATGGTATATAAATTATTCTATTTCTGTTCATTTCACTTTGTATCAGTTCATCCAAATCTCAAATTTCTGGGATTCTATCATAGTCACCTTTTGTTGTTATTTCTTAAAATATAATAAAATATTAAAATTATTATTAATAATAATATATAATAATAATCAATATTAAAATATTTTTAAAATAAAATAAAATATTAAAAAATTTATCACATTTTAAATAGAATTCCCCATTTTCTATTCCCCAACTCATGGACAAACTGTTTATTTTTTGTTCTCTGCTAGAATAGAAAGGGCTCCTATAAATAGTTTTGTGGAGAAGGGTCATTTCCTTCTTTTATTTCCTTGGGGTTAGGGGTGGGGTTAGTTATGCCTAATCAGAGGTTTCACCAAGACATTGGGAATGCATAAATTAGACACTTTCTGAATTTCTTTGCAGAATGATTGGATTACTTCTCAGAGCCACTGAAAGTTCATTAGTGTTTGTCCTTTAGAATATGAGCTTTATAAGGGCAGAGACCATGGTGATGACTTTTGTATCCCCAGTCCTTAGCATAGTGCCTGGCACACAGTAGACACTTCATAAATGGTTACTGATTGTGCTCCCATAGCATCTTTGATAATTTCAATTTTCTTTTGTTATTTTACTAATCTGACATGTGTGAAGTATAACATCAAATTTTTTTTAATTTTCTTTTCCCATATTAGTAATTAGGAGCATTTTTTTCATGTTTGTTGATAGCTTGTACTTGAGAACTGCATGGTCTTTTGGCTGTTTATCCATTGGGGAATGGATCTTATTCTTATTTAGTATCAATTCTTTTTTTAAAATTGTATTTCATTAACTGCACCTCCTATACCCCCAATTAGATGGCAAGAAAATTTTTGGCATTCATTTTTACAAGATTTTGAGTTCCAAAATTTTCTCCTTCCTTCCCTCCCCTCCCCTCTTCCAAAGATGGCAATTTGAAAAAGTTTATACATATGTTATCATGTAAAACATTTTCATATTAGTTACAGTTGGGAAAGAAGAAACAGATAAAAGAAAAAAAAACATAATAAAGTAAGAGAAAAAATATGCTTTGGTTTGCATTCAAAGTTCTCTATCTAGAAGTGGACAGCATTGTACTTATCTTGGCTCACTGTATTGTTGAGAAGAGCTAAATCATTCAGGTTGATCAATATACAATATTGTTGATGCTATATACAATGTCTTTCTATTTCTTCTAATTTCACTTTGCATCAGATCATACAGGTCTTTTCAGGTTTTTCTGAAACCTTCTTGAAACCAGAAATGATTCCTCATTTCTTATTACTGCAACAATAGTATTCCATTACATTCATCTACCACAACTTGTTCGGCCTTTCCCCAATTAATGAGTACCTTCTGTTTTCAATATTTTGCCACCAAGAGAAGGGCTCCTATATTTTTTGCACATAGAGGTTCTTTTCCTCTTTTTATGATCTTTTTGGGAAACAGATCTAAAAGTGGTATTGCTAGATCAAAGGATATGCAGAATTTGGTTGCTCTTTGGGCATAATTCTAAATTGTTTTCCAGAATGGTTGGATCAGTTCACAAATCCACTAACAGTACATTAATGTCTCAATTTTCCCACATCCTCTCCAACACTTTTCACTTTCCTTTGTTGTCATAATACTCAATCTGATACAGGTGAGATGGTATCACCAAGTTGTTTTGATTTGTATTTCTCTAATCAAGAGTGATTTAGAGCACATGAGTATAGATAGCTTTGATTTCATCTGAAAACTGACAGTTCACATCCTTTGACCATTTATCAATTCTTAGAAATTTGATTCAGTTCTCTGTATTTTTGAGAAATGATACTTTTATTAAAGACATTGCTTTCCTTCTTCACATATCTCTTAATTACATCAGTTTTGTTTGTACAAAAGCTTTTAACTTTAATAAAAATTGTCTATTTTGCATTTTATAATGCGCTTTCTTGCTTTCTCTTATTTGGTCATGAATTCTTTCCCTCCTCACAAATATAACAGATAGACTATTCCTTGATATTCTAATTTGCACATTCACAATTATGATTTTTTTAAATTTTTAAATAACTTTTTATTGACAGAACCCATGCCAAGGTAATTTTTTACAACATTATCCCTTGCACTCACTTCTGTTCCGATTTTTCCCCTCCCTCCCTCCACCCCCTCCCCCAGATGGCAAGAAATCCTATACATGTTAAATAGGTTATAGTATATCCTAGATACAATATATGTGTGCAGAACCGAACAGTTCTCTTGTTGTACAGGAGGAGTTGGGTTCAGAAGGTATAAATAACCTGGGAAGAAAAACAAAAATGCAAGCAGTTTATATTCATTTCTTTCTTGGGGTGTAGCTGCTTCTATCCATCCTTGATCAACACAAACTGAATTAGATCTCTTTATTGAAGAGACCCACTTCCATCAGAATACATCCTCATACAGTATCATTGTTGAGGTATATAATGATCTCCTGGTTCACAATTATGATTACTAACTTTGTATTTCCCTCTATCCTATTCTTCCTCCTGTTTGTCCTTTTTCTCCTTTAATCCTTTCCCACCTCACCAATGTTTTGTCTACCAAGTGGTACATATTTCCCTGATTTGCTCTCTGTTAAGTCCCCCCAAAACTTTAATCTCCTCCCTTCCTACTTCTCTCTAGGGTAAGATTGATTTCAATTGACTGTTTTATTTCTTCTTTGATGAGAGTAAAGTTTAAGTGATGCTCATTTCCACCCTTCTATCTTGTTTTCTACTGCAATGAGTCTTTTGGACCTCTTCATGTGAATTAATTTACATCATTCCACCTCTTACTTCCTTCTGCACCCAGTGTAGTCCTTTTTCTCATTCCTTAATCTTTTCATGTTATTCCTTCAAATCCATCCTATACCCATACTTTGTGTCTATATTCCATCTAGCTGTACTATTCTATGTATTATGTTCATGCTTCTCTTGGATTCTTGCTATTGGAAATCAAATTTTTGGTTTAGTTCTGATGGTCTCATAAAAACTTGAAATTCTATTTCATTGAATATCCATCTTTTTCCTTGATAGATCATACTTAATTTTACTGAGTGATTCTTGATTCTAAATCCTTTGCCTTCTGGAATATCATGTTCCATTATCTTTGATCTTTTAATGTTACAACTGCCAAGTCCTGTGTAATCCTTATTGTGAATTTGTGATATTTGAATTATTTTTTAGCTACTTGTATTTTTTTCTTTGACCTGATACTTCTGAAATTTGGCTATAATGTTCCTTGGAATTTTTATTTTGGAATCTCTTTATTGAGGGGCTTGGTGGATTCCTTCAATGCCTATTTTTCTCTGATTTCAAGACATCAGGGCAGTTTTCCTTGATAATTTCTTGATACTGTCCAGATCTTTCTTTTGATTTTGGCTTCCTGATAGTCCAATGATTCTGTTATTGTCTTTCCTGGAAGTATTGTCCAGGTCAGTTGTTTTTCTTATGAACTATTTTATATTTTCTTCCATTTTTTCATTCTTTTGAATTTGATTTATTCTTGATGTCTCATGGAGTCATTGGCTTCTACTTGCCCAATTCTAACTTTTAATGTGCTATTTTCCAAATTAGCTTTTGTACTTTTCCATTTAGCCAATTATACTCTTTAAGGAATTGTTTTCTTCAGTGGATTTTTAAATTTCTTTTTCCATTTGGCCAATTGTACTTGTTCAGCATCTTTCCATGGTGTTCACTTTTTCACAATTTTCTAGCATCACTCATTTCTTTTCCATTTTTCCCTCTTTCATATTTTTAAGCTCCATTTCATCCATGAGTTCTTTTTGGGCTTTTAGATTTTTTTTTCCTTTATGGTTTTGCCCACAGATGTTTTGAATGTGTTATCTTCTTATGAATTTGTGTCTTGGTCTTCCCTGTCACCATAACTTTCTATGATCCCCTCTTTCTCCCTTGCTCCCTATCTCTCCTTCCTTCCCTTCCTCCCTCCCTTCTTCCTTCCCTCTTTCTCTTGCTCTTTTATTTTGGGGGGTGTTTTTTCCTTTCTAAATTTAAGCTCTCTTCCCAAGATGGCAAGAGTATACAGGCTTCTTATGCCTGATTGTAGGTCCTGGCTGTTTACCTGGTGATACACTGATGTTGTCCTGAGGCTTGTGGGGGACCTTTGTGGCTGGTGTTGCTGAAGGTATAGGCTGAGAGTGACTGGAATTGCTGGAGGCTGTGGGGATCTTGAAGCTTACCTGGTACTGAGCTGGAAGTCCTTGGTGGTGTCTGGAGTATGCTAAGGCCCAGTGAACTATTTCTGCATTTACCTGTGACTAGACTGAAGCAAATGTTACTTTGGCCTTTGGAAGCTCCCTGTTTTTCCCAGGATTACTGAAGTACATGAAGGTTCCCAGAGTTGTAGTCCACTGACTCCCCTGTTTATGCTAAGGCACATGAATGAGTGTGTGTGTGTGTGTGTGTGTGTGTGTGTGTGTGTGTGTGTATTCTGGTATTGGTATTTGCCTGCTCTACCACACCAGAACTCAGGATTTTCTACTGGTTTGCTGAGGTAGGGCTTGTTGCCAACTTGCTGAGAAGCTTTCTGTCCTAAACTGTATTCCTCTGCTCTCTCTCACTTTACTTGACTGAGATGGACTCCTCCTGCCAATCTTTCAAGTTTCCTGGGATAAAAGATTGTTTCACTTGCTGGCTGTGCAGTCCCCAAGACCTATCTTGGAGAGCTCTTTTATGTTGCCCAGAGGTGGACACGGAAAAGTTACACTGATTCACTGCTTATTCCAGTATCTTGGCCCCTAGCAGTAAAAATCTGCATCAAGACTTTATATGTCTTGTATATCTAATTTTTTAAAATATTACTTTTTATTTTTATTATTATAGTTTTTTATTTACAAAACATATGCATGGGTAATTTATCAACATTGACCCTTGCAAAACCTTCTGTTCCAACTTTTCCCTTCCTTCCCCCCATTCCCTCCCCTAGATGGAAGGTAGACCAGTACATGTTAAATATGTTAAAGTATATGTTAAATACAATATGTGTATAAATATTTATACAGTTACCTTGCTGCACAAGAAAAATCTGATCTAGAAAGAAAGGAAAAAACCTGAGAAAGAAAACAAAACTGCAAGCAAACAATAACAGAAAAAGTGAAAAGGCTATGCTGTGGTCCACATTCATTTCCCATAGTTCTCTCTTTGGGTGTAGATGACTCTCTTCATTATTGAACAATGAAAATTGGTTTGAATCATCTCATTTTTGAAGAGAGCCACATCTATCAGAATTGATCTTCCTATAGACTTCTTGTTGCCGTGTATAATGATTGCCTGGTTCTGCTCATTTCACTCAGCATCAGTTCATGTAAGTCTCTCCAGGCCTCTCTGAAATCATCCTGTTGGTCATTTCTTACAGAAAAGTAATATTCCATAACATTCATACGTCACAATTTATTGAGTCATTCTCTGATTGATGGGCATCCATTCAGTTTCCATTTTCTAGCCACTACAAACAGGGCTGCCACAAACATTTTTGCACATGTGAGTTCCTTTCCCTTTTTTAAAAACTCTTTGGGACATAAGCACAGTAGTAACACTGCTGGATCAAGGGTATGCACAGTTTGATAATTTTTTGAGCATAGTTCCAAATTGTTCTCCAGAATGGTTGGTTTCATTCACAGTTCTACCAATAATGTATCAGAGACCCAGTTTTCCCACATTCCCTCCAATATTCATCATTATCTTTCCCTGTCATCTTAGCCAATCTGACAGGTGTGTAGTGGTATCTCAGAGATGTCTTAATTTGCATTTCTCTGATCAATAATGATTTGGAACACCTTTTCATATAGGTAGAAATACTTTCAATTTTATCATCTGAAAATTATCTGTTCATATCCTTTGACCATTTATCATTTGGAGAATGGCTTGATTTCTTATAAATTAGTCAATTCTCTATATATTTTGGAAATGAGGCCTTTATCAGAACCTTTGACTATAAAAATATTTTCCCAATTTATTGCTTCCCTTCTAATCTTGTCTGCATTAGTTTTGTTTGTACAAAAACTTAATTTAATGTAATCAAAATTATCTATTTTGTGATCAATACTGATCTCTAGTTTTTCTCTGGTCACAAATTCCTTCCTCCTCCACAGGCCTGAGAGGTAAATTATCCTATGTTCTTCCACTTTATTTATAATCTCATTCTTTATGTCTAGATCATGAACCCATTTTGACCTTATCTTGGTATACAGTGTTAAGTGTGGCTCAATGCCTAGTTTCTGCCATATTAGTTTCCAATTTTCCCAGCAGTTTTTGTCAAATAGTAAATTCTTATCCCAAAAGCTAGGGTCTTTGGGTTGTTAAACACTAGATTGCTATAGTTATTTTGCTCTGTGAACCTAACTTATTCCACTGATCAACTAGTCTATTTCTTAGCCAATACCAAATGGTTTTGGTGATTGCTGCTTTATAATATAGTTTTAGATTTGATATAGTTAGGCCACCTTCATTTGATTTTTTTTTTCATTAGTTCCCTTGAAATTCTTGACTTTTTGTTCTTCCAGATGATTTTTGTTGTTATTTTTTCTAGGTCAGTAAAATAGTTTCTTGGGAGTTTGATTGCTATAACACTAAATAAATAGATAAGTTTAGGGAGTTATCTCCCTAAGAGCATTTGATATTTTTCCAATTGGTTAGATCTGACTTTATTTGTGTGGAAAGTGTTTTATAGTTTTGCTCATATAGTTCCTGACTTTCCCTTGGCAGGTAGATTCCCAAATATTTTATCCTATCAACAGTTATTTTAAATGAAATTTCTCTTTGTATCTCTTGCTGTTGGATTTTGTTGTTATATATACGTTTGTTGATGTGTGAGGATTTATTTTGTATCCTGCAACTTTGCTAAAATTGTGGATTATTTCTAATAGCTTTTTAGTTGATTCTCTGGGGTTCTCTAAGCATATCATTATATCATCTGCAAAGAGTGATAATTTGATTTCCTCATTACCTATTCTAATTCTTATTGCCAAAGCTATCATTTCTAATACAATATTGAATAGTAATGGTGATAGTGGGCAACCTTGTTTCACTCCTGATCTTATTGGGAATGGTTCCAGTTTATCCCCATTACATATGATGCTTGCTGATGTTTAGATAGATGCTACTATTTTAAGGAAGAGTCCATTTATTCTTATACTCTCTAGTGTTTTTAATAGGAATGAGTGTTGGATTTTATCAAATGATTTTTCTGACTATTAGCATAATTGACTATATCAATAACCAAACAAACAAAAACCATATGATCATCTCAATAGATGCAGAAAAAGCATTTGATAAAATCCAACATCCATTCCTAATAAAAACACTTGAGAACATAGGAATAAATGGACTTTTTCTTAAAATAGTCAGGAGCATATATTTAAAACTGTCAGTAATCATCATATGCAATGGGGAAAAACTGGAACCTTTCCCAGTAAGATCTGGAGTGAAGTAAGGTTGCCCACTATCACCATTATTATTCAATATCGTATTAGAAACACTAGCCTCGGCAATAAGAGTCGAGAAAGAAATTAAAGGAATTAGAGTAGGCAATGAGGAAACTATCATTCTTTGCAGATGATATGATGGTATACCTAGAGAACCCCAGAGATTCTACTAAAAAGCTATTAGAAATAATTCATAATTTTAGCAAAGTAGCAGGATACAAAATAAATCCCCATAAATCCTCAGCATTTTTATACATCACCAACAAAATCCAACAGCAAGAGATACAAAGAGAAATTCCATTCAAAATAACTGTTGATAGCATAAAATATTTGGGAATCTATTTACTAAAGGAAAGTCAGGAATCATATGAGCAAAATTACAAAAAAACTTTCCACACAAATAAAGTCAGACTTAAATAATTGGAAAAATATTAAGTGCTCTTGGATAGGCCGAGCAAATATAATAAAGATGACAATACTCCCTAAACTAATCTATTTATTTAGTGCTATACCAATCAGACTTCCAAGAAAATATTTTAATGATCTAGAAAAAATAACAACAAAATTCATATGGAACAATAAAAAGTCAAGAATCTCAAGGGAATTAATGAAAAAAAAAATCAAATGAAAGTGGCATAGCTGTACCTGACCTAAAATTATATTATAAAGCAGCAGTCACCAAAACCATTTGGTATTGGCTAAGAAACAGATTAGTTGATCAGTGGAAAAGGTTAGGTTCACAAGACAGAATAGTCAACTATAGCAATCTAGTGTTTGACAAACCCAAAGATCCTAACTTTTGGGATAAGAATTCATTATTTGATAAAAACTGCTGGGATAACTGGAAATTAGTATGGCAGAAATTAGGCATGGACCCACACTTAACACCATATACCAAGATAAGATCAAAATGGGTTCATGACCTAGGCATAAAGAATGAGGTTATAAATAAATTAGAGGAACATAGGATAGTTTATCTCTCAGATTTGTGGAGGAGAAAGAAATTTGTGACCAAAGGTGAACTAGAGACCATTACTGATCACAAAATAGAAAATTTTGATTATATCAAATTAAAAAGCCTTTGTACAAACAAAACTAATGCAAACAAGATTAGAAGGGAAGGAACAAACTGGGAAAACATTTTCACAGTTAAAGGTTCTGATAAAGGCCTCATTTCCAAAATATATAGAGAACTGATTCAAATTTATAAGAAATCAAGCCATTCTCCAATTGATAAATGGTCAAAGGATATGAACAGATAATTTTCAGATGATGAAATTGAAACTATTAACACTCATATGAAAGAGTGTTCCAAATCACTATTGATCAGAGAAATGCAAATTAAGACAACTCTGAGATACCACTACATACCTGTCAGATTGGCTAAGATGACTGGAAAAAATAATGATGAATGTTAGAGGGGATGCGGGAAAACTGGGACACTGATGCATTTTTGGTAGAGTTGTGAACGAATCCAACCATTCTGGAGAGCAATCTGGAATTATGCCCAAAAAGTTATCAAACTGTGCATACCCTTTGGTCCAGCAGTGTTACTTCTGGGCTTATATCCCAAAGAAATACTAAAGAAGGGAAAAGGACCTGTATGTGCCAAAATGTTTGTGGCAGCCCTGTTTATAGTGGCTAGAAACTGGAAATTGAATGGATGCCCATCAATTGGAGAATGGCTGGGTAAATTGTGGTATAGGAATGTTATGAAATATTATTGTTCTGTAAGAAATGACCAACAGGATGAATACAGAGAGGCTTGGAGAGACTTACATGAACTGATGCTAAGTGAAATGAGCAGAACCAGATCATTTTACACTTCAACAACAATATTGTATGAGGATGTATTCTGATGGAAGTGGATTTCTTTGACAAAGAGACCTAACTCAGTTTCAATTGATAAATGATGGACAGAAGCAGCTACATCCAAAGAAAGAACACTGGGAAATGAATGTGAACTATTTGCATTTTTGTTTTTCTTCCCGGGATATTTTTACCTTCTGAATCCAATTCTCCCTGTGCACCAAGAGAACTGTTCGGTTCTGCAAACATATATTGTATCTAGGATATACTGCAACATATCTAACATATATAGGACTGCTTGCCATCTAGGGGAGGGGGTGGAGGAAGAGAGGGGAAAAATCGGAACAGAAGCGAGTACAAGGGATAATGTTTGTAAAAAAATTACCCTGGCATGGATTCTGTCAATATAAAGTTATTATAAAATAAAATAAAATATATTTTTAAAATTTAAAAAAAAGATCTAAATGCTTTTTCTGCATCTATTGAGATGATCATACGGTTTTTGTTAATTTGATTATTGATATAGTCAATTATGTTCATAGTTTTTCTAACATTGAACCAGGCCTATATTCCTGGTCAAAATCCTACTTGGTCATGGTGTATTAGATTGGGGATTATTTTCTGTATTTTCTTTGCTAATATTTTATTTTAGATTTTTTGCATCAATATTCATTAGAGAAATTGGTCTATAATTTTCTTTCTCTGTTTTTGTCCTACCTGGTTTAGGTATCAGTATCATGTCTGTGCCACAAAAGGAATTTGGTAGGAGTCCTTCCTTCCCTATTTTTTCAAATAGTTTATATAGTATTGGAGTTAATTGTTCATTAAATGTTTGGTAGAATTCACATGTAAATCCATCTGGTCCTGGGGATTTTTTCTTAGGGAGTTGATTAATAGCGTGTTCTATTTCTTTTTCTAAAATGGGACTATTTAACCAATTTACTTCCTTCTCTGTTAATCTGGGTAACCTATATTTTTGTAGGTGTTCCTCTATTTCACTTAGGGTTATCAAATTTATTGATATAAAGTTAGGTAAAGTAACTCCTAATTATTGTTCTAATTTACTCTTCATTAGTGAAAAGTTCTCGCTTTTCATTTTTGAGACTAACAATTTGATTTTCCTCTTTCATTTTTCTAATCAAATTTACCAAAGGTTTATCTATTTTGTTGGTTTTTTCATAAAACCAACTTTTAATTTTATTTATTAATTCAATAGTTTTTTTACTTTCAATTTTATTAACCTCTTCTTTTATTTTTAGAATTTCAAGTTTAGTTTTTGACTGGGGGTTTTTAATTTGCTCTTTTTCTAGCTTTTTTAGTCGCAAGCCCAATTCATTGATCTTCTCTTTGTCTGTTTTATACAAGCAAGCCTCTAGAGATATAAAATTCCCCCTTATTACTGCTTTGGCTGCATCCCACAAATTTTGGTATGTTGTCTTATTGTTATTCTCTTAGATGAAATTATCAATTGTGTCTATGATTTGCTGTTATACCCATTCATTCTCTAGGCTTTCTAAGCTTCCTCTACAGATACCAGGAAGCAGCTGTGGCTACTACTGGGATCAGTAGTATCCACTCCTGAGTCACTCCTGGTGCTGGGTGGATGTGGCCAGGTCCCACGAAATGCCTGCACTTTGGGGTACATTCTTTACCTTTTGTGTTTATGTTGTTTATAACTTTTCTGCTGATCTACTGACTTTCAACCAGGGCAGAATAGCTAACATTGTGGTAGAGTCTAGTTTAGGACTGATTTAATCCTACAACAAATAATGGTTTCCTAGTGATATAATGATTGATTTATACTCAGTGTAGAGGATCTAAGGAAGAAGCTCTCAGGGCCAGAGGAGACAAGTGCACTAGAAGCTCTTGGAGGCTGAGACAGATTCATTCCATTGTCCACCTTTGTGGTGGCTAGAGGCTGAAGCACAAACCTTTGGACTCAGAGAGATTGAGAGGGCAGAAAAGGAGGCAGGAGCTTAAGTTCTCGGAACCAAGGAGAAAGATAGGCTTCTAAGAAAGCTAACCAGGCCCCAGGAAGGAGACAAGACTTTGGAGGAGACAATGAAGGATTTAGACTTTAACATCTGGCTACACTTGTGATGATTACTCTGAACTGAAAGGAAGGCTGCTCCCAGAGCCCTCCAAGGAAACCAAAACAGAGAATGTTAACATTTTAGAGAGAACATTAC